>NW_026856539.1:0-338718 GCF_026571515.1 Ruditapes philippinarum
CCTGACTTGTTTTGTAAAGGTCAAACTATTTCCAAAGGCAATCAAAAATCCAAGCAGACAATGACAGCAGCAAAATCAGTGTATAACTTTCAAGCTAAGAAAGAAATCCCCCATGCGGATCCCTCAGCTATAAAAAGGACAAGAAAAAGAAAAGCTATCACAATTGGTAAAATGAATGAAAACGAATACGGCATCAATGTAGACCACAACGATATTCGAAATCCGGGTTTTAGTATTGCCAATAAAGCTAATATAAGGGACAAGCTGTTAAACTGAGCCTGCAATTTCTTGAAAATAATATCAAAATGCACATGCTTACATTAAGACACTTATGAGCACCCCACATGATGATTTACCGTATCTAGAAAGTAGTCTAGTAAAAATAAAATATGACCCAGAACTAATTGCAAAAGTTTTGAATCTTTGTTCATTGAATAGGTCTGGTATATGTATATGTCAGAAAAAAAGTTGCACATATAACTCTGTTAAAGTTATATTATCATGACGACCCAAATTTGGATGAGACAGAGCCTGTATCCGGAAGCAATGCTGGACTTATCAAACGAGGTACATCTACTAAAAACAGTGCTGAGTTTGAGATGGAAGGTTCATTGATGGAAGACATATTTTCTATTGACAAATATTTAGTTAATGGAATTGATATTAATTTAAAGTTATACAGAAGCAATCACGCCTTTACGTGTATGTCAAAAGAACCAACTCCTTATTATAAATTGGTATCGTTAAATGTTGTGTTTAAAGCCTGCAAGGTTAGAGTAGACCCTGGGATATACCTAGCCCATGAAAACAAATGTAGATGACCCAACACAATACCCTTTCTACTGATTGACATAGTAAACGTAATAACCTTAAAAATGGAAGACTGGTGGAAAGAAGAAAGTTTAATTAAGTTTACCAGCCCCTCAATTATTTATATCAACGGACCTACTATGAGTGGATAATCTGTTTTAACTAATTCTGGAAATGCAAATATAGTGTTCAGTGAACCCCCGGGGAAGATTATTTATTGTTATTCAGAATGGCAACCTCTATTTGATGATATGAAACACTGTATGTTCACTTTGGGGATGTGAACATGATATTATGTATCGATGACCTTTTCATGCAAGTGACGCAATCAGAAGATGATGTGCACTTGTTTACTGGACTGAGTCACCATTTGAAGATATCTGTAATATTT
The DNA here is from genome assembly GCF_026571515.1 of Ruditapes philippinarum. Classification (NCBI taxonomy): domain Eukaryota; kingdom Metazoa; phylum Mollusca; class Bivalvia; order Venerida; family Veneridae; genus Ruditapes; species Ruditapes philippinarum. Next base: position 1,202 of record NW_026856539.1, read on the forward strand.
TGACCCCGTCCCTCTATCCCCAGGTCGATTTTCAAAAACTTTAAGCTTACAAGTACAATATTATTTTTTTACTCAAAAATAGAAGAGATAAAAGACAAATTGTCACTTTCGCCTCTCAATTACATCCAGGCAAAACTGGTTATTTTCTAGATGCTGATGAGAAATGTGTATCACAGTCTTATGGCTATCTACTTGGAGATATATCTGCAAATACTGATCACAAAGGTTCCAGTTAAGAACAAATGTTTTTCCTGGCGAAGTTACAAAACGTTTCCTGCCCTTAGACTATAAATAACATATGTAACTTAATTTGATATCATATGTATTTTAGAAGTCATAATGGAAACTTCAATAGAGAATAACATAAACTTTATGAACTACTTGTATTTGTCAGTCTCTAGTCCTAAACATAGAAAACTCTACCAATATTCAGGTAGATGTAATATGTGCTTTCTTTTTCAATTTTTTAAATGGTGTAATACATATAAATACTGATCAGGGGAGGGTCCCCGATAATGTTGTTATAACTTTTGGCCCAACCCTTTTGTATATTTACATTAATGTATTTATGTATAATTGTGAAAATTTATGTAGGCCTATGTATGTATACAATAAAATATGTTTAAACTTAAACTATAAATACTGATGATCTTCAAACCATGTTATCATTTGAAAAGTCAATGCATATGCTTGCAGACAAAACTGTAAGTAGGATAGAAAAAAGGAGCTTGCTTATATTATTTATTATTTATTATTAATTTATTATCATTAATTTTAAACATTATTTTACCAGTCATTAGAAAATGAGTTATTTTTATTGCCCAAGGCTCAATATGAGCAGCTTAAAAAGCAATCTATGGAAGATACATGTGATAAAAATAAACCAACAGCCTATCTCAGAACCGGAACGTATTGAACGTAAAAGGGACGAGTTCAAGAATTCCAAGACAATTATTTGATAAACACACTGAAATTAAGACACCTAATACAAAAATAAAATTAAAAAAATACAATGGTTGAAATATTAATTTTATTGTTGTTTTTTTTTTCTTTATAAACTGTATGTATATATTTTGTAACATGTGAAATAAGAGATAATAAATAATGAAAAAATAATAAATAAAATTGTTGCTTTTCAATCAAATTAAGAACGTTTCTATTGGAAACTCTGAGGCGAAAACAAATTTAACCACCAAACATAAAGTCCAACTTAATAATAATACTTATATTCTTTCTTTGACGTGTTAGACTGTAAATAGATATTAATTCTTCGTGCACTCAGAATTGATATCTATTTCCTAAAAAAAAAAAAAAAAAAAAAAAAAAAAAACAAACAAAAAAATTACAGAAAATTTTATAAAAGATAAAATATATTAAATAACTATATATTTGTATATAAAAATACAATGTATATGGTTTAGAAAAAAAAATGGTTTAGAAAAAAAAATGTATGGTTAAGAAAAGAAAATATATGGTTTAGAAAAAAAAATGTTTTCTATTTTTTTTAATGTTACCTATTTAAACAAAGCTTGGCCAATGCTCTTTTGCCTTTGTTTTTCTGTATGTTACTGTAGTCTAGTCGTTATCCCAGTAGCTGTTGATATAACTATTTTTATTATGTTCTGATGAAATCCAGTGGGCCAGCCAGAACTTTCTTGTTTTAATTTTAAGAAAGTGTTGATATATTATTCTGTAAAAATACCACCACTTTTGCTGTCGGGTTATATTGTTCTGTTGAAGGGAAATGATAGACTTCATATATTGTCACCAGTTTGTATCCTTTTTCTACGGCTTTTATTTTCCGGTGTACAATAAATTTCTGTCATCAATCTTTGTTTATCAGTACATTGGCAATTTGTATGACTTTCTTCAACAGGTAAGATTAGGAAACGGGACTGTCATTCTGAGATTTTTGTCTAATTGGTCCTATATAAACCGTTACAAACCCCTACCTCTGAAGTTAGTAACGCACTAAACGTTGTATTGGAAGTTAAATATTTTCTAATTCAAAGTTTATTAGCGATGGAGGACTTTCCAACACTAACTAAGTGAGTAAAAAAAAATTCTAGTTATTACAAAGGATGTTTTAAAAGTAATCTTAATAATTGTTTTTATTTAATTTTAGCCATGAAATATGGTGCTTTATTTAATTTTAACTATGAAATATGGTGCTATATCAGTCAAATATATTTCATATTTTTTAAAAATAAATATGAAATATAAATATGAAAGTCAAAACTCATATTTGTTTTAAGGGACTTCTTTCACCATTTTGTTTGAAAAATTTGATAAATACAAACAACTTTTTTGTTGAATTTTGTTTTGAAAACTATCTAGAATGATAGAAAATGGTCTAACTAAGAAAATAAATCCGAACACCAATATCTTTAATTCAGCCATTAACGCTGTACAGACGTTTAAAAATTTGTGTACGTGACGTCACAATCTAGCACTAAATATCGCGTGCAAAACAAGACGATACTTATATTACTGCGCGCTGTATAATTGCAGTTGCGTAGCAGGCAATGGGGTTCATAACCATTTTTATCACATAATACACGGCGCAGGAGTGTAATAAAGCCATTTAATAAAAACGATATTACACTAGTGTAATAACACTTTGACGTGACGTCATTTGCGCTATATATATACATAGCGTTAAAGCGCGCTAATGTTAGCGTTACACTATAGGCGCGTCATTGAAAAATTACTGATTTTAACAGTTTACTGTTTTTATTTTATATATGTGATAAATAGAATATTATATTCGTGTAGATTCAATACTAGATTTATTAAACTCGTTGAATAAAACAATATTATGCTCGCCAGAGGCTCGCATAATATGATTTTATTCAACTCGTTTAATAAATTTAGTATTAAACTACACTCATTCAATATCCTCTATTTCTTTGATAATGAAATTAAATAAAAAGGTTATTTTTTCGTTTTTCGTGAAATATGGTATATATTTTCACTCAACATGATAAAATGCCTCATATTTTCACTCGCCGTCCCGGCTCGTGAAAATATGTGGCATTTTATCATGTTTCTTGAAAATATATTCCATATTTCACTAAAACGAAAAAATATCCTCTTATTATTTAATTTTACCCATGAAATATTGTGCTTTATCAGTCAAATATATTTCATATTTTTTAAAAAAAAATGAAATATAAATATGAAAGTGGGCGGTGTCAAAACTCATTTTTATTTTAGGGGACTTCTTTCGCCATTTTATTTACAAAATCTGATAAATAAATAACAACTTTTTGTTGAATTTTGATTTGAAAACTATCTAGAATGATAGAAAATGGTCTAACTAAGAAAATAAATCCGAACACCAATATCTTTAATTCAGTCATTAACGCTGTACAGACGTTTAAAGAGTTGTTTATGTAACGTCACAATGTAGCGGTAAATATCGCGTGCAAAACAAGACAATAATTATATTACTGCGCGCTGTTCAATTGCAGTTGCGTAGCAAGCAAGGGAGTTCGTAACCATTTTTCTTTGATAATGAAATTAAATAAAAATGTTATTTTTTCGTTTTTCGTGACATATGGTATATATTTCCATATTTCACTCAAAAGAAAAAATATTCTCTTAATACCAGTCAAATATATTTCATATATGTAAAAAATAAATATGAAATATAAATATGAAAGTGGGCGGAGTCAAACTCATATTTATTTTAGGGGACTTCTTTCGCCATTTTGTTAACAAAATCTGATAAATAAATAACAATTTTTTGTTGAATTTTGATTTGAAAACTATCTAGAATGATAGAAAATGGTCTAACTAAGAAAATAAATCCGAACACCAATATCTTTAATTCAGTCATTAACGCTGTACAGACGTTTAAAGAGTTGTACGTGACGTCACAATGTAGCGCTAAATATCGCGTGCAAAACAAGACAATAATTATATTATTGCGCGCTGTACAATTGCGTTTGTGTAGCAAGCAAGGGGGTTCGTAACCATTTTTCTTTGATAATGAAATTAAATAAAAAGGTTATTTTTTCGTTTTTCGTGAAATATGGTATATATTTTCACTCAACATGATAAAATGCCACATATTTTCACTCGCCGTCCCGGCTCGTGAAAATATGTGGCATTTTATCATGTTTCGTGAAAATATATTCCATATTTCACTCAAACGAAAAAATATCCTCTTAATATAATAAATGCAGTGATATTTTTTTTTTTCAAAAAATATAGGGCTCTAAAATTTTACATATTTTTTTTTCTTTTATATCTCCAATGATTTCAATGATAGTTAAAGGTGTATTTTCATCTCATAAATATATATTGCGACGCGAGCATGGTGCTGTACGTATGTTAGCTACTTCTAGCTTATTATATCTAAATGGTTTGTTGACTAAATACTATTTTTAGGTGTTTTTTGTTGTTGTTTATTTCAATGTTGTACTCGCGTCGGCCGTCACTAGACGGCCTATCAAAATGGGCGGGGGAAATCCGGACTTATTTTAATCAAGGCTGATGTTTTATGTTGTTCTCTGTGTTGTTCTAAGATCTCGAGTGATGATTGTTGATGTTGAAATTCAGACGAAGACACAAAGTCTTGTCTTTGTATGGTTGATGACGGTGACTAAAAATAAATGTCACCGGCTGGAGAGTCGTACTTTAACACAATAATTACACCATCGATAAACAGTTAAAATAATTTATTTAAGTAACAATTATATTAAGAATTAAAGGTGCAACAATTTATCAATAAATATTTAAAGTTTGGCTACTACGCGGACTGTCAGACCTCGAAATAAAAACAGTGCTCATGCGCAGTACATGTAAAAGAGCCGGAGATGAGCCGATAAACATGTACAATGCATGTTAGGTAGCCGGTGTAACGTTGTAAACTGACCTCTATAAAAATGACCCCCGGTCAATGTTTTATATAAAATAATGACCCCCGGTCATAATATTATGACCGGGCAGTCATAATATTATGACTCCCCTACACGTAGAAAAATGACCCTCGCATAGAAAAGTGACCCCCTGTAGTATAATCCCCCCCAACCCCCAACCCAAACTATAAAGCAAAGAAACACTCTCAATATGATTATCTCAGAAGAGAAATATGGTAATGTTCGCGTCCGCGTCCAGATTTAAGATAAACGTTTTGTTGCAATAAAATATTTTTCACTTTAACTTTTTCATTTCTTAAGACTTCAAATATATGTTCCTTATCATCAACCACAAGCTTCACAACTCTAGTTCCAATATTTTTAGATTTATCTCCCCTTAAACTTAGAATTTTCCTTAAAAAATATTATTTTTACTGTTACTTCTTAATAATAAGGTTACTTCTTTATTAATAAGGGATAAACTTCATACTTCAAATATATGTTCCTTATCATCAACCACATCTTATGTAACAAGGTTCATAACTCTAGCACCAATATTTCAAGAATTATCTCGCCATGAATTTAGATTTTTTTACTTAAAAAAGTGATTTTTTTTAAAATATAACTTCTTTAGTTTTAAAGGTATCTAGATCTACTTCAAACTTCAAAATCATATCCCTTATCATCAACCACATATTATGTGACAATGGTCATAACTCTTTAAGCAATATTTTTAGATTTATCTCCCCTTAAACGGAACATTTTCTTTAAGAAATATTATAACTTCTTTATTTTAAGGTATCTACTTCAATCTTCAAATATATATTTCTTATCATTACCCACATGGTGTGTGACAAGGTTCTTAACTCTAGCGTGACTATTTCCTGAATTATCCCCCCTTTAACTTGAAATTTATATTAACAAATGGTATCTTTTACTATAACTTTTTGTCATATGGATAAGAGTTACAAAACGCAAGCTCCTGTATTCTCAGAATTATCTCCATTTCATTTTTGAACTTAGAATTTAATTGTAAATTGATTTTTTTAGTATTATCTTTGTTATTTTAAATGGTATCTACCCTAGACTTAATTTTTAAATCAAAGCACAGATGGCGCTGAATTTGCATGGGTCTCAGAATGTCAGAAAGGTGAAGGTTGTGAGATTATACATGTAAACCAATTTGTTTTTGAATAGTGCCACCAATGCTGTTTGCAGTTTGTAACTGTAGTAAGCTATAGGCTAATAATGTTTATTACCGCTTCCAATTAGTTCCAATATTTTTAGATTTATCTCCTTAAACTTAGATTTTCCTTAAAAATATTATTTTTACGTTACTTCTAATAATAAGGTTACTCTTATTATAAGATAACCATACTCAAATATGTTCCTTTACAACCAATCTTGTAACAATTCATACTCTAGCACAATATTTCGATTATCTCGCCATGATTGATTTTTACAAAGCGTTTTTTAATATAACTTCTTTGTTTAAAGTACTACTTCAAATCAAAACATATCCTTACCAACCAATATTATGTGACAATGCATAACTCTTTAAGCAATCATTTTTAGATATCTCCCCTTAAACTGACATTTCTTAAGAAAATATAACTCTTTGATTTAGTTATTATTCAATTATGACTATTTTCTTTCATTCTTGTCATTCTTACTTACGGAAATATTACTATGTATCTTACTTGAATTTATGTCAATGTCTGTTACAAGCATTGTTGTCTAGAAGAGTTACCTCTTATTTAGGAATTCTTATTTCGACTGTTTCATTGAAGCAATTGATTTTTTTAAATATATCTATTATAAACTCGCAGCAAGTTAATAAAATATTATTTTGGTTGATGAATATGTGGATTATATGCCAAGTTAACTTAATCTTAACAGTATTTCACATGTATCAGTCCTCTATCTTTTTTTGTTAAACAAATAAACATTTTCTATTCCTTTGTTAGTTTAAACACACTATCCCTAACATGCATTGTACATGTTTATCGGCTCATCTCCGGCTCTTTTACATGTACTGCGCATGAGCACCGGCTCTGAGACGGTGACTGCACATGCGCGCTATCGGCTCGGAACGCCCAAAGTCAGTTCAGAGCAGTATAAAATAGTGACTGGGGGTCATTATTCTATGGGGTCACTTTACAACGTTACACCGGGACAGAGCCGATGCACATGCGCAGTGTAAATAAAACAGCCGGTAATACGATCCGCATAATAATACAAATCCGACTATTAAACTATGACCGAGCTTAAATTAACGCACGCGCAAACAATACAAAGACGAAAATGAAAGATAAAAAAAATCATTGTTGATAATGCTAGAAGAACAATGTTTTCTGTGATCCAAAAGTCCCGTAAATTATGTTTACCCATATCTTTGCAACTACATTTATTTAACTCTATGGTTGTTATGGAAGTGAAGTTTGGGGATTCGAACAAGTTCAAATTCTAGAGAAATTTCAGTTGTTTTTTTTTGTAAATTTATTTTGAATTTAAAAGCTTCTACACCTAATTGTATGGTTTATGGTGAGTTAGGCATACATTTTGTATTTCCATTAGTCTTACAAGTGCAAGCAAGAGTTTTGTGTTACTGGAGTAAAATTAATTATGCTAAGGAAAATAAGATATGTAAACTTCTTTATAAAAGAATGTTGTCTTTGTCCTCTAGGAATATTGTTAAAATCTTAATGGATAAATTTTGTGAAAGAAACACATAGTAATATTGGCATGCCAGAATATTTTCATTTACAGAAGGTAGATAATATTAATCACTTTAAAAATATTGTGAAGCTTAGACTACATGATCAATTTTTACAAGATTAGCATAGTATTATTGATACATCCTCTAAAGTGTTTAGTGAAATTAGTGTATCGTTCATATAAAAATACTCATTGTTTTGAAAAATATCTAGATGTTCTTCCTTTTGACATAGGCAAATAATTTTGTAAATTTAGAACAATGAATCACCTATTACCAATTGGAAAAGGCAGACATTTGGCAATTGATCATAATAATAGGCTCTGTATCAAGCTATTGGTGATGAATTTCACTACTTCTTTGAATGTTCGTACTTTAATGACATAATACGTAAATCTCTTCTTCCCAGGTCTTTATATTCATCCCAATATTTTAAACTTGACAGATTAATGAATAGTTTTGATAAAAAGATTCTACTAAAATTATCTTTATTTTGTAAAAACATTATGTTAAAATTTAGATGATTAATACTTCTCATTCTCCACAATGTAAAATACATGTTGTATTGAATTCAGTAGCTGAATCACCTTTTATTGTTTATTTAGCTAGTCATAATTGTATTCTTTTATTCTGATATTAGTGATTTTTGACTGTTATTTTCTGTCTGTTTGTTATATGCCTTGGTTTAATAAAAACTTAAACTAAATCTTGACATGAAATTAGCAAAAATACATTCATTCCACGCGATGACAGTCATAAGCAGCGGTGTTTAATAAAAAGGTTCAATGAATACTTTCTATAGATAATATTAATTCTCAAGTTGAACGTTTCATGTATACAAAAAATAGATCGAAAATAATTCCATAAAAATAACCGTAATTGATGTCGCAGAAATTGTATAATTAGAGTATTGCATAGAAACATGAACCCTCAGATGTCACAATATCTTTGGTCAATCTGCCTGAATTTAGTGAGTTTTGTATATTTTATATTTAAATAGTGCAGAAATAGAAGAATTTTTAAGTATACCGTGTATGGCCACACCAATAGACCTGGGGGACCTGGATTGGACAACAGAGCTCATGCAGGTCCAGGAACAACAGCCGCAGGAACCCATGCAGGTCCAGGGACACCAGCCACAGGAACCCACGCAGTTCCAGGGACAACAGCCGTATGAACCCGTACAGGGTCCCGCAAAGCCACAAACACAGAAACCAAAATGGGTTGCCCCGGTAGGGCCAGTTTTGCTTAAAAAAGTGGAAGGAGAAAATGTGTCACTCCCATTCCAACAGTAAGTTTTACATATTATTTAAAAAAATAAATATTTAAAGTATTCAGTAACAATAATGATGATGATGACGATGATGATGATGATAATAAATTAATCATATTTTTTTACATTTCAGAACAGACAGATTTGATCATTTAGAAGCAGCGATTAGGGGGAGACCAAAACAATCCTTACCGGAAGAAACTGGGAAAGAAATTAAATTATTAAAGGAGTAAATTAGCAGTATCATCCATATGGTTGATGCTTTACAGGTGATGAATGAAAATACCCAGAAAAGGATGAGAGTGCTGGAAGCGATTTAAAGGCGATTAAAAAATAATTAATGTTTTCAAATCACCTGTAAAGGATCAGCTGTATATTTAATACTTTTCATGTACATATTTATGAGCCGCGTCACGACAAACCCAACATAATGGGTTTGCGACCAGCATGGATCCAGACCAGCCTGCGCATCTGCGCAGTCTGATCAGGATCCATGCTGTTCGCTTACCAACCCTATTACAAGAAGAGAAACTGATAGCGAACAGCATGGATCCTGATCAGGCTGATCATATTCATACATTCAATCAATTGTATTATATTTATTTTATATTTTTTATTTGTAAATTATGATTGCTTTAGTTTATTGTAGAAAAAAAGAGGGGAAAGAAAAATAAAAATATAACCCCCATTACTGCATAATGTCAGGGGATCAAGTAGACTGCATTCGATCTCAGTTGTTATGTATTAATGGTGTTATATGAATCAACGTTGGATAAAATCAAGAAGGAATATCAGCTGGAAAAGACAATCTTGGAAATAAAGGGATTAAATGAATGGAGACAAGAGGTGGAACTTAGAAGCTGTTAACAAGACAAAAAGTCAAACAAAAAAAAAGTCATAAATAGTCTAATCGCCACACACATTCCCCCATAACAAGGCCATATGTACAATAAAATTCGTACCAAACAGTTAATAAATTAACACCCTCCGGCCTATTCATCAAATAGCAATACAAACACAAAAAATAAAGGATCAAAACGAGGATCAATTTTAGGATCAAGATCAATATTTGGATCGTGCTTGTTAATCATAACATTTTCCCCTCCAAAATCATAACATGCTACTTCAAGTCCACTTTCATATAAAATAATTAATAATTCGATATTGAATAACAAATAATCATTTTTAAGTTGTGTATTTTGAATCTGATCGGCCAACTTTTTTAGAAGTATGCCACAAATCGCTCTATCGCTACTTCGAGCTAGCGCTACTGAATTGGTAGCTACTACTGAATAGCGCTACTGAAGTGTCAACTAAGGTATAGAGTTGTCTTATTATATATTTTTGTAGACTCTGCATGCTCGAAGAATGCTATACCATAAAGATTTTATTAAAGTTTCAAGGGAAAGTAAAGTTGATCTGAAGTTGTGGCGGCGTTTCCAAGTCAGCGAATTTATCGTTGATTGCTATTGCCTTATAAACAGCTTTTCAGATTTAATTTCAGATATGTTATGTGCGCACGCGTAGCTAATATATATCACGTTGCCATATATCATTGTTGCGTGCGCACGGTATGCATATCGCGTGCGCGGGCGCATAAATAGCTACCGCATGGCTACATAATAGATAAAGTACGTACGTAGTACATGAAAAAATTCGTATGTCCCCTTTATTCCATCGTCTTACTTCTGTCATCGCAAATCTAATATAAGCAAATCATGACATGATTATTTTTATTCATCATCAGGTGATGCATAAAATATAATTGAGACGCGTCACGACAAAACCAACGTATTGTGTTTGCGACCAGCATGTTCGGTTTGTAGGCGAACAACATCGATCCTGATCAGACTGCACGGATGCGAAGGCTGGTCTGGATCCATGCTGGTCGCAAACACATTACTTTGGGTTTGTCGTGACGCGGCTCATATGAAGATGATATAAAAACAAGTTTTCAACAACGAAACAATCAATACGTAGCTATTTAAATACATGTACAACTTATTTGTATAAAACTCTCTTTTTACTTAAACATTCTCTGAACTAATTCCATATTCGAGAGATGTTAACAGCTACATGTAATTATCGGGGCCGGTGACATTCCACCATAACACTTTATGCTAGATTTCTTCTATTTTTAACAACCTTCTACATTTCCCACTGTTTTTAAACGTATATCTATGATAATATTATATTTTTATATTACGTTTTTTCTTAGTGGTTTTACATCGTCCTCTTTAGGGGTTTGCCATAACAGTAATACATATCATTAATGCTGGATTTTCTTGCGTTGTTCGTTTGTCACTAAGTGACAGTCGGGCACCAGTTCGGATCTCGTTATATTTAGACCAGATGTACATGTACCCGTCATCTGGCTGCTTTGTTGGTGTGCGACTATCCCATTAAGTTCTATGTGAAGTATTTCATGTAAAAGACCGCGTTGTCCGTAAATCTGACGCGGAACTTGCAGGATTCTTTTCATGGAATCGGACCATCGAATAGCATTTCATTAAGAACTTCATCAAAATGAAATAATAAAAATAACTGCGATAAACAAATTGAACTGGTAAGGGTAAATCCAATTATCTATGTTTTTCCTCAAATACCAGTAGATTTTATCAATAATTCCGGAAGAAAATACTGTATACGATTTATGTTCTTGAGATTTTAGATCTGACAGATAATCTATTTGTCTGTATTTCTTTATATGTAATCATTTGTCTGTATTTCTTTATATGGAATCAAAGAATTGCTGTGACTTGCGTAACTGTTTCACTAGAGATAAGTTGAATAAATCTTCAACACTAAGCTGACCATTCTAAAGTATATAATTTTGGACAAACGTAAATTGTATTTCATGAAATTAATTGATGATGTCATGGTTGTTTTTTTTAAGTACTGCAGTTTCAGAACAGTTTGAGATATTGAAGTAAAACAACGTTTATATGATTCCCAATAAATTAAGCAATGTCAAAAACTTTTTCCTCAAATACCAGTAGATTTTATCAATAATTCCGGAAGAAAATACTGTATACGATTTATGTTCTTGAGATTTTAGATCTGACAGATAATCTATTTGTCTGTATTTCTTTATATGGAATCAGAGAATTGCTGTGACTTGCGTAACTGTTTCACTAGAGATAAGTTGAATAAATCTTCAACACTAAGCCGACCATTCTAGTGTATAATTTTTGACAAAAGGAAATTGTATTTCATGAAATTAATTGATGATGTCATGTTTTTTTTAAGTACTGCAGTTTCAGAACAGTTTGAGATATTGAAGTAAAACAACGTTTATATGATTCCCAATAAATTAAGCAATGTCAAAAACTTTCAAAATAGATATTTTTCATAAATTATCCTATAACCACCTTTTATTATCATGCTTATTTCAGTGCGGCCTGCCTAACCATTTTGATACATTGATCAAGAATGGTTTAAGTACGTACGTATTTACAAATCAAGCAATAAAAATATCAATATGAAAAGATAAGCTTTAATCAAAATAAGATACAGTACACATAAACTAAACTATTGTAGTTCCCCAACATGAAATTGTATGAAATTCAAGGGGTGGAGTAGAGAAATTGTTCACAAAACAAAATTAAGTGCTTGGCCCGATATTTATTGGAAAACAAAAAAGAAGTTTTTTTCTCTTCTTTATTTAAAGTTTTCGGCTAGTCCGTATGACTTACACAAAGCAAACATTTGGTTGTGAGCATGATAAGGCGTTGCCAAGTAGTTGTCCTTAGCAATGGTCAGACAATCAACTTGCATGGTCCTTAGCAATGGTCAGACAATCAACTTGCAAATATAATTAGGTTTGTGGATATTTGGAAAACAACTTAATACAAAACTAATGCAACATCAGTAAAAACGAGGTTAAATTTGACCTTTAATCTTATTGATTAAACATGCAATTTAAAATATTCACACTAAAACATTTGATGCTTATTAAAAGTTCAGCATTATAATACGAAGGAAATTTGAGCCGATTCACGACAAAACCAACACAGTGCGTTTGCGAGCAGCATGGATACAGACTAGCCGGCGCATCCGCGCAGTCTGATCAGGATCCTTGCTGTTCGCTATCAGTTTCTCTACTTGTAATAGGGTTTGTAGGCGAACAACATCGATCCTGATCAGACTGCACGGATGCGCAGGCTGGTCTGGATCCATGCTGGTCGCTAACACATTACGTTGGTTTTGTCGTGACGCGGCTCATATGAAGATGATATAAGTTTTCAACAACGAAACAATCAATACGTAGCTATTTAAATACATGTACAACTTATTTGTATAATATTCTCTTTTTACTTAAACATTCTCTGAACAAATTCCGTATTCGAGAGATGTTAACAGCGGGGTCGGTGACATTCCACCATAACACTTTATGATAGATTTCTTCTATTTTTAACAACCTTCTACATTTCCCACTGTTTTTAAACGTATAATTATGCTTTGTTGGTGTGCGACTATCCCATTAAGTTCAATGTGAAGTATTTCATGTAAAAGACCGCGTTGTCCGTAAATCTGACGCGGAACTTGCAGGATTCTTTTCATGGAATCGGACCATCGAATAGCATTTCATTAAGAACTTCATCGAAATGAAATAATAAAAATAACTGCGATAAACAAATTGAACTGGTAAGGGTAAATCCAATTATCTATGTTTTTCCTCAAATACCAGTAGATTTTATCAATAATTCCGGAAGAAAATACTGTATACGATTTATGTTCTTGAGATTTTAGATCTGACAGATAATCTATTTGTCTGTATTTCTTTATATGGAATCAGAGAATTGCTGTGACTTGCGTAACTGTTTCACTAGAGATAAGTTGAATAAATCTTCAACACTAAGCCGACCATTCTAGTGTATAATTTTTGACAAAAGAAATTGTATTTTCATGAAATTAATTGATGATGTCATGTTTTTTTTAAGTACTGCAGTTTCAGAACAGTTTGAGATATTGAAGTAAAACAACGTTTATATGATTCCCAATAAATTAAGCAATGTCAAAAACTTTCAAAATAGAATATTTTTCATAAATTATCCTATAACCACCTTTTATTATCATGCTTATTCAGTGCGGCCTGCCTAACCATTTTGATACATTGATCAAGAATGGTTTAAGTACGTACGTATTTACAAATCAAGCAATAAAAATATCAATATGAAAAGATAAGCTTTAATCAAAATAAGATACAGTACACATAAACTAAACTATTGTAGTTCCCCAACATGAAATTGTATGAAATTCAAGGGGTGGAGTAGAGAAATTGTTCACAAAACAAAATTAAGTGCTTGGCCCGATATTTATTGGAAAACAAAAAAGAAGTTTTTTTCTCTTCTTTATTTAAAGTTTTCGGCTAGTCCGTATGACTTACACAAAGCAAACATTTGGGTTGTGAGCATGATAAGGCGTTGCCAAGTAGTTGTCCTTAGCAATGGTCAGACAATCAACTTGCATGGTCCTTAGCAATGGTCAGACAATCAACTTGCAAATATAATTAGGTTTGTGGATATTTGGAAAACAACTGAATACAAAACTAATGCAACATCAGTAAAAACGAGGTTAAATTTGACCTTTAATCTTATTGATTAAACATGCAATTTAAAATATTCACACTAAAACATTTGATGCTTATTAAAAGTTCAGCATTATAATACGAAGGAAATTTGAGCCGATTCACGACAAAACCAACACAGTGCGTTTGCGAGCAGCATGGATACAGACTAGCCGGCGCATCCGCGCAGTCTGATCAGGATCCTTGCTGTTCGCTATCAGTTTCTCTACTTGTAATAGGGTTTGTAGGCGAACAACATCGATCCTGATCAGACTGCACGGATGCGCAGGCAGGTCTGGATCCATGCTGGTCGCAAACACATTACGTTGGGTTTGTCGTGACGCGGCTCATATGAAGATGATATAAAAACAAGTTTTCAACAACGAAACAATCAATACGTAGCTATTTAAATACATGTACAACTTATTTGTATAATACTCTCTTTTTACTTAAACATTCTCTGAACAAATTCCATATTCGAGAGATGTTAACAGCTACATGTAATAATCATTCCACCATAACACTTTATGCTAGATTTCTTCTATTTTTAACAACCTTCTACATTTCCCACTGTTTTTAAACGTATAATTATGATAATATTATATTTTTATATTACGTTTTTTATAGTGGTTTTACAACATCCTCGAGTCGTTAGGGGGTTGCCATAACAGTAATACATATCATTAATGCTGGATTTCCTTGCGACAATTTGACAGTCGGGCACCAGTTCTGACCTCGTTATTTTTAGGCCAGATGTCCACGTAGCGGTCATCTGGCTGCTTAGTTGGTGTGCGACTATCCCGTTTAGTTCAATGTGAAGTATTTCATGCAAAAGACCTCGTAGTTCCTTAATCTTCCAGCGTTCTTTTTATTGCAATCGGACCATCGGATAGCATTTCAGTAAAAACTTCATCAAAATGAAATAATAAAAAAAATTTGGATAAACAAAATTGTTTTTCCTCAAAGACCAGTAGATTTTGTCAACAGTTCCGAAAGAATATACTGTATACAAGTTATGTTCTTGAGATTTTAGATCTGACAGATAATCTATTTGTCTGTATTTCTTTATATGGAATCAGAGAATTGCTGTGACTTGCGTAACTGTTTCACTAGAGATAAGTTGAATAAATCTTCAACACTAAGCCGACCATTCTAGTGTATAATTTTTGACAAAAGGAAATTGTATTTCATGAAATTAATTGATGATGTCATGTTTTTTTAAGTACTGCAGTTTCAGAACAGTTTGAGATATTGAAGTAAAACAACGTTTATATGATTCCCAATAAATTAAGCAATGTCAAAAACTTTCAAAATAGATATTTTTCATAAATTATCCTATAACCACCTTTTATTATCATGCCTATTTCAGTGCGGCCTGCCTAACCATTTTGATACATTGATCAAGAATGGTTTAAGTACGTACGTATTTACAAATCAAGCAATAAAAATATCAATATGAAAAGATAAGCTTTAATCAAAATAAGATACAGTACACATAAACTAAAATATTGTAGTTCCCCAACATGAAATTGTATGAAATTCAAGGGGTGGAGTAGAGAAATTGTTCACAAAACAAAATTAAGTGCTTGGCCCGATATTTATTGGAAAACAAAAAAGAAGTTTTTTCTCTTTCTTTATTTAAAGTTTTCGGCTAGTCCGTATGACTTACACAAAGCAAACATTTGGTTGTGAGCATGATAAGGCGTTGCCAAGTAGTTGTCCTTAGCAATGGTCAGACAATCAAACTTGCATGGTCCTTAGCAATGGTCAGACAATCAACTTGCAAATATAATTAGGTTTGTGGATATTTGGAAAACAACTTAATACAAAACTAATGCAACATCAGTAAAAACGAGGTTAAATTTGACCTTTAATCTTATTGATTAAACATGCAATTTAAAATATTCACACTAAAACATTTGATGCTTATTAAAAGTTCAGCATTATAATACGAAGGAAATTTGAGCCGATTCACGACAAAACCAACACAGTGCGTTTGCGAGCAGCATGGATACAGACTAGCCGGCGCATCCGCGCAGTCTGATCAGGATCCTTGCTGTTCGCTATCAGTTTCTCTACTTGTAATAGGTTTGTAGGCGAACAACATCGATCCTGATCAGACTGCACGGATGCGCAGGCTTGGTCTGGATCCATGCTGGTCGCTAACACATTACGTTGGTTTTGTCGTGACGCGGCTCATATGAAGATGATATAAGTTTTCAACAACGAAACAATCAATACGTAGCTATTTAAATACATGTACAACTTATTTGTATAATATTCTCTTTTTACTTAAACATTCTCTGAACAAATTCCGTATTCGAGAGATGTTAACAGCGGGGTCGGTGACATTCCACCATAACACTTTATGATAGATTTCTTCTATTTTTAACAACCTTCTACATTTCCCACTGTTTTTAAACGTATAATTATGATAATATTATATTTTTATATTACGTTTTTTATAGTGGTTTTACAACATCCTCGAGTCGTTAGGGGGTTGCCATAACAGTAATACATATCATTAATGCTGGATTTCTTTGCGACAATGTGACAGTCGGGCACCAGTTCTGACCTCGTTATTTTTAGGCCAGATGTCCACGTAGCCGTCATCTGGCTGCTTAGTTGGTGTGCGACTATCCCGTTTAGTTCAATGTGAAGTATTTCATGCAAAAGACCTCGTAGTTCCTTAATCTTCCAGCGTTCTTTTTATTGCAATCGGACCATCGGATAGCATTTCAGTAAAAACTTCATCAAAATGAAATAATAAAAAAAATTTGGATAAACAAAATTGTTTTTCCTCAAAGACCAGTAGATTTTGTCAACAGTTCCGAAAGAATATACTGTATACAAGTTATGTTCTTGAGATTTTAGATCTGACAGATAATCTATTTGTCTGTATTTCTTTATATGGAATCAGAGAATTGCTGTGACTTGCGTAACTGTTTCACTAGAGATAAGTTGAATAAATCTTCAACACTAAGCCGACCATTCTAGTGTATAATTTTTGACAAAAGGAAATTGTATTTCATGAAATTAATTGATGATGACATGGTTTTTTTTAAGTACTGCAGTTTCAGAACAGTTTGAGATATTGAAGTAAAACAACGTTTATATGATTCCCAATAAATTAAGCAATGTCAAAAACTTTCAAAATAGATATTTTTCATAAATTATCCTATAACCACCTTTTATTATCATGCTTATTTCAGTGCGGCCTGCCTAACCATTTTGATACATTGATCAAGAATGGTTTAAGTACGTACGTATTTACAAATCAAGCAATAAAAATATCAATATGAAAAGATAAGCTTTAATCAAAATAAGATACAGTACACATAAACTAAACTATTGTAGTTCCCCAACATGAAATTGTATGAAATTCAAGGGGTGGAGTAGAGAAATTGTTCACAAAACAAAATTAAGTGCTTGGCCCCGATATTTATTGGAAAACAAAAAAGAAGTTTTTTTCTCTTCTTTATTTAAAGTTTTCGGCTAGTCCGTATGACTTACACAAAGCAAACATTTGGTTGTGAGCATGATAAGGCGTTGCCAAGTAGTTGTCCTTAGCAATGGTCAGACAATCAACTTGCATGGTCCTTAGCAATGGTCAGACAATCAACTTGCAAATATAATTAGGTTTGTGGATATTTGGAAAACAACTTATACAAAACTAATGCAACATCAGTAAAAACGAGGTTAAATTTGACCTTTAATCTTATTGATTAAACATGCAATTTAAAATATTCACACTAAAACATTTGATGCTTATTAAAAGTTCAGCATTATAATACGAAGGAAATTTGAGCCGATTCACGACAAAACCAACACAGTGCGTTTGCGAGCAGCATGGATACAGACTAGCCGGCGCATCCGCGCAGTCTGATCAGGATCCTTGCTGTTCGCTATCAGTTTCTCTACTTGTAATAGGGTTTGTAGGCGAACAACATCGATCCTGATCAGACTGCACGGATGCGCAGGCTGGTCTGGATCCATGCTGGTCGCTAACACATTACGTTGGTTTTGTCGTGACGCGGCTCATATGAAGATGATATAAGTTTTCAACAAAAAAACAATCAATACGTAGCTATTTAAATACATGTACAACTTATTTGTATAAATATTCTCTTTTTACTTAAACATTCTCTGAACAAATTCCGTATTCGAGAGATGTTAACAGCGGGGTCGGTGACATTCCACCATAACACTTTATGATAGATTTCTTCTATTTTTAACAACCTTCTACATTTCCCACTGTTTTTAAACGTATAATTATGATAATATTATATTTTTATATTACGTTTTTTTATAGTGGTTTTACAACATCCTCGAGTCGTTAGGGGGTTGCCATAACAGTAATACATATCATTAATGCTGGATTTCTTTGCGACAATGTGACAGTCGGGCACCAGTTCTGACCTCGTTATTTTTAGGCCAGATGTCCACGTAGCCGTCATCTGGCTGCTTTGTTGGTGTGCGACTATCCCGTTTAGTTCAATGTGAAGTATTTCATGCAAAAGACCTCGTAGTTCCTTAATCTTCCAGCGTTCTTTTTATTGCAATCGGACCATCGGATAGCATTTCATTAAAAACTTCATCAAAATGAAATAATAAAAAATTTGGATAAACAAAATTGTTTTTCCTCAAAGACCAGTAGATTTTGTCAACAGTTCCGAAAGAATATACTTTAATACACTTGTTACTATATATAGTAACAAAATTGTCTATGATTTCAACTGATTATGAGTGTCACGTGACCTATTATGAGTTTGCGGCCCGGGGCCGAGAACTAGTTATCAGCCCGCAGAACATGTGCACGTGCACAAACTGAAACAATGACGTCATATTTTACGTCATCAAACAGTTAACTGTAAAAGTGAAAGTAGGTTGTCAGCACGAATCGCTTTATTTTTATTATGAGAGCTTAAGCGTATTTAGTACAAACACATTTTTGTTACTATTGAAATTTAAAGAATTAATACGACAAATTCATTCCGAAAAAAAATGAAA
This sequence comes from Ruditapes philippinarum, assembly GCF_026571515.1. Classification (NCBI taxonomy): domain Eukaryota; kingdom Metazoa; phylum Mollusca; class Bivalvia; order Venerida; family Veneridae; genus Ruditapes; species Ruditapes philippinarum. Next base: position 20,635 of record NW_026856539.1, read on the forward strand.
ATAAAACTTGCTTCTTGATTCTACTGCTTTGAACACACAAACAGTAAACATCTCTGTACAGTACAGAACAGTAGAAGAGAAGACAAGAATTTCAAGGAAAGAACTTCAAAGTCTATTAAATTTTGTTTTGATTTTTTTTTTTAAATGCTACTATTAGATCTACCAAGTGTATTAAAGACATTAATACACGTCAGCGTAGGGCCGGAAGGTGATAATCGGTCCTGAATGAATAATGACCCTCGGGCTAAAGCCCTCGGGTCCATTATTCATTTTGCGGGCCGATTATCACCTTCCGGCCCTCTCCTGTCGTGTATTAACCTCTTAGTATACAATTTATGTTCTTGAGATTTTAGATCTGACAGATAATCTATTTGTCTGTATTTCTTTATATGGAATCAGAGAATTGCTGTGACTTGCGTAACTGTTTCACTAGAGATAAGTTGAATAAATCTTCAACACTAAGCAGACCATTCTAGTGTATAATTTTTGACAAAAGGAAATTGTATTTCATGAAATTAATTGATGATGACATGGTTTTTTTTAAGTACTGCAGTTTCAGAACAGTTTGAGATATTGAAGTAAAACAACGTTTATATGATCCCCAATAAATTAAGCAATGTCAAAAACTTTCAAAATAGATATTTTTCATAAATTATCCTATAACCACCTTTTATTATCATGCTTATTTCAGTGCGGCCTGCCTAACCATTTTGATACATTGATCAAGAATGGTTTAAGTACGTACGTATTTACAAATCAAGCAATAAAAATATCAATATGAAAAGATAAGCTTTAATCAAAATAAGATACGGTACACATAAACTAAAATATTGTAGTTCCCCAACATGAAAATGTATGAAATTCAAGGGGTGGAGTAGAGAAATTGTTCACAAAACAAAATTAAGTTTTTTTTCTTCTTTATTTACAGTTGTCGGTTAGTCCGTATGACTTATACACAGCAAACATTAGGTTGTGAGCATGATAAGGCGTTGCCAAGTAGTTGTCCTTAGCAATGGTCAGAAAATAAACTTGCATGGTCCTTAGCAATGGTCAGACAATCAACTTGCAAATATAATTAGACAATTTTGTGGATATTTGGAAAACAACTTTAATACAATTAACTAATGCAACATCAGTAAAAACGAGGTTAAAATTTGACCTTTAATCTTATTGATTAAACATGCAATTTAAAATATTCTCACTGAAACATTTGATGCTTATTAAAAGTTCAGCATTATAATACGAAGGAAATTTGAGCCGATTCACGACAAAACCAACACAGTGCGTTTGCGAGCAGCATGGATACAGACTAGCCGGCGCATCCGCGCAGTCTGATCAGGATCCTTGCTGTTCGCTATCAGTTTCTCTACTTGTAATAGGGTTTGTGGATCCTGATCAGACTGCGCGGATGCGCAGGCTGGTCTGTATCCATGCTGGTCGCAAACGCACTATGTTGGTTTTGTCGTGACGCGGCTCATTTATCTCTATAGCAGCTATGATGGCATGAAACAGTAGCATTTTATCTCTATTCAGCTCATTTTGTTATTTCTGCATTGCTTCATTTCAATGTTATAATATATGGTGTCCAACACTCTTGCACTCGAAATAATTTTGTCCAGACTTCATATTTCTTGATAATTAATAATCATGTTCATGTCATATGTTTGATATATTCACAAGATTTAAAATAAAAATGTTTCTAAGATAAATGCGAGGTCTCAATAAGACAATGTTTGTTTTTTGTTTTTGTTTTTTTTTTAAAGCAACTACAACTCGCTGTTTGTGCTGTACGTCTGTCGCTTTAAAATTATTTTAAGTGTTTCGGGAGAGAAGAGCTAGTCTAACATTTTTGTCTGTGCCGATGTCATTGAACATTAAATACAGATAAAGAACGAAATCGATGAATAATAATAAAATTCGACATCGAAAACAAAGTTTGTATGGTTCCGTCCTTGCAATCTAGTCTTAAAAGTTTATACACGGAGTCGTAAAATTAACCACTCTGTTGATAATTTTATTGAAAAAAAAAAGAACATATATTTATATAGATGTTAAGGTTATTTAAATGTGTACAGATTGATTGTTGCTCATGGTTATTTATTCTATCTTCATTTGACACATCATGACACATAGTCTGATCAATTTTAACCTGGGAATATCATCTTAGAATTAATGGAGAACTAACATTTGATATCTAAATGAGTTCATTTACTAACACGAGCGCCGTTATAATAAACACTGTATGTTGAATGTTTTGTGTACATCTTGATCCACTATCTTGAATACCTGAAAAAATGTAATTAACCCAAATGTAAAAATAACACAAAAGTATGAAACATAAATAAATTTCATTAAATAATCTAACGTAATTTACAGAACAGTTCTTTCAGAATGGCATCAATTTTCTAATTGTTTTGTTGAATACGTGTTTTTTTGCTCCTCCAATTGATAAAGCATCGTCTGATAAAGAATAAATATACTTAAGTGCCAAAGTTAAAAGTTTTTGAACAGAGAAAACATTTTTATTTTATTTTGATCAATATTCAAAAATACCTTCTATTAAAAAGTAATATGTATTCAAATACAGCAAAAAAAATCAATTTATAATAAAGACACACTGAATGGAATATAAAGTGTTATACCATAAGAGATCCGTTCGTTGCTTTCTACTGGGAATTCTTTCGAAAAATCTGAAATAAAGCCGAGATGAAAAACGGGTTGCGCAATCTGAATCTTTACTGTTTGTAGTTTTGATATTGAAGTCCCTGTAACATTGAATAAACTGTTCCAAATTCAAACCTGTACAATCCATTACAAAAATTCAACTTGTTAATGGTTAAAAGTTTTAAAAGGATTTGAAATATTTGAATATATTATGGCTTAAAAACGAAACAAACTGTTAAATAAGTATATACGGATTCCATGGACGACAGCCTACTGCACACTGCCAACTGCTTACTGACAGTTTAATTCTCAATCGGAACTGCCTCCGCTAGTATCTTTAATGTCTTTATCGGAAGTCTGACGGAAAGGGCCGAGTAGTTGCGATTGTTTAATTCTATGTACTAGTATATGGATTAATCACGAAGTATTCCGAATGTACACGCAAAATCTGCTGAATTAAATTTTACGGAACATAATTGAAAGTAAGTTAAAAAGGAATATTCTATAATAAAGCCGAATTATTTGTATTTATTTTTGACTTGTCTACGCCCCATCCTTGCACACTGCTTCGGTTATGTTATGAAATGGTTCTACGTGCCTCAGTACACTTTCAACTTAATAATAAAAAATATGGGCCAAGGAAATAACTCCATATATGGAGACATCGTGTGACAGTTTAGAGCTTTAATTATATCACAGGAGACAGTTTTAAGTTATCTTTTGATAGTTAACTTTTATTGTTTCATGTATATCACTTGGTGTTCCAGATTACGAGACATCAGTATAATATCATAACAAAAATATTATTAAGTACAGAACTTTAATCATAATTCTGCTTTTATCAAGTTTTCTCATTCAGAGGCTCTTTCATACCACAATGTGTATTTTTGTGTTAATTCTTAAATATGATATTAAAAGAGTATTGTTCTTTGAAGACATTGGCACGTAAATGGGCACCTTTAAAATTTCGAACAACATTCTATTTTACAATTTTGCTATATAATTTATACATCATGTTTTTTTCCGACTAAATGATCAATCTACAGCAGATAATAATGAGGCAAAGTACTGCAATCATTAGTCAGGATCATTTAAATGTTCAAAAATGAAAACATTAGCAAAAATACAGGAATTTTTAATTCGGGTTTTCTTGCAGTTTATAAATTGTTTTCTCCGTAACAAGGCAAATATTTTTATACATACGGAATATTTACAGGCGTCTCATAATTTTTATTTTGAATAAATAAATAAATAAATAAATAAATAAATAAATAAATAAATAAATAAATAAAAAATAAATAATAAATAAATATATGTTTGTTCTCATTAGCTTAGAGGTCTCATTATTGTGACCAAGCTTATTTTCATGTGGTGCTAAAATCACTAAGTGTAATTTGTTTCGTTTTAATTGTAAATAAAAGAGTTCTATAAATAAATATCATAATTTTCTTGTAATTTTGTTTATGTTTGATTTATGTTTGATTAATATTCAACAGTGTCCATATTTTAAAAAAATGTCTATAATTTCATCAATTTTAAATCCATGACATCGCTAAGAGTAATTATTAGGGAGATGAAGGTTTTGTAATATTATCAGTTCCAGAATTTTATTTTGAAAATACATCCGAGGATCCAATTTCGGGCAAGTTCACTGACTATAGGTTGTACACCCCTAATGCACTGTCTCCACGAAGTAACTAAATCAAAGCACAGAAGGCGCTGAATTTGTTTGGGTCTCAGAATGTCAGAAAGGTGAAGGTTGTGAGATTATAAACCAATTTGTTTTTGTATAGTGCCACCTGTGCTTTCCAGTGTTTTAACTGTAGTAAATTGGCTAATTGCAACACTGATTCAATGTTTATTTGTCTTTAAAAAAAATTTAAAAATGAGTGGCCTCAACTAGGATTTGAACTCGAGACCTCTCGCTTCATAAGCGAGCGTGCAAACCCCCCGGCCATATGAAGTTATATGTTAACGGTCTGAAGAAAACCATATTATTCTAAATTAGGGTTTGTAACTTATTTTTTCGACGCTAAACACAGATGTAAATAATCATGTAGCATACTACTAAAGCATGAAATATCTATAAAAAATGAAACAATATTAGAAATCTTCGACCATTCGGGAACTACTTTGCTTGAATATTATTTTTTGACAATCTTTACGCATTGATCTCCCCTGAAAAGTTCGGCTTTGTGTTACATATAAAAGGGAAGTAACCGCTTCAAAAAAGATGGCTTACTTTTAGGCATATTTGCAATTAACAGCATTAGGCTCTGAAAATTTCGCTACAAATTATTTTGTTTGGGTCTGACGAAACCCAAACAAATAAAACTTAAAGATAAACAGTTGTGACAAAAACGAGAATTTATATTTTTGTCGTTAATTTCGTTCCCCGTTACAACCGCGACAGAACGAAATAACGACATGCAGAAAATCAGTTCACCATAATTTCAAAGTCTTGGAGATATATCTATATATTTTTGAGCAACCATGTCCTAGTATATTTTTTGAACAAAACTTTACTTTTTAGCATTACATTGTACATGTATTTTCAAAACGCTAACTTAAAATTGACCGTGGTAATTGGAATGTACAGACAGCGACGTTCATGGCATAATAAGGCCTCCGGCCTAAAGTCTAAAGTTATAAAGAATCATAATCATTTAAGGAATAAATTTATAATATGCATGTTATATGGAAAATGTATTAAGATAAGTGTCGTTTGTAAACAGAGATATATTTGTCAGTTTTAATTAATTATTTATTGATAGCTAAAAATTAGAGAACAAGATTTAACAAGAAAAAGGTAATATTTGGTTTGATAGCAATTTTATAAAGTTTACAGGTCAATGATTTTGGAAAGTTCCCGATGCCAGGCCGATGCTTGCAAAGATTTAGTAACACGAGAATTATACATGTATAAATGTAACGCATTCCGTGATATTATTGGTCAAAGTCTTCATCTATGATACAGAATAATTCTTTGAACAACACTGTTTAAAAAGGTCCCTCATTCTAACATATAAACACATTGGAAGAAGGATATAAAATGCTGAGATTTACTTTTAGGCATTTAATCGGGTATTTTGCATTAAGCAGTTAACAGTAAGCATTAAGCAGTCGATTGTAAGCATTAAGCAGCCGATTGTAAGCATTAATCTGTCGACTGTAAGCATTAAGTAGTAGACTGTAAGCATTAAGTAGTAGACTGTCGTTTATAGAATTCCGTAAGAATATGACAATTCTATTTCGCTGTATAGCACCAGTATGTAAGTTTTGTACTGCAACGCTGAAAGTATGTTGAAAGTTGTTATTAAATGATGCATTTACCATATACAAGCACTGAATCAAAATCTTCGCCGAATGAATTATTGGCATGGCATGAATAGTTTCCAAACTGACAGTCTCGAATTTTCAGTAACCGCAAACGAAATGTTGTCGTATACCCATCTAGATTCTTCTCAACCTAGAATACAGTGAAAATGAATAACGCGTATGTCCATAAACATGGATAATAGCAATAGAAACTGAAATATATTGATCATGTTGAAAAAAGTCAGTTATTATTAAAGCTAGTGCTCTGAATGTGTGTTGAAACAGATCACTTATTACTGACGCTACTGCTGTGTGTTGAAAAACGTCAGTTAATTAAGAGCTCTAACCGTTAACGTTTAAGCTTGTGCTCTTAGTGCTAACAAAGGTATGTAATCATTTACGCTATAGTGCTTTCAGTGCTAACAAAGGTATGTAATCATTAACGCTATAGTGCTTTCAGTGCTAACAAAGGTATGTAATCATTTACGCTATAGTGCTCTCAGTGCTAACAAAGGTATGTAATCATTTACGCTATAGTGCTTTCAGTGCTAACAAAGGTATGTAATCATTTACGCTATAGTGCTTTCAGTGCTAACAAAGGTATGTAATCATTTACGCTATAGTGCTCTTAGTGTAAACAAAGGTATGTAATCATTTACACTATAGTGCTCTCAGTGCTTACAAATGTATGTAATCATTTACGCTATAGTGCTTTCAGTGCTAACAAAGGTATGTAATCAATTACGCTATAGTGCTTTCAGTGTTAACAAAGGTATGTAATCATTTACGCTATACAATAGTAGTGCTTTAAGTGATGACAATTAAATGTTTGTGTATTTTAACTCTAGTGCTCTTTGTAATGACAAATGTCTGTTATCAGTGACTTAAGTTCTCTAAGTGTATAAAATGTCCGTTATGCCCCGTGTTCAAGTGATCCTGATTTTATTTTCAATGTTTTATGTTACTAAAATTAATTTATTTTGCTAGAATTAAATTGTATATATTCAAAAATGTAAGATATTGCTGATTTGCAAAGAAACCAACCAAATTTTGGACAAAATCAACACATAACAAAACAAATACAAAAATATTGGGATCAAAATACGGATCAATTTTAGGATCAGGATCAATATTTTGATCAACTGAAAAATGCCTGTATTTTGCAAAAAATTTATAAAGTTTATTCTAAAATTTCATAAACTTGCTATTGCAAGTCATGTTTTATCAATTTAATATAAGATATTTAATCTATGAGGAGAAACAACGAAGAATACTTGTATTTTTAAATTTGATCCTGATCTTGATCCTGATCCTGTGTGAACTTTGTGAACACGGGGTCAATGTTCTATGTGTTCTATGTGTTTAGAAATATCTGATTTCAGTGACGCCAGTGTTCTATGTGTTTACAATTGTCGGTCATTTTTGTGCGATCGATTTTTGTAAACAAGACAGTTCCATCTTGAATAAATGTATATTTCAAAAAGGACAACACTACCTTGAATGTGTTCTTGTCCAGAGACTGTAATGCTTCATTGTCTTTTTGCCAATACATGTTAGTAGGTGTTCTTGTAAAAATCTCACATTCCAATATGACGTCACTTCCTTTAATCTGACCAATCATTTTAGCAAGCAATGATACTTTCGGAGCTTCAGTAAGAGTGAGATGATCTGATATTATAAAATGTTACATATTGTTTTATGTTCATGATAATACAAACATGTAACTTAAATATCACAAGCTTGTTCCCTTTTACGTAATATTTTTTGCAAGAAAAAGTAATAACATTTGATTGTGGAAATAAAAGTAAACAACGTAATCACATTAAAATCTACTGCAAATGCATCATATATTTTCTTGTTTCAAAGACATAAATTATCATTGAAATTATTGTAGTTTGTTTTAAATTTATAAGTGTTTTATAAAATTTTAAGAGTTATGTATCACAACTATACCGCCACGTTTTTCTGTACTAGTAGTGCCGTCTGTACTTGTAACAATATTTGTACGCAAATCTGGAAGAACTTCTGAAAAAGATAATTAAAGAACAAGGACAAAAATAAAAAAGAAGAAAAAACAAAACAAAGACAAAAAAAGCAACAACAAAAACAACAACAAAGAAAATAGTTCTGATAAAGTGTGAAACTGTATTTCAATGACACATTCTGTTTACAGAGAAAAGATTGAAATTAAAATGCAGTTGTATGGTTGTATTCATTGTTCCAAATGAAAACGGGAAAAAAACATCACTTATGTCAGTGAACTCTTGTCCCATAATGACTATGTTTGTATTACAGTATGAAAAGGGATACAACACTGAATTATAGTCAAACAAGTTGAATGTAGCCAAAACCATGTACATGTACTCATTTTAAAAACTCGGTTCTTCCATGCGTTTTAAGCAGGACCAATTTCAAGACAGTGTGTCAGAAAATTCTTCCAGAAATTCAAATTTTATTAATAAAAGTGCCTGGTGTATTCCCGATTTACCCTGTAAAATAATAATCTAGGATCGCACTGCATTTGGACAACATACTCGACCGACACAAAAGTAAGGCTAGAGCTACTTGTGGGTGGGTAGCGGGAGAGGAAATAAACACTGTTTTATTTTAGGCATAGGACCATTTTCCGTTGGTGCCGTAAATTTCGGTTGTATACATTAATTAGAATGGTATCATATATGACACACTTACCATATAAAACAACAGTCTCACAGACCGTGCACACGGAATTTTCAGCGCAGCATTTGTACTCCCCAAACTGACTTCCCCTAACATTTTCTATCTTTAGTTTTAAAATTACTTCTGGAATATCATAATCCATTGTGTATACCTACAGAAAATATATGTAAATAAATGAAACTGACAATTTTATTTGATTCTTTATAATGTTTTACATACTAGTAATTAAACTTTAACAACAAACACCATTGTTTCGTGATAAATAAAAAAGGACTTTTAATTTTGTATTTTTATGGATTCTTATGTCAATTTTAAGACATATTTGGGCATTTCTCGCCGGTTGATCCACCTAACCGGTTTTCCTGGATAACTAACCTGTAAAATAACCAATTTTTAGCAAGTGATCGACTACTTATTCCATTCCACGTGAAATCTGAACTCAGCGTTAAAAAACAAATGAACATTAGACATTATGTCCGAAATATTATAATTGACATACCATGAGAAATCGTTCATTCCTATATTTCATATGCTCTTGTGGCGGCATGGCCGAGCGATCAACACATCGGACTAGATATCAAGGATTGCTGGCAATCTTAGTTCAAATCCCGTCAGGGACAAGACATTGTTTCCGCGAGCAAGAAACAATACACTCATTGCTTAGTTGGTTTCCAAAACGGATTCGAGATTGTTTCAATAAGCTTATAGCTTCAGACACTATCGAACTAAAATAAACTGATATAAATAAAATGCTTCTTTGTAAGGAAGTGATAATGCGTATAGCCATTTTCTCTCTGCATACAAATGATTATAATGCTTTGGTACGCCGACGACATACTTCCAGAGTTTGCGTTCTGTATTGACAATAGTCTAAACCATACATATAGCTTACACTGGATACGTACAAAGGTAACACCAAACACAGCTTTATTTGCCTTAAATTATTACGTTATAGTATTCCCTGGTGAAGAATTCTAAAGTAACATTATCCTTCAGCCAGTATACATCTTCCTGAGCGGCCTCGGTGACTTCGCATTCTAGTACAACATCATGCCCTAGATACTGTCCAATACGCCGTGCCATAGGTGTAATTCTTGGTATTGCTGTAAAAATATAGTCATAACTATCAGTCACGTGGTTTGTTCCCGGAACAGAATACTTTAGTACTTAAACAGGTTTTATGGCTATTTGAACAGGTTTTTTTACCATTAAAGGGTGTTAAAATAAACTGATCTGCTGCAGATTAGTTACAATAAATAACTGAACCAATTTAGGGGAGGAATAAATCTTTAATAGATATAATAAACTTTATTATGTATATTACCTGTAAAGTTGGTATTCGAACCATTGATGGCCCAAGCACACGCATCAGACTCTACATTTGCATCAACAGCTGTTGATAGAAGAAAATATCATTTTTAAAAATATGAAATTATTGTCTGTAATTTTGAATTCTAAATATGAATAAACAGACATTTTCCAAGTAATTTTTTTTGTATCAAGCTTAATTCTCCACTGTTTAAATATTTAGATACGTACAATTCATTGAAAGGCTGACTTTATCTGTCAGTGTTTTACAATTTGATACATTTAAAAATTACTGAATTAATTAATCATGTCTCATGGATAGAGTTGGGTCATTTGGGATGAAAAATTAAACAAACAGTTCCACTTTGCTACCGGAAGCGACACATCTCTTTGTTCATAATAAAGCTCATAATCCAATGTGAACATCTCGGATATTATAAATAACTGTTCTTATCCGAAAGGGCCGAGAAGATGCGATTGGCTCATAAATAAGTGACCCCAAGAAATGTTTATCATACATCTTTTGATTTAATGAAAGACAATTCCTCGCTCCACATGTATATAAGGATATATACATAATAACAACTTACCATAAATGTGCACCGACTCAGACCTGTTACCAGCTGAGTTCTCGGCAACACACGTAAACACTCCGAGCTGTTCTTGCTGTAGGTAAGACAGTGACAGACTTAACGTAGACAACGTGTTATCTGAATATCCCTGAAACATTCCCACCTAGAAATACAGATTAAATACCCTGATATAGAACTTGATATATGTATCCTGATACATTCTAAAATTGCATTTTTAATTTTAAAATATTGATAAAATTGTAACAAAATATAGTGACACCGCAATGTCGAAGAAAGGAAACATTACAATTAACTTCCTTCTCAAGCTGTTAATACTAAATGCAGCAGACATACCAATCTTACGTTTCATTCTGTTCCTTCAAAAAAAAGTCGATAGGCAAAATTCTGAACAGAAAAAGAATTAATACGTTTGAAGGAAAGGTAAATATTGAGAAAAAATGAAAATTTACAATACGTCTACATATCTACAACACAAATCTACCAACACTTGTAACGACGTTGGTAGAACGTCATAATACTGATAATGAGCATAATAATATGCAAAAAAACTAAAGTTGGTGAATTAACATAGGGGAATGTTTCCCATATATAAAGACACAAACCGCTCTTGGTGGTGAGCTAGCTTTTCACCGACAGGGTTTGTGTGCCTTAAACATGTTAAAACGTTACACTCTTTCGTCAAGAGAGTCAAGTGATTTTATACCGAGTGTTAGCCTGCCACTTGGTGGATTTTTAATAACTTGTACACATATCGTAATTAAATATTAAAAAGATAAAAAAAAATATGTTAATATGCACCCTATTGCAAAAATCTTAATCAAACCTTATACAATTCTTCATTGGCAGATTCTAGAGTATCGTTGTCCTTTAACCAATATATAGTTGGTGTTGGAATGGAAAAAATCCTACATTCCAAATATATCTTGCCTCCGATAGTGTGCCCTATTTCTTTTACTCTCAAATTTATTTCAGGCGCAACTGAAAAGAAAAAGTGATCGTTTAGTTGTTATTGAAGTACTTATACTGTATAATCATCACCATCATCGTCATAACTGCTGTCGTCGTCGTCATCATCATCATCATCATCATCATCATCATCACCACCACCACCACCACCATCACCACCAACATCATCATCATCATTATTTAAAGAATATGAGATAGAACTATTGAGTTAAAACTATTTAGTTACTAAACATGTAAACTTGTCAGTACTTACATATAACTGTAACTTTTATTTGCATGAAGGCAGTTAACGGATTTCTAGCATAGCAGTAGTACACCCCTCCGTCTTCTCTTGTTACGTTGACAATGTTCATTGTCTCTCCTTTCATACCTGAAATATGTTTTTCTCAATATTGAACAACTGTCTACATCTCATTTAACGTGCCATTTTTTGAAATGTACTACATTTTATATTCAAATGGAATAAACTAGGTCCTTAATTAGTAAGGCTAAGCTATATCTATATACATATATGAAAGAAACAAATGCATGTAGATATACGTACAGTGCCATTAAATAATACCGAGTAGCAGGTTTAGTACTTGTGTGAAAAGTTATGTTGAAATATCTGAATTGCGCCTGTGCCCTTGATCACTGAAAATGTTAGCAGCATACAAATAGATTAGCAGATTTAATGAATGAAAATTGTAGCTTAAATGTTAGGAGAGGGGATGGCAGTATTCAGAGATAGATAGATAAATGTAATGATATGAGATAATCCTTGTCTGTTAGTTGCTGTTTGATATCATATATATGTATAAACATATCGGACGAATAAGTAAGAGGCAGCACATTCATTTCCTGTCTTCTTTCTCATTTCATATTGACAACCAGAACTTAAATAGGCTAACAATGTTCATAAAACAAACCATTTATAAACAAGTTTTAAAAGAGGCACTATTATGTTGGTAACTTTTATTGGAATTGAAGATTGTAGACACATACTTGGTAACGACCACGTGGATCCCTTTACCCATTCTATGTTTGGCTCAGGAATACCTAATGCTTTACAAGTCAGTGTTAATGTTTCGCCTTCCCTCAGAGTAGTGTCGTGACTTGAAACATCCTTTCGTATTTTAGCAGGAACTGCGGTAAAATAGAATAGGAATATACTTGTAATATTGTATGTACATAATTTTCAGATTATGGCCAGCAACTTGACTTCCATGTAGATCGACATGGTCATATCATTCAAATTATGTTCACGCATGTGTGTCACATGTTGGCCGGTCAGTCCATCTTGCCGGCTTTACTTGTTAACTAACTAAGTTATTACCATTATCCCCCAGATGATTTCTAAATAAATTAATTGTGAGAGACAAATGACTATTTCATTCGATGTCCGAGATCAATTGCCACGGAGCAATTCCGCCACGTCCGAGGATCGAAACAGCGACCCCTGGTCTATTGATCTGATACTCTCCCTATAATGTCGAAGTATTGTCGCTTGAAAGCATGGAATTACATGTTTATATGTGACATCTTAATACTAACAGAATATGGCCATGCTATGACAATTAATCAGTATAAGATAATGTATTATGATAATTTTTAACCATGGCAGGATTCATGATCGAAATATTTCAAGATATCTCAAAATAAGATAACAATATTGAAACCTTCACGTGTTAATAAGATCAAGTTCATTGACGAAAGATCAAAAATACTTGATAAAACTGGCCACTTTATCTGGAATATTTATTTGATTTAAGACAGTTCATTTAATTTTTTAATGAGCATATGTAATAGAACATAAATATAACCGACACATCAAGGGTTTTACAGTATATACCTATAATATTTAGAGTGACATGTTTAGAGATTGGAGGATCTGTGTTTATACGACAGATGTACTGTCCCCTGTCCCTGTAAGTTACATTGCTTATATGCAAATTCCACCACCCTTCGTTTGGGCGCTCCACGGTATATCTAGTGTCGTCTGTAAAAAGTTGTTGGTCTATTGCTAACAGACGGGTTTCATTTCGCAACCATCCAACCTAGTAAATAAAAAATACCAACTTTATACTTTTTTCCTGAAATGTTACCTTACTCATGGCCGATAAAGAAAGTATAGGGCATAGAAGATAAATGATTTAATCAGTGCATTAAAAATACTTCCTACGAAATATTTTTTGTTGACAAAAATGCTATATTCGAGTAGCTTATGAAGTTGAGTTTGTAATTTCATTTCTTGGCCTACAATGAAAATGCATTATTGGCTGAATAAGTCATTTTTTATGTTGTTGTTTTGTAAGTTTCAATTGTTTTGTCTTAGTTTGCACCTCGTACAAATGTGTTGAGCTTATTCTAAAACTGGTATCCATCTCTAAATGTTTTTAGAAAACTATTTGAGTAAGTAAACGTGTCTGATGTCTGCTTCAAATTGTAACGAGCTATATTTGGTTGCGTGATTCCTCATATTGTACTAGTGCTGCTTAATTCCAGGAAGCAGACTAGCAACTGGTAAAAATGAGCCTAAAACTTGTAACACAACTAAACTAAAATGAATATGATAAAAGTAAGTATTTTGATTGTAATTAAGTATACAATGGTATACTATTTGCGCTTTCCTTCGTTAATCACTCTATCCAGTAAGCTGTATTACAATAGAATCCCGAAATAAGTTCTTCAACATATTTAAGGCAACATAAACAAATAGTAACAGAATATACATGGTCACGTGGATGAAATGTACGAATCATGATCAACATAAACATTGTACAAACCTTGTATTTGCCCAAACCTTCTATGTAACACTCTAAGATCGCTGTTTCACCAACAACAAAGGTTACATTAGCATCGTTTCCATTAATAACCGGCTTTGCAGTGTTTATATCTGGATATAAGAAGAAGTTATGTTTCTTACACTCTGATGTGACGCTGATAAGTGAAACAATGTCATAAATCTCAAAAGCTCAAAAATAGATATTATTAAATCTTTTACATGAAGCCTAGCGTATGCATATTGTTATTCTCTCAACAACTCAATAGTAAGGGAGCGGTGGCCTTAAAGCAGCACGCCTCTAGATTCATGTTAATTTTCATGAAAACGTTAGAAAAGTTTTTGAAAGTAAACTATTGTGAAGTGAACAAAAATAGTAATTTACATATTGCTATCGGCACGGAAAAATTCCAAAAGTGGTCAATATATGCAAAAACAGCCCTTAATGCGTAAGTAACGCAGTAGAAATATGGTACATGTAATAAAATACTGCACCGCACATTACATGTAATATATAATTTGAATCTTGAATATTGTTACCTTTCTTAAACTTTTAGTACATTTTTCTCAATATTGATTTTCTTGAAATATTTTAGGTCATCTGGAGGCGTGCAGCTTTAATTATAAATGGTAAAGAAATTAACCTAACGATTGTTGGTTCTCATCTTACACCCGTACTATTTGGTTCCAGAAAACGGACTCGAAAGAAATTTCCTCGTAACGAGCATCCGTTACACATAATAAATTATTATTATAGTACTGCATATTTCCTGCATTATTTTACACATTTATGCGGTATTCACAACTGAAAGCTTATAATTAAGCATATGTTACCTATGTGTGCGTGTGGTAATCATAAAGCAACAATAAAGCTTAATGCATATTACATCAGATATGCTTTTGAACATAATATTATAATAAATATATCAATAGTACGAAATGAAGATACTGTTTGCAAAAATAGTATAAAAAATTGTACAAAATATAAAAACATATACATAACCTGCCCCTGCCACTGAAACACCAAAATAAAACAGCAAAACAAATATTGTTAGACAGATATCCATTTTATATTAACTTCACATAAACTTTTTTCACACAAGTATAACCTCTGTCAATGCATGAATGCTCATTTTAACACACACAGAACGTTTCAGCTGCATTCTAGTTTAAGAGATAGGCAGTGTTTTCCTGTAAACATATTTCAACATGTTCAAGGGAGATAAAAATGAAACATATCATAAATCTTATAGCAGCATTTAGTTTTTTTCAGGAATCGAACATAAAGAAATGAAAATTGTCCTTGTTGTTCTGCACTGTTTTTCATGTCTCGTGTCCATACATATTTTTGTCCATTCTTTAACAATGTACACTGTTTTTATGCACTGGTTTATATGAAAAAAAGACATATTTTAAAAATCAATGATAAGCCCATAGACCCTGAATGTTGTTTTGTGCGTCCGTCTGTCCTTCTGCCCAACACTTTTGTCCGAGCAAAACTCGATTACTATATACGTTTTATCTCCTTAATTAAGTGAAATATGACACGTGTAGATTGGAAAATGGAATATAAAAAAAATCATAAAGTAATATGTACGTAATTGTATTTAAAGATATCAACGAAACTAAAAATCGCCATCAATACGCTAGTCATGTCGTCATTTTCACCAATGATCTTGTAAAATAAACATTTTCATGGAAATATTTTTTGACGAGGTTTAAAGAATAATGTCTCAGCAACCGTATGCGCTAACTCATTTCTTCCAATTTGGTGTAAAATAAAAATATTAGTCCATTTACTTATCGCGGTGCTCATTTGAGCCACTAAATTGCACAATTCTGCGTTACTTTTGCACAATTCCTGCGTAACTTGCACACTCCTGCGTTCCTGTCATACTGGATATACACGGTGATATATAGATAGATCTCATTGATGCACTATACACCATATTTATTTTTGTGTTGTTGCCCTACTTATATTTTGTCCGGAGCATAACTGGAAAAGTATTCGTTCAGTTTAGCATTTGTAGAGAAGTTAAGTTTTACTTGTGTTGTTATTAGCTGATGTGAAATCTATAAAAACACAGATTTCATGTAATCTATATACAGCTTGGCTTGTTATGTACGGTGTTTTATTACCTTCTACTTACATTTATGACTTTCATGCCGGAAATGTAGCTATAACACAATTGATTCCGACGAAATCCGAGTTCATATCGAAGGATCCAACAGCACGAAATTAAAGTAAATTTAAGCAGGCAAATTACTTCTTAAAACAACTTACTTTTCTTAAACAAACACTTTTCTGGCCTAATGGGTTCAAATCTCTACTGTGCACTTTCTTCTGTTGTTAACTTCAATAAAGTTATAACTTCAATAAAGTGATTCAGACAGATTCTGTAGCAGTTAAAAGATCCATCTTGGCACAGGCTCGCAACTGAAACAATAGAAGAGAAGCATCAAGAATTTCTTTATGCCCTCTCAAGTAAAAAAAATGATAAATGCTTAGTTGCTTGTTGTTAAAAAAAACGGCACAGTGTAACTTAAAATCCGGAAAAGCTAGTGGTGATCCATCGGAAGCGAAAATTGCAAGCTCGGTTTTATTGAGTCTGTTCATGAGAAATAATAGAAAAGTGCAACATCCTTCACGCCCCCTAGCACCGGCTTTGGCGGTATTTTATCTTTAACACTTAATCAATAACTTGAATGGACCAGAAAAATATGATAACACTGAAGTGAAGTTCAGGGCAACTTTTTACACTTGACTACCGCTGTTGTGAAGTATAAAAAATTGCAAAAAAGGGAGCCTAATACCTAGATAAATAGAACATGTATATACATACAGTGGTTGCGTTTGTTAGCTTCAGTTCGCTAAAAGGACAAACCAGTGAATTCTAACTGTTAGACACTATGATATTAGTGTGGTATAAATTTATATTACAGATAAATATGCTAACTAGCAAAATAATGTAGTAACTACGTGTAATATGAACAATATTACATGTAATTACCGACAGATATTTCTATAATGATCGGATGATTTGATGACACAAGTATATGATGAGACTGTACTAAGTCAGTAACCTTTATGAATGGTGTATGTGTGTTTTACGGTGTTCTCTTTAAACTCGTCACCTTGAATCAAAACTGTTTAATGGTTTCTTTTTTGTTTAAACAATTGCGGCAATTTTATTCAGATACTTTAAGCTGTCTGTAAAAGACTCCCTTATGAGTTTCAGTTTGAAAATCGACTGAACCGTCCAAAAATGAGATGTAATTCAAAGGTTTTTTAATCGAAGCACAGCGACTATTTTATTCAGTTGAATAGAATGATTTTAGTTATTTTTGTTAAAGACGATTTTTCTTTGATCAATCTTTGGTCAGTGAGTGTCTAATATGGCCAAACTCTATGATAACAACTAAAGCAGAAATTTGACATTTTATGAGAACAATAACAAGTGGTTAGTGGTGAGAGAGAGTGTCCGAAATAGTCTTAAAGCAACAAGCACAGTCATTTATTCTATGTTCATTTACTTTTAGTCACTACTAATGGTTGGTGAGGTCAGTGAAGAAACGGAAGTTGAACGCCACTAAATTTTTAAAATGTTATCAAGCTGTCAAAACCTCTATTTAACCGGGGTTTCTATTATACGGCAAAATGGTGCATGCACATATATATTGACGACGATTTCACAAGGTACAAGGTTACCCGGTTAAATCCACTTTCTTGCACTTTAAATGACACATGTTTTTGTACGAGACTGATTCCCTACTATTAACAAATTGTGTCACTAATAGTATAAAAACAGGATAGAAAACATATAAATGAAACATCAAATGAAAATAACTCCTCTGAAGAAGCCACATTAGCCAATACCTACAGGAACTAAACGAAACACGTGTAAGTGAGTAACACCATTATAAACAGAACTATTGTTTTTAGAAAATGTCAATCCAAATTTGTCAATTAATGAATAACTTTGAAACCAGTCATCAGCGCGTGCTTCTGTAATTTAGCATAAAATATATTCTAAAAGTTATAATACGGTGATTATTATCATATCATCATCGTACACTGGTAACAAACATAACGTTTGATAATACGGCGTGTAGAACACCGAGGAACACATTTTATAAAAATGGATATATCTTTAAATATTCCGGTCTTGTTTGGTTTCTTAAAAGTATCTATAGCAGGTAAGATTTACGCAAAATCTTCATTATATAGCATTTATATATCATCAAAACACTGGTGGTGGTAGTGGTGGTGGTGGTAGTTTACCCTCCGAATGACAGCAGAAAGCAACTTTGAATTAATCAGAACACAGTTCAGCCACAGCATTGTCCCTGGGCAGGATCTCAAGCAGTTACCAGTGCTAAAGCCTTTATCACTGTCGCAATGAACTAATCACTTCTGTACCTACCAGAGCCGAGGTACATTACAAATGACCGTAGAAAGCATTTCATAATCAATTACAACGATGTCGGGACCTATACATTCCGGGAATCGAGCCCGGGTCGCCCCCAACCTGTTGAGCTAACCGGACGGCTCGCAAAGTATTAGGGAATAGATTTAAGTACATCCTGGGTAACCCAGACTATACCAGTATATTAGAATTAGTATAATATACGAAATGTGTACCGTGGGTTTCGACGATGGCTTTAGTAGTGAAAATTATCATAGTTTCAATTTCACTGGGCTTTTGATTAGTCCTATAAATTTGACGATGAAATTGTAAATTTAGGAGGAATAATATTTCTTTACTGTTTTTTCACAAAACATTTTTTTTATTTTTTTTATTACCGCAAGCAAATATATTTCAACTGTAACAAAATTAAATCAACAATACCATGAACTCAGCTCACCTTAACATTCAATGCTGAACTATAGAATATACTTTTCTTACATTCTGTCAGCGCATACAATAATTTGGACAAACTAAACAAAAACCCATGAATACTGGTTATGGGCTTTGTATCATATCCAGAATATTCTTCATCAACGATGATACCCTCCATTATTGAAAATGGTGTTTCAGATTTATCTACACCACACGTATTCGTTTCGTTATGATCATTTATTACAGCTCGTTCATTTTGATTGATATTCCCCTGCAAAAACTTCCGTTGTTAAAGATGTTTACTTTTAACTATGTCACCAAAAGAGTTAAAGACATGAAAAGTACTACTAAATTCTCTGGTAAATGACCCTATAGCTACATAGTGAATATTTAAAACTGAATCGAGAAAACAATTCCGGCCACAGTGTGACAATATTTTTTACAGTTAGAACTGTTTTCTATGTAACAGTACAATTTTAGTCACATACTTGATACATGCATTACCAATATGAATTACCCTTATGCATTCTGCTGTGTTGGCTTTACTTACAAAATAGTTAAGATAAGATCATTTAAGATCATTTAGCAGACGATTTAAACATGTAATAAATGATAATAACGAAACGAATACGTGTGGTGTAGATAAATCTGAAACACCATTTTCAATAATGGAGGGTATCATCGCTGATGAAGAATATTCTGGATATGATACAAAGCCCATAACCAGTATTCATGGGTTTTTGTTTAGTTTGTCCAAATTATTGTATGTATACGGAAAGAATATAAAGGGCATGTCAGTCAATAAAAACCGGAAAATTTTATTTGCATAATCAGCAATCATTACATATTTTATAACCGTTTTCCCTTATATTTTTCGTAACAGTTTATGGTGTAAACCCATCTATAGATTCTCCAGTTACGAATGTCACTGCATTAGAAGGTAACACCGTCACTTTGCCTTGTGTTGTAAAATACCTGGGCGAATTTAAGGTAAATATGCCATTTTACTTTTATTCTAATATAAATAAGTTAACATTAACATTAATGTATGACATAACTTAAGTCTGCACGGACATTTAAAAGCACCATAGATGTTCCAAACTTTGTAATAAATGAGCATTAGATGGTCATAAATGTTGTTCAATTTGTTAAATATTGTAACAATACAATACATAGGCCCCGTAATTGTCGGTTAGAAACGAAAGTATTTCGAACAATTCAATTTCTCAATTGAACACATGATAACTGCTCTGGTACACATAGTGCACCTTTCAAATTATAAACAATGACTTGTTTAATCAACGTAATAAATGAGCCGCGTCACGACAAAACCAACATAATGGGTTTGCGACCAGCATGAATCCAGACCAGCCTGCGCATCCACGCAGTCTGATCAGGATCCATGCTGTTCGCTAACAAACCCTATAGCAAGTAGAGAAACTGATAGCGAACAGCATGGATCCTGATCAGACTGCAAGGATGCGCAGGCTGGTCTGGATCCATGCTGGTCGCAAACCCATTATGTTGGTTTTGTCGTGACGCGGCTAAAATTAAGAAATTTAAAGAAATGATCAATTCAGTTCATCTTTATTTGAAACAAGGCGTAGAAAAGAGCCATATTCTTTATTTTATTAACCATTTACATGTATACACTGTACATATTATTTAAGGTTGTATGGATAAGTCCATCTTCGGTTGCATTGACTCTCGATGATCGAAGTATAACGGACGATGCTCGTTACCTTGTCGAGAGACCATTTAGCCAAGAATGGAACTTAAATATTATGAACGTAACACACCAAGACGCTGGGCAATATCGCTGCCAGGTAAACACCGTTCCAGTCACGTCAAAAACTGTCAACCTTGCCGTTCTAGGTAAATCGAACAAAACATTTATTTAAGTCTCGAGTGTTCGAGTTGAATTTCACGATTTCATTAAAAATTTAATTTCAAATAAATGAAATATTTTTTTTACAATGTCATTAAAATCGTTTTCTCGTTGATACTGATCGATACTGATGATGAGGCGCGTGGCGTATTTAAAGATCCCGTTACTCAATTTTTGTTATGGTTTTATATCATAAATATAATGCTCAAATGAAGATTTATCAATATTGTAAGTTCCAAAAAGCATTATTTGTAAAGATATTACTGAATTTAACATTTCATGTAAATAAAGGGAGGTAATTAGAAATTTATATTCTATAAAGTCTAAGTCAAATTTTTCAATAAGAAATGAATGCATTTATTTTAATGATTACATATAATGTGGACAAATATTTGCAGTACATATTTTACATACTCTTCGATGTTTGAACATTGTTTAAGAAGCATAATTATATACATATATAAGTACAACATAGAACACTACGCATTTAATAGTCAGTGCGGCCTCTTCATGGTCACAGTAGTATAATTTCATGCATTATAAAATTGTCATCAAATTGAATTATATGTGTAAAAATCATATTTTCTTTATGCAGTTCCTGCCAAGATTATCAAAGATATTTCAAGTAGAGATGTGATATTGAAAGAAGGTGAAACATTGTTTCTACAGTGTAACGCCACAGGGTTTCCGCAGCCTACAGTCAAATGGTATAAACTACAATTGGGACAAAAGCAGGGTAAGTTTCCAACCTTAAAGCGGCCCTCAGCTTTGCTAAAGGTTAAATCAAATTAAGGATATTTGTAGATAAATGATTTCATATGATATCAAAAGTCAAATCAAAAGAATTAAGGTGAAAAATAAAATTTGCCGACACTAAAATACATAAATATAAGGGAAGCCATCGATACCTCTAATCTACCGCTCTACTCTCTATGCATGTATTTGAATTCGAAAAGTGGACTATTCGTTTCTCAAACTTCTATTTTCAGAAAAAATTTCACTGACGCGTTTATAAATTGCTCTCGGCACGTATGTTTTGAACAAGGCTTAACCGTGATATGATGCACTTTTCCAAGATAGAATTACTAAAAACAACACATGATTGTTTTTCCAACAGAAAAGAAAAACTGAAGGCCGCTTTAAAATATCACGCCGAAACTACTGAACAAAGTATGAGTTACTTCATTGTCATAAAAATCATTTATTTCTGAAATATGTCTTCAGTAAACCCTAACAGTTTAGTTAATATTATGTGCCATTGAAGTTATGATGTATTTTCTTTTACTTGTATTTCTGTTGAAGACTCCGCGTGTTACTTTAAACATATTTATCTAAGCTCGATATCAATCACTTTCGAGTCCGCTTCATGGAAACTACCATTACCGGTGTCATTGAAGAAACGAGATTGTGACCCAAGTAGGGCTCGAACCCATGCTCCCTGAGTTGAGAGGCAGACACCTTACCCACTAGGCCACCAGTTCCGCGTGTTCCATGTTGTATCCGTTATTATTTGTTGCATTATTTTCTCCTAAAATCTGTTTTCTGCAGACATACACCGTTCTGGAGATGTGTTGATTATACCAAACGTGACCAGACAGACGGCCGGTACATACGAGTGCGTGGCTTATAATGGTAAATCAGACAGCAAGAAAACTAGAGTTATCGTACAATGTACGTATTCCTTATTCAACATTATTAAATATTTTCATACGCAGAGTAAAATGTTTTAGTGAAAGAACTGTTTTACATTATGAAAATAATTGGTAAAAAATAAAGGAGTAAACCTATATCATTTAATCAAAGTAAAGAAAGTGCATGTACTCTACAAACTAGCCAAGCAATTCAAACTAAATACAAAGAGGTTTAGAGTGGGCGCAATTCAAACAGGTGTTATGTAGAATGATGGTTTACATACATGAGATCAACTGTAAACAGTCAAAGTCAATCGCACACCTTTTCGACAGTGAACAAAATACAAAGACTTCCGGTAACGTAGCATCGTTTTGAATTGATATTTGCTTGCCAAAAGAACAATGCACATGAATAGCCAAGTATTATACATGTATTTCGACACTTACTGCTTACATTGGTTAAATTCACTACAAATTGTACATAAATAAACAGTTTATTCTAAACTTTTTAAATGTTTATATGTACGCCTCTGATTCACCTAAGCTGTCGATAAGGGATTGAATAAATATACTATTCAAACTAGTATACTATTATAATGAGTCTGAAAGAATTGTTATGGCTTTAGATGATTATGCTTATGCTTTTTTCTCATAAGTTGCTCCAAAGGTCAGCCTCCTATCCAAGCGGATTGGTCAGAATGTTGGAAAAGAAACCATCCTGGACTGTAAGATTACTGCCAACCCGCCTTCAGATATGTATTGGCTAAAGGGCAACACCAATCTTGACACCCCCAACAAAGGCAAATACCAGGTATATGATAGAACATTTTTATTTTTATTTTAGTATTAAACTACAGATTATTCATAAAAATGTTCTGACACATATAAACATTATACTTTGAAAAAGGAAAGTTGTAGGTCATCTATTGTCATACATTGAACTGGGTGTGCTTTGATGCCAACATACATTTTCCACAGAAATTCAAACCTTCAACTACTTACAAGTAGTCAATTATACTGAAATATTCTATCTACGGCAAGACTTGTAAAATAATCTTGACAAAAAGTCACGTGAGACCGGTATTTGTCGTCATACATATGACGAAATGCAGTTCTTTGACAGAATACCAGACATTATGATTCACCGACACTGGCTTACATATTGCCTTCCTTGCCATTGAAACATGTAGCATTGCCCATTGTATGGCTGGTAGCTGAGTGTTTCTGTTAGATAAGTACATTAACGACTCTCAGTTTCGATTCATCTCTACAGTACACTTAAATCTGCTTTCATCCTTCCTTCTGTTTTATGAATTTGTTTATGTGAACGTTGTTTTATAATTTTTGCAGTAAATACTTAAGCATATTCTTAACAAAGGTTTAATAGACACATGCTTATGAAAAAAGTCTAATGTAACAATTTACAGATATAACTCCGTCTATTTTAGATGAGACTCTATGGCAGCAACATAGACAATACTGTTAAAACATTGTCCTTGGCAATATCAGACCTACAAAAAGATGACTTTGGAAACTATACGTGCTACGCTAGAAATTCCTTAGGCAAAGATTTTGACACAGTGTTAGTATATGGTACGTACAACAAACACCATATATAAACAATATGCATTCAAAGTGTAACAAATGCTCCGTTTTCAAACTTTATAACATTGTTCAATAGACAATGCGAACATGAATTTATTCTACATTGTACCAATATGAGATCAAAGATGCACTTATAGAAGCGGTTTTAGATGCATGATAATGTATATTAAGGTATAAGAAATAGTTTTGATTTAATTTTTGTTTTCAGATTACGCCATACATTTCACTACACCCGCATCAATTGATACAAGTCAGACAAATCTACAGATCAATCATTCTAAAGCTACAGGTATAATCGGCTTGCTCCTGATCACTTTATATAACTATCTCAAGTTAATTACTAATTTTGTGAAGACACTGTATAAAGTAAATTAAATTATATTTCAATTTTAAAAATCTTGATGCGGTTGAATCGGCACACATCAAGAAATAAAGCCCTGAATCAAACTTTAATCACTGTCATTTTGCACAATAAAAATAATTATTCTGAAAAAAAAACGGGATGAGCGAATGATCTAAAATTTGTACACAAGTTATTGGTCTGGACCTACATTAAATGGTACAAAAATTTTGTGAAAACATTTCAAGTACTGTCATGTGTAGCTTCACTGAGGTCCATATGAATAAAAAAAGCATACAATTTGAAGTTCTTACACAAATCGACTGGTGTACTTGAAATGTAAAAATGTGCCAAGATAAAGAAAACATATACTCAGAATTTAATTGAAAATCATTTTTTGTGCGATTCTCAGCCTGATTTGAGTTAAAAGCATTTAAACGCAATTTCAATGTCTATTATTATATTATATTATATTATTAAATTTATCATATTATATAATATTATTTTGCAAAATGCAGAGAACCAGTAATCTGATATTTTGCAAATATATTAAAGAATCGGATCTTCATCAAATGGTCAACAATTCTCGATTAGAAATTTCCAGTTCCTTCTTGTCAACATCCTTTAAAACTTAAATAAGTTATATGCCATTATCATTCCATAAAAAGAAGATAGGAAACGTTAAGTACAAGAAAATATATTTTTGTGATTGGCAATACTTTTAAAAAGGCAATGTTAACATTACTATTTTCCACTTTTACAGGTTTATCGGCTGATGTGTCTAAAGGGAATCATTACATGATGACGTCATCAATTTTATTACTCTATATTACGATGGTCTTTATAATATTCTAAATGAAAAAAGCCAACACTTTATCACATTTTATCGACATATCTTAAGTAACTAAACATTAATGTAGGAATAGTGAATAGCTTTACCCCTCACTTTAGTTAGTTATACTGTTAATGCAAGTGTACCACGTGACTAAGAAATTTGTACTGTCACAGGGTAACAGTATCTTTAACAGTATAAAATATTGTCAAATGGTCTATTTTCTAAAGAAAATAAATAAAATCATCATAAAAAATCATCACACGTACTGTTCGGGTAACAGTATTTTCCTTGGGATGATATTTTTACTGTTACCCACAAACCCCATGTGTTATTTATATAATAATGCAGCATGCTGAAATAGAAGAATAGGAAGGTTATATAGTTGACCTGCTTTAATTCAATTAACCCCTAGCCTGCTGAATGTTAAAAAAGGGACTTATCCAGCTTCCATCTTCAAGGTTAAAGCTTTAAACGAATGTTTCCATTATTACAATTGGTAATATGGTCGCATGTTACTATAGAAACGTTTGTGTTACATGTGGCATCAGAATAAAATTCCAGCCGTTTACACATTTTATATATTTTTTCATATATTTTTTTTCTTCAAATGTTGTCCCAACAAATGAGCAACCTATAAATGTTAAGCAAAGTTTTTCATGCATACAGTATGACATTGGATGCTATAACAACGATTTTATCTATATCACAAAAACTTCTTGTTTGTTTTTTAATTTAAATTCTACCTTTAGCAGTTTAATGAAGTTTTTCAGATTTCCTCTAATAATCAAAGACTTTTGTCCCTTATTTTCGACCTGATGTTTATCTGTATATATATTCTGTAACATTATGTATATATAGTGTTGATAAGACATACACCACTTTCTTATCATAATCCTTCATTTTCAATACGTTGATGGTAGTTCATATTAGCATAAACATAGTTGTAAGATAAGTACTTTCAGCTTTCATTATTAAAATTCTAGTCTACCCCCTTTGGCTTGAGCGATCGAAATATGAGAGAAAAATGATGTGATCCAAGTAGGTTCAAACTTAAATTCTCATAGATTGGCAGCAGACACATTTTCTCCAATATCTTGCTCCCAATTTAATATGTTGATGATCTTGTAACTAAAGAAAGTTGATAGAGCTCAAAAACGTCAGTGTAGTTCTTAAGATTTTACATTTTCTTTCTAAAAATACATATTTGTTTACCATTTTCGTACGAACAGTGCTAAATAAATTTAGACAATTTATACCTTTCTTTATTATATATGTGTCCATCTATATACCCTTGTAGACCATTATTTATATATACATGTACGGTGTCCAACATGTTGGTTTTTCATGTAAAATATTTCTTTATTTCAATCTGCAAAACGTCGAAAAGAGTCTATTGCCTTTGGTATCCACATACAAAATAAAGCAAGTTAATTGTAATGTACGAAATACCGGTAAGGACATTTCAACTTCATGAATTTCAGATGTCATCATCGTGAATTCACAATTTTAACTACTTCTTACTTGGATTTTTTTTACCGTATTTGTGATAAGCGAACTTATAAAAGTGCATCAGAATGTTAAGTATAAATTTAGGCCGTTGGTCGTTGCTTTCAAACCATTTGTCCCGCTCCGCTATGGGTTCGAATCCCGACAGGGCTTTTGCATTCTTTCAAGTGATGCAGCTAGCTTCCGGAACATCAGTGGTTCTACTCCGGTTCTCGCTTGTGCCAGAAATAATGCACAGAAGGGTACCATAAGTTTTTCCTTCACCAGTATAGTTTGAAAGTCGCCATGTGACCTATTCTATGTTTGTGTGTCGTAAAACCGAACAAAAATATTTTGAGACAAACAAAAATAGCCGTAATTGTAGAATAAGAAATTGCATCCATATCTCGTTTTGGACAATTTAAATACAGAAGACGGCATGGAGATAAATCAAACTTCTAAATAGTTTGACATGGTCATCTTGTCAGATGTTTATTTTCCCACGCACTTGACAAACAAACAACAGGTGCTATACTAGATTGTTTGATTCATTTGGCAACAATTTAAATAAAGAGATGGAAACTGTAACAGAGGCTGACCATCTCATACCGGATGTTACTAATGGAACTAATGTATCACTATCCGACTTTAATATTACAACAGCAGCAAGTGGACTTTCAACATTAAAAGTCGTTTCGGACGTTGTTATTACCACAACTTTAGTGATCATAATGTTTGGCATGGGCTGTACAATAGAACTGTGGAAACTTATCGGGCATTTACGGCGGCCAATCGGAGCAGCTATAGGAATGCTTGCTCAGTTTATCGTGCTACCATTGGTCACATTTGGATTCGCGCATGCGCTTCAGTTAGAACCTGTTGCCGCCATAGGGATGCTGGTAATGGGTAGTTGTCCTGGTGGTTCTACATCAAATATATTCTCGTATTGGGCTGACGGAGACGTGCCCTTAAGGTTGGTTATATTTTACAATAAACATAGTCGTTTATGTTCCGAGTTAAACTTATCCATACATTCATTAATTATTTTCTGTCCTTTTTTAAACATTACATGTATCTATGGTTTTTAAGTAAATTGCATCATTGTTAAATTCAAAAATCTACTGTCAAAGGAAATAACATTAAAATAAAGGCTTTCGTGTTTCTCAATTACGGAATTGCGGGGGATGGAACCTTAGACCACAGTGCATCTAGTCGCCATTAAATTTTAACATTTATAGTGTCAGTCAGATATATATTGCCGCTAAACAATAATTAACTGTCGTACATTTTATTTCGTTGCCTTTTCAGTTTAACTATGACATCATTGGCTACTCTTTTGGCGTTGGGTATGATGCCTTTAAATATATGGCTGTACAGTAGAAGCTGGACGAATGATGATCTTGTCATACCTTACAAAAATATTATTATCTCCCTTGTAATGACAGTGGGGCCTGCTGCTGTGGGAATAGCTTTACGTTGGAAGTGGGAAAGGGTCGCTTTATTTTTTGTCAAGGTAAGAACATGGAAAGAACAAAATTGAAATTAAAAATAAAATCGCAACTTGAAAGTTCAAGAGAAAATTCTTGGCATTCATTTATCAGATAGAGACTATTTGGGATAACTTTAAAGTGTTGTGTGAGGGTGTGCCATACGTATACTTTCCCTGGGTATAACGCGTCTTTACGAGTTTCTGACCCTTCTTAAATCTAATTAGATCTCCCGAGCCACAAAGAAGGAATTCAGTTGACAAGGAAGTTTTGTCCTGTGTCACATGATCAAATAATTCTGTTTCTGAAACATCTTTGATAAGTTTTGTTTAAACACTGTTTTCTTGTGACACTAAGATACGGCATGCTCTTTGTTTTTCTTTTTCAGATAGGAAGTTTCTGTGGTGGTTTGGCGGTGATTCTGTCAATGACTTTAATGAGCCTACTTTATCCGTTCATGTACAAATCTTCTTGGAAAATCTACATCGGTGCCTTCTTTTTACCCTTTGTCGGATTTGCATTCGGATACATTGTAGCTAAGATATGCCGAATGAATGCCACGCATGCGCGAACAGTAGCGCTTGAAACAGGAATTCAAAACTTTCCATTGTGCATGACCCTTATTAGTTTATCTTTCCCGAAAAATATGATTCCGAAATTAGCTCTTTTCCCTTTATTATACGGAGTTTTTGTGCTGACAAACAGTTGTGTGTTTGTGTTACTTTATCACGTGATGAAGAAATTAAAGGAAAAGTATGATAAAATGGCGGGAAAAGAATTTACCAGAGTACCAGTCAACGAAAATAACGGTACTGTTGATGTAGAGAATATAAAGACTCTAGGTATGAGCTGAAGGTCATTTTCATTTTTAGGTCATTTTACAAGGTAAAGATGATTGTTTTGAGTTCTGAAATAAAGTTAGTTATATTTGTAACTATTTTGAAAATGTTGTATAAATAAAAGAGAAAAGGAAGGTAATAAAAATATTATATATAAAACATGCTTGTCATGAAAATTTTCTGCTTATCCTTTACATGTATATTTAAAAAAGAGTATTTCTTACTTATGTTTGAGATATTTGATGCAATAAAATGATTGTTTATGTATCTATTTGAAACCTATTTTTGGTCATATCTTGAGGGTTAGTCCGCCTTATTGGCTTTCCTACAAATTTCTCGGCAAGTAACAGACTGCCTATCTCACACGATTTCTATATCAGCAGTGTGAGAAACATGTCAATTAATAAGACTCAAGTCTGACGGAGAAAATCGTCACCTTTGGGGATTGAACCAACCACTCCTGGAATACAAATCAGATGATGTGCCTAATGAGCAAAACGGGCGGACTCGAAAGTTGGATAGAATGATATGTCTGAAATATATTAATTTGCGTTCCATTGTATTGACTATTGACGCCTGAACTCTTATATTGCTAATATGTATACATATTGCTTTGATTGTTTGAAATGACAGTTTATAAATGCGATGGTGTAATATCAATATACTAAAAAAATAGTGTGCCACCTGACAGCATGGGAGTGCATGGGAGTGCAGACTGGCTTGGGTCCATGTTAAAAACCATGTCATTATACTTGCTAGCATTTACAGTGTCAACAATTATTCAAAACTGTGCTGTCAGTGGCAAAGGATGGTGTGTGCTCGTTAATGAGAATAATTGATGTAAATTTAAGAGCACAAATACATACAGTTTTACAGTGGGAAAACGCCTCAAGTTTTTGCACTCCCAAAAAATATATGAGCTTTCAATTAATGATACTGTGGACGTGTATAAACTTGAGAATTTCGTTTCTAAGTTTGATATCCATACTCACGACTGCTTATTTCAACTTGATAAATGTATGAACATTTCCAGTTTTTTTTACAGTGAAAAATGAAGCCTCCTCTATTCTATTCTTCACAAAAGTAAGACAAACAAAACCAAGAACTGTTGTGTAACCCATGTCAACCAGTTACTATATGTAGTGTCTCACAGTAGCAACTTGTTCATCATAAAACTGTAAACATTGGAAAGGTCCATTATCATGAATATGGATCAATTACAAAAATACAAATTATATTCTACTTTTAACTAGAGAAGTGTTATTGCTAAAGTATCCAAAAACATCACCACGCTTAATCAGCATCGCAAACAGAAATAATTATGTATGTGTGTCGTCTGCTATTAAAACAAGAACTGTGAAAGACCATTAACAAATTAAACATGTACATGTAAATATTTATAATCCGTCCTATTAAAGTTTGGCTTATTTGCTGTGCTTACACTACATGTAGTTATATAGTATGAACATTTCCATTACCTTTACCAAAGTGATACTAAAGCATTTTGTCTGAATAAAAACATGGAGTATGGCCTAAAGAAGTTTTGGGCGCGTCTGCGACTTATGCAGTATATTTTGGCAATTATGCTGTTGAATAATGAAGTTACGGCGGTCAATCATGTCATATCAAAATTGACAAGAGTGTCGTCTTTGGATGACAAAATATGTGTGACTAAAGATTTAATATTTTCTTCAAATTTTGGAATGTTGAACAGATGTCTGTTAATGTGTATAAATGAGACAAAGTGTCTATCTGTTTTTTATAATCAGATAGACGGCAAATGTCGCGGATGTGCAGAGATTTATTCATCTCCGGGCGGGCTGATTTCATTCACTGGATTTATATATTTTCAAAAAGAACCTAAAAGTAAGAACTTATTATAACTTTTAAAACAGCTAAATGTACAGTGTTTATATAGTCTATATCATATCAGAATTTTATATATCACAAAATCATATCTAGCCGTTAACAGGTGAGTATCAACATATAACATTGAACAAATCAGCATTTTTTTACATTTTCCTTTTATACTAGTACATTGTAACAAACAACCAAAGTCAGGGCTTATTATAATGAACACTGTATTGTGTCTGGTAGTAGTGAACGTCTTATCGGCTGCCAAAACAAAGGATCATTATAATTTTAAGATTATACGTTAAACTGCCAATCACGAGAAGGGACAATATTACAATTTTAAATAATCTACTTACTGTTTATTTTTCAAATACGTACTGTACGACATTTCATTCTAGTAGGATACTACATTATGATAAGTTAAATATAGATATCTTAAAGATGACATCTATGTAATATCCTAATACTGCTTTCTTCTTTTATAGTTTAGATACACATTTTTCTTAAGACAATACTTTTACTTACATGGATTGGGCAATTATTTGTACCTTTTAACACTCTTTCATTAGCAGTCTGTGAAGAATCTGGTTCGTGGACGGCCTACAAAGAGTCGTGCTACATGTCAAGTCCGAGTGGTACCTTCCAGCAAGGAGTGGTATGATTCAATTTGTTTCATATTTGAGCCGCGTCATGACAAAACCAACATAATGGGTTTGCGACTAGAATGGATCCAGACCAGCCTGCGCATCCGCGCAGTCTGATCAGGATCCATGCTGTTCGCTATCAGTTTCTCTACTTGTTATAGGGTGTGTAAGCGAACAGCATGGATCCTGATCAGACTGCGTGGATGCGCAGGCTGGTCTGGTTCCATGCTGGTCGCAAACGCACTATGTTAGTTTTGTCATTGCGCGCTCATTTGCTTTTCTTCTTTGCCAGTACATTGTATGATAATAATATATTGATAATAATTTATTAAAGTGTTTTACGTAATATGATTATAAACGCGATATACCTAGAACAATTTACTTTGAATAATGTAAAAAAATAATTATAGAGACCTGTTTTTGTATGTGACTTTATATTAAGACATTTGTTAGTATTTACAATAATAAGTCAGGGCCTGCGTTAGCTAATTGGGAAAAGGCCCCTGGCATAAATTGGGAAATAAAAATATTCGGCATGTTGGGAAATTTGTGAAATTTTGAGAAAATGATAACTTCCTAATACATGACTTGTAAATTTTGAGCATTTGTCAAATCATGAAACATGTTACTTTAAGAAACATGCCAAAATAGTTCAAATTTTCTCACAAGTTTAAACAGTTTGATAGTTTTGCGCTTCAACAGTTGGAATTCTTTTTCAAATTGGGAAAAAGAGGCTATTTTGGATAAGGAATGGGTCTTTTGTGTATTTTGATTACTAAATACGCATTAATACATTTTGTATTAGAAATGCAATACTGATATGTACTAATCGTTGCAAAACGTTTGCTTCTTATATATTATGATTGCTATATCTTATTATTTCTTTGGGTTTTTTGTTTGTTTTATTCATTGCTGTAAATTTTTCTGGTGTTTCGGAATCATTGATAACACCACGTTAAGAGCTGTGGATAGAATACCTTTGAAAGCGGTGCTGGGGGCATGACAGGAGTTGTATTTGGTATTATTTCTCACAGCAAAACTCAATTATTCTGCGATTTTAGCTAAATATTTCTTTTATTCTTGCTCCCTCTTTTAAAATATTTTAAGTCAGGTCATATGGGGGCTTTTTCAGAACCCAAGCCATGTAATTAGAACGGCTCGCTTACTTTACGTAGAAAAGCTTACTCAAAAAAATCTGACACTTTCTGCAAGAAATATTAAATATTAGATAGATACATGTGCATTGTTTATTGTATTTATTTTGATAAGTAGTGTCATTTAACACAGGATTATTGTCAGACGAACGGAGCACACCCTGTGTATGTAGAGACTTCTGACGAAAATGAGTTTCTAAAGACCTTTCTAGCAGAACAGGGTAAGTTTGGTTAAATATTATTCTTTTAAAGTATTCAGGAAATCACGTAAAAAATCGTTAAATGATACCTATATGCACGAAAGCCTTCATGTTGTAACTTTACTTTCTATTGAAGTAATACATCACCGTCTGTATTCATGGTTAAAACACAGACGCTTGGGGGTCAGATCCTGCCCCCCAACGTGATACGCCCCTGTAAACACTCTACCAAAACTATTTTAATATTTAAACACGAATTGTACATCTGTTACAACGATAAAAATGGTTTTCGAACAATTTTTACGTATATGAAAAAAAATACCGTATACCATCAAGTCTCAATACTTTATTGAGACTTGATGGTATACGGTATTTTTTTCATATACGTTAAAATTGTTTGAAAACCATTTTTATCGTTGTAACAGATGTACAATTCGTGTTTAAATATTAAAATAGTTTTGGTAGAGTGTTTACAGGGGCGTATCACGTGGGGGGGGGGGGGCAGGATCTGACCCCCAAGCGTCTGTGGGTTAAAATACCCGGTAAAAAATGACGCTCTGCAATTTGTCCAAATGCATGTTAAAATACAGAATTGTAACGATTAATTTGTTTAACTGGTTTAATTTCCCATTTTTATGTATTAGTAAAAATATTATTGTAATGCTGTAACGTTAAGAGGGATGTTAATTGGTGTTTTAAAAGGATGTTGTTACTATAAAATTCAATATTTGATTAGTGTTAGTTACTTTGTATTGATTATATGATAACAAACTAATGAGTATAAAATTATTTGCTTTAAGATTCAATAACTGAATAATAGAAGATCAATATTTTTACAATGTTTTACACCCTTGGAGTAAATTTAATGTGTGCACGTGGGTGGGGGACTTTGGTCGGGGGTATATATTGAATCTTCTTTGAAGCTACACTTTGATTGTGTTAACGATCATCTGTTCATAGTAACATCTTTTATGCAAACAGTGCTGTATATTGAGTGGGTCTTATTAAAAGCAATTCCGTTTGATATTTCAAAATACAAAATGTAAGTGAAAGTGTCTGTAAATTTTATCACCTTTAAACATAAAATATAAAGATTCAAAGTTGTAATATTCATCATTGGATATGGGGAAAAAATAAACAAAAAAACAAAGAACGAAACACACACACAAAAACAAAGAACAAAACAGCACGCTCATGTTTATTGCAACTAGGAAATGACCGAGGATTTTAGGTCCTTGCCATGGCAAATCGTACGAAATATATCGAATCGGTCTTGGCTACGGCTTGACAGCGAGGTGTTCTAAATGATCAAGAATTTCTAAATGGGACTTGAAACTATATAACTATTATTTAACGATACATTTTCTTTGTACGATAAAGGACAGGCAGTTATTTCTGGAAATCAAAAAAGCGCAATTTATCTTGTACATTGTATTTTTCTACAAATATTGAATTTCTATCCAATTGAAAACTATCCAAAAAGTTAATAAACGACATATTTTTATTTTTAGTTTCGAACAATGGTTTATGGTTCATGGGAATGAGCGACAGTACTAAACAAGGGGAGTGGAGATATTGGGGTACTAATGAAATAGTGACGTTCCTAGACTTCTTCCACTCAGAACCGAATGATGATGGGTCTAATTCCCAGCAATGCGCTGTTTTTGTGCAACCGTACCGTTTTAACTACCAATGGGCGGACCATTTCTGTACTGACATTTCTCCAACTGTTTGTGAAAAATCCTGCTGTGAAACCATATATACATAATTATAGTATATGATACAGAAACCTCATAAATAACGTACTATTAATAACGTCTTCTGTGTCATGTATCACAAGAACTGATATAGATGATGGTATATCACGTGACGAACACGACTTTATTTGCTAGGTACATATGTGTATTTAACAATGGTAAAACAAACATTTATACAAGTAACACAGAATCTCCAGCTTCTTTAGATTATTATTAATGAAGAACGTAACGGTGATATAAATTCATCTATAACATTCACCGAACACTTGATCAACTAGTATAGGCAGCTTTTGTTGTAAGTATCATTTATGAAGAGGACATAATAATGTTTGATCAAATCAAACATACATTGTAACTGTATAATTTCCTGTTCGAATAATAAGTAACAATGAGAAAAAATAACAACGACAACAGCAGCAGCAGCAGCAGCAACAACAACAACGAAAAATCAAACAAACGAACATGACACGGAAATGTTGTATATTGTTAAACATGCTTACATAAATGGTGTGAAGTTCAAGGCTGAAGATATATCAGTAAACAATACTAATTTATTTAAATTATTTGCCACCAAAATATAATAATGGTCATTAATAAAACCTGTGGATTTAAGAAAGGAATAGTGATCAAAATCAACAGTGTACTCAGCAAGTTTTAATGATGTATTGGTTATCTGGAAAACAAGCACATACCCTGCTCTTGTCATATGTAGCTTCGAAATAACGTTAATTATTTTATTTTGTTCCTTTAATTCAACACGTTAACAGGTCATCAAAGTTGTTACAATGTAACATCAAACATAGTTTCACTCTATAAATCATTAAAAATTGAATCAAAATCATCATCAATTTCCTTTTCAATATCTTCAATATTCATCCCTTGGGTGAAATATTCTAATGATAAAGCTTTTGACACAGAGAGGCGACTGTCAGGTTTAAAAGCAAGAAGTCCACGGACAATGTCTAAATAGTCCTGGTCAAAATACAAAAAGCGTTCCTCACTCTTTCGCAATTCGAAGGACCGCACAGAACGCATTTTCTTTATATATTTGGCGATTTTTGTCTGATCAACTTCACCAAAAGGAAATCGTCCAGTGAGCATGATAAACAAAACAATTCCGATACTCCATTCGTCAATTGCCCGGATGTCGTAGGTGTCGTCTGCTGTGGCACAAAATATTTCCGGTGGCAAATATTCTGGTGTTGTTGCTATGTAAGCGAAATCATCGTAGGTTGCCTCTGAAACTCTGAGTGCAGACCCAAAATCAATGATCTTTATGTCTCCTGTTGTATCGATCAACATATTTTCAAGTTTCAGGTCACAATGAGCAATTTCTCGGTTATGCATATGTTCAACAGCTGACAGAATTTGCTTGCTATATTTTCGCCTTTTTTCAGCCGACACAGGCCAATTACGGATGATATAATCATGTAGATCCCCTTCAGGTAATCTCTCTATTGCCATGGTAACTATTCTGTTACACGCTATACAATCAAACACTTTCACGATGTTTGGATGCTCGAGGGTTCTTAGTATTTCATACTCTTTGAGGAGACCATCACAAAACTTTCCATCTGTCACTTTGCAAGCGTTTATTTTACCATGACATTCAGCTTGATAAACGGACGAAGTGCCGCCATGACCAATTCGTCCGTTAAAAACATAGTTGCCAACGACCTTGCCCGTCATCCGTTCTTTTCGCCATTTTTTGCCCTTTGGTTTCTGTCGATCATTGTTCTGGGAAAAGAAAACTTTTTATTTAATCTTTTTTTAGCTGATGATATTTGATAAATCTTGCCCAATGAACTACTGATAGATGATAAATACACATAGATATGGTAGGATACAAATCGAAGACTTTGTCGCCAAACTTATATATTTTTTCTATTTTTTTCCTTTATTTAAAGAAGGTAACACATGAAGATATAGCATCGTAGGAAACAAATAACAAATCTTAATTTAAAATGTGGCCTTTTAAACAATATATAAATACACAAAACATCATGATATGTTAACTAAACTCATAACTGACCAAAGTCTCAATATTTGATATTCACTAAGTAAAACAATGAACAATATATAAATATATTAATTATGGCCGCCAACACGCAAAGTATGTAATGTCGAATGCCAACTTCCGGTGGAATATTTAAACATAGAATACCAAAAAAATACTCTTAAGTTTAAACTATAATATACATTAATACATTTGACAGAAAGTCGGCAGTTGTTTATAATTACGTACTTTATAGCGCATTTTATAATTTCTGGTTAAATTCTATGTACTATTTGTAAATTAGATATAAAAATCACTGATGATAATAGAAATAAATAACTCAAACAAGCAAAAAGAAACAAGTTTAACAAATATGGATTGATCTTTATTTTTTATCGAAATTATGTTTAACATAATAAAATTTCTTTGAAAGAATACCTACCAAAAACGTATTCACATCATCCAAGTCCATTATTTATAAACAGAATAAAGATAAATGTATGACACTAGTTTTTGTC
Source organism: Ruditapes philippinarum (assembly GCF_026571515.1). Lineage (NCBI taxonomy): Eukaryota > Metazoa > Mollusca > Bivalvia > Venerida > Veneridae > Ruditapes > Ruditapes philippinarum. Next base: position 57,998 of record NW_026856539.1, read on the forward strand.
GCGCCTTACTTACCAACTACTTCAGTAACTTCCGGCCACAGGGGTTGAAATGTGGTGACGTATATAATGTAAGTTATAGACGATTCAAGTGGGTGTAAATCTCAGCCTTTAGAACGTGTGACTAATATAGATGATGGAATGTACGTTAACCACGTTTTAATGATATTGTCTAGAAAGCACTTTTTTGTTACTTTAAATATCTATTTGTAAAAAAGAAAAGACATGTTGAGAGTTTGGATAAGGAGTTTGACTTACATAAAAGAACTTTTGTTCTGTCTGCATTGCCAATAGTCTGACATATTTGAAAAAAGAAAAACTTGTAGAATTTTGAAGAAACCTTAAATTCATTCAAAAATTAAATTGTTTTAATATACGATAAAACAAGTTACCTTTAGTGATAGTGATATACCGGTATTTTATCTTTGTAATATGAAAACAGAGAAATAAATGTAGCCTTATCGATATACTTCGCCGATATTAAATTCGGAATTGAAAACGGTTATCGCGTGCTAATGATTGAGTAAACAGGCACAGTTATTTGATTTTGATTTTTAACTGCTTTTCGAATGTTTAAAACTATTAAAATTCGTTTGTATCAGTTGTAGGCAGATTGAACACTGTTTCATAGAAATTATTTTAATTTCCTTTTGTTATAGAATATAATAACATATTTTAGCAACAAAAATGGTGTGTCTTTCACGTACATGTATTATGTATTTTCTAGTTATCTGCCTTCCAATTTCAAAAGTTTTATTCCAATAGCAGATAATTAAATTAGTCTAAAATATAGTTTATTATTCACTTTGGTTTATGTTTGTCATTTAATTCGTGGTCACAGTATAAAATTTCACGGAATTCTATAAAATATTTATTGTTCCTTAACTTCCAAGGAACATTCCGCGTGTAACCGTTGACCATTGGATGGTACCGACCGATCGGATAAACAAACGATCAAACGCATTTATACATGTATTTTATACATTGACATTCTTTCATTCGTTCGTCCGTCTGTCAGTGCCAACATCAAATGGTTTATTCACTTCATTCCGTCCATAACCACGGTGAAATAGAAGGACAGCACATTTGTTTAAGATAAAAAAAATCCTATAATTTATGTGGAAAAATGCAAAGAAAAAAACAATAAGAATAAAATAAATAATCAATACATTGTAAAAAGATAAATAAATAAATAGAAGAAAGAGTCCATAAATCCCAGATTTTTCATTCATTCATTCTTTCTTTCATTCATTCATTCATTCATTCATTCATTCATTCATTCATTCATTCATTCATTCATTCATTCATTCATTCATTCATTCCTCTATATGTCTCTATTTGCTATTGTAATGAGAACTGCACAATGATATGATAATATGGAAGATAAGGAAACGACATATTCTTGACGTAAATGTCTGACAAGTAATGTTGCCGCTGTTTCCCCCTTCACATTATTGAATACAGTATATACAATGTATATATCACTGTCCTTTTCAGGAAATTTGTATCGGAAATAAATTTCAATTGCATGTCAACATATATATACATGTTATTAAGATAAAGTGGATCTTTGTGAAATATTTCCTCCTTATAATAAATTTAACCCTTACACCGCTAAATTTCTAAAATTGACGTGTCCACCTTTTAATCTGGACGGCACCATTGAGCATTTTAGGGATAATTTCAAAATAGATAATGACTGCAAACCATGATCAGACGGCAAAGATGACCTTAATCTGTCGTCTGCACTAGTTACATGTTTATATTCAGCGTTCGCCAGTCGTGTTAGGGATAATATTTTTAAGTATCGTCATCTGATTTTTGATATGACCATTTTCTTATACCTTTGTCATATGTCATGAATTTAGTTTTCGGAAACAAATTAGAGGAACTCCGTTGATGTCGAAAACCCTTAAAATTTGAATTTCTTACTAATATCAGCTGGGGCACTTATAACAAGATAATAAATAAATATAAATGAAAATCGTATTTTTGTGCTATTCTCAGGTTCATTTTTCGCAAAAATTAATCCCGAAACATTATTGCAAGCCATGTCATGTCAAAATACCTCAGTGCAGTCCCTTTAAAAGATTTCAATACGAAATTCACATCACTTAATCAATTATACTATAAGACAATTGTAGACATGATAGTTCTGGCTTCCAAAACTTTGTAAGCCACTTTTTTAACATTTTTGTTTTTCATCTGTTCACGTCATGTCATAGTATATACACGGGTGCGCTGAAGACCTTAAGCTATATATACATGGGAATGTATGTAGTTGTCCTGTTACTTTCATAATCTTCCCAAACAAAATATTCACACGATTTAGGCTTATTAACCCCGTAACAATATTCAAACAAACTCCTCGCAGCGGTTACTTCCCCTGACAAGACCAACCACACTACATTCAAAGTTTCGCCCCGCCATCTTTGCCGTCTTTGTCCAACAAGCAATATGTATATGGTAATTTTGATCCCAAACTACACAACCAGGTAAAACAAAATACATTTTCTCAGCGACGAAGGGATACTTTGGTCTAGGACCTTACCTATATGTAGAAAAACAGCTTTCGGGTCTTTACCAATCAACGTGTCCTTGGTGGAAATTTCAGGCAAGCTCCAAATCTTCTGCCGATGCCCTGCAAATTCTCTACGACGTAGGATAGAAAGAAATGTGGCAGAAGAAGTTATTTACTATTACAATCGCATCCTCTCGGTTCTTTCCTGTAATTTTCGGATTTGTATTAATTATATAAAATGATTTATTTGTAGTGGGCAATGTCTCCAGGATAAAACCATTTCTACTGCTGCTGCTATTGCTACAATGTAGCTCTCTACTATTGTTACTACCGACACTATACAGTATGGTTTAGCATTTTTGTATTATTCGTATGCTGTTCCTTGCTGTATTATTCAGGGGCGTTACTATTTTGATAAGTACTCCTTAACTATGGGGGGTTCGGGGGCATGCTCCCCCAAGAAAATTTTCGAAAGAGGAAGCGATATCCTGGCATTTCGTGACTGTCTAGATGCTATATTGACAACATATTGGTGATGATTTCAAACTATTTTATTAATTTTAAAATACAAAAAAAAATGTATGTAAAATGAACAAGTACGTTACATATACAATAAAACCGTTTTTTATATTTATAATCGAATTTTTTGGCATTAAAAAGTTATTTTGCGACCTTCAAACTGATGTTATGGCAACAAATCTCTCGTATTCAGTAAATCTTAATCGCTAGACGTCTGTTTCGTTGGTATGCCAGCTTGTCTACTCGGCATTCACTACCCTATCTTTATAAACATTTATGAGGCCTAGACCAGACATACGCTCAGTCTCCAACGTACGTACTTCTGACGTTTTAGGTCAGTTGTTGCCGTTGACAGACAATGCCTCATGTTTGGGTACAGAGCCTTGCTTTCTTAAGAAAAGATGGGGCCGCTGGACGGCAATTGTCAAGTTCAGGTTATTCCATCACATAAGTCACAGCTAACACTCGGAAAAAATGCGAGGTACAATGCCCCAATGCTCTCTCAGGAAAGAATGTCATACTGCACCTTCATAAGTAGCAACTGTTGTAACAATGTATTAATTTAAGAATGATAATAGCGTGAACATTGTGACTTATTTGGCTTGTAAAATATTTCATTACATTACAATATATCAAAAATACCGCGACATATTACACGCTAAGATATGTCAAAATTAATAATCGTTGCGTAAAACATAGATTATTTGGAGTTAAATATATAACTCACGTGAATACATTAAAGGATTCATTTAAGATATTTTGTTATAAAGTAAATTCATTAGCAGATATACGACTTTAATAATGTAACTTGCTTGATGACTCATCGCAATGTTTTGATGACCACAAAGAATAATAATCTCAACAACTAATATTAGAATCTGGCATTCTTTTAAATAAATGCATAAAATTGTACACTCTTTGTCTTTTTCTGCCTTTTCGGCACGGCCAAGTAATTCTCTGCAGTAATCAAATGATAGAAACGCCATTGAGAAATAACATCAATTTGTTACTTGTTTTCTAGGTAAAAGATGAGAACAAAAATCAAACATACAAGGCGACGTTGGCAGATAGCAGCCCCTACACAATCCAGCCCCACCAGCAGGGCACCCAGAAGGAAGGCACCAAACCAAAAGCAGAAGAGGGAGAAAGGGCCGATACGGGAAATAAGGAGGAAAAAAATACTGCGGGCGACCTGCTAGCCGAATAAGAAGCACGGTGCGCAAAACATGCCGCCAATGCTTGGTGGAATATCTCCGCCAAGAATGGGTCCTGAACCAGGCACATTAAGCTTTTCGTCACTTATCTCCGCTGAATCTGTATAAGATATTGCAATATAGATCATTTTAAAAGATGTATGTTATGATTTTTTTATATAATGATAAAGTCGAAAGAGTCAGATCGAAGGCCTATACAAATATATGTGCCCGACCACACTACCCCCTCTGTTTTTATCACTTTTTTAGAACTTTTAGCGCATGTATTTTTTTAGAATAAAGGATTGATTTGTACACACGGGCGTACAGGAGTACGCCTAGTTAAGCCCCTGTTATTATACTTCACCTAGATAGAGATGTGTACACGTGTATATGCAAAATAATAATTTCTTAACTTGTACAATCTTATTTTATTTGTGAAATAAAATTAACAATATATTACAAAAAAACAACCCAAAAAACATTGTACCTGTTTATACACATGTGAATATAAATAATTTCTATTAATTAACCCACTAATTGCTTTTTATGCCAACTAAAAAATAAAATGGTTTAACATAATGTACTTGGTCCGTCAAGAAGTATGTACATATATGTATATTGTCAATTTTCAGACCTTTTTCTCAAACAATTAACAATACCACATTGAAAACACTTAGGTCTTAAATTGCATACGGTATCACAAGGTCAAAATGTGATATGCTTTAAAACTCAATTTCTTCCTAATATTCTAACACCGTTTTGCTTCATAACTTTATAATATTTCAGCATTACTAGAATACGGCCACTCATGCCTATACGATGAATATAAAAACGTGTTATTTATAGCATTAATTGTGACTTAAAATAGGTAAGCAAAACTAAACCTGAACTACAATTACATAACACCAATCAATGGCTATTAACATACTTTCTTCTAGTAAATCAAAGATTCATAGATTTTGTTTTCAAACATGTTCTTATTCATTTCACAATTTGTCATTGAGGACTTCAAATGTGCAAATGTATTTATAAACCTACATACCAATATACACGGTGCTTATATATGATGTATTTTATATGATATACAGTAGACAGTATTCAGTATTTTCCGTAATGTTCATGTAAACCACGAGAGAATGCCCCCACCCCCACATATATTCATCATGAATATTTTTATAACAATATCCCACAATGGTCCACGTGATTATCATAATGCCGGGCAATATCCTACATTGTATTATGGCCGTACACTGGTCATGTGAAGTGAAACCTCGTGTCAAGTTCCCTTTCTAACGACAGTAAATTTTTCTTTCGTTTCAATGTTTATTTTCTCCATTCTCGGGAACACAACTCGATACCTAAAATAATACATGTATATACACAGATCAACTCATAATTTGCATCATGATTATTAAGAAATATAATTATAGCATTATAAACAGAATATTATAACTATTAAAAGTTACATTTTCATAAAACCAGTACACGCCGTGTAATACATTTATGGATAAAATCACGTGAACACGTGCGGGCTTGTTGCACGTTTACAAAACATAATATAACTGACTGCAATAACACCCCGTTAATTTCATTATCAAAACATATCACATGCACAATCAAGGAACTGAAATCTTTATACAAAAACAATTACTGAGATATGAAATAACCGTAACACATGTATAAGTTTATGCAATAATAACGTTCATGCATTTTTTTGCATTTTTGCCTTCGGACTTATTAAATCCCTGCGGGCTCGGACTTTCAATCAATGCTTGCGCACCAATTTTCGTGCATAAACATCTGCATAATCACACGTTTATGCACGAAAAATGGTGCACAAACCCTCTATTTCAAGTGATTTATTATCTTTAATATTTACATTATTTCATCTAGCCGTATTACGGTCGTCCCTCTCGGGTTTCTTTTGTATCCCGATTCTATTTTCTCAATGATATCTGGTGAATATGAACGCCATGTGTCCCCGTCAAGCCACATCCATTCTACTTTTTCTTCTAAGCATTTACCTTTAAAAGAAAACAGAACATATTTTTACCCTTTTCCGTCCCTTCAGTACACGGCCAAGTCAGCCAGCACATGCAGTATGTCGATGCATTATGCTGTTGGAAGTTCAATTTTTGTATTTTGATATTGAAATCATTTCCTTTTTCAAACAAACTGTTCCAAATTCAAAGCTGTGAAAATCAATAGGTTAATAGTTAATGATAATTGAAAACCGATTGGTATATATCTTCAATACAACAAGTAGTGTGTCTATAACTATCGTAAGAATCCAGTTTATTTCATTTCAATGTTTCTCAACTTTATCACTATTAATATAATAATATGCAGTATAATTAGTTCTTAAGATTAAAAATTCAACAAAATAAAACAGTGAAAACGGATTCCTATAAAGAACATCAAAAACGGTATACACATTTTTAAAACAAAAAAAAGATATCTAGAATAATTTATTCATGCTATAGGCTCACCTGACCCACCCTTCGTAGTTCCTTCCACAGAATGTTTAGGTTTATGTTCGGCAAATGATGTACTGATATTTTCTGCCGAACTACTTTTTATCGTGTCTGCATGTTCTCGTTTTAATGTATTATTTTCACCATTTATATTATTATCTGACGGCATATTTTTCACTGGTTGACTGTTTCTTTTATTTTTATTGTTTTCGACACTATCGTCTGCAGGTACTTGTGAAGTGGCGCCCCCTGTTGGTTCCGACATCTCCATGTCATATATTGATCTGTTCCGCTCGTTCATTTTCTGTACTCTCATTTCTTCTGTTAGATCATCGTTTGGTGGTTTGACTTCTGTATCTTTAGGAACGATCTTCTGGACGATTTCCTTCTTGTGACCACTTGTACTAAAATGTTTAGTTGCAAACAGAAATGACGATTTAACAAGAGCAAAATTATCTCAGAAATGTCATCAGAAATGCAAGAATTAGTTTGCAATGTTCAATACAACATTTTTTCTGCGACATGGTTAAAATTGTTATTGCATGTAATCCATTTATAGTTGTTGAAAAAGGTGTTTTTGCTGTAATAAAAAACAAACAACAATAACTTTCATGATATCTTGGAAGAAGGTAAAAAAACTACATGTATTAGCCGCTGATATCACATAATACATAAATAAAAAGACTGCGAGACTTCTGAAAATATTTGTGAATTTAAACTGTACTCACACTATTTCTAAATCAAACTTGCCCTCCGCTCCGAATTTGTATGTATTCTTACTACCATTATCCCAGCGAACCTAAAACAGTATACACTAAATGTTTTCTTACTTTCACAAATAAATAATACGACTGGCTTCTTTGTTATTGTTAGTACTTTCATGATACTATATTTTGTCTGTGTCAGTGTAAAGCAAAGGAGATAATATTTCTGGTTATAAAAATGAAATATAACTAAAACTGATACATACGCTGACAATGCCATTTGGTTTTATACTATAAACACTTCCCAAGTTGCCTGGCCCTCCATCCTGATCAGGGTAGCACCAATCCTTGCCTGAAAAATGTTCATCATGAGTGGCATTTTTGAACATCAACATCATTCAAAATTGATTAACGACCCACACAGTGTTAAAATAGTCAAACATGACATCAGTCATACTTTAAAAGAATTATCCTAATTTGGTTCAACAATTGTATTAAAGAACAGTCTATTGTACGTATAATGTAATAGATGAGACAGGAGAAGAAAACTAGATCGAAAACTCGCGACGTTATATAATATTTTCATTTCTTGGATGTAAGAGAAGTTAGCTTGTGTCAAAAACAATTCTCAACATTTTGGGGAGATAACCTATGCTATTAAACCATTCAAGCCGGGCTAAATCATTTTGCATTCTGGTAATGTTTTATTATAAATAATAGTATTTGTATAATTTTGTTAAGTGCAACCGCTTAGGACTATTTAAAGATCCTGTATGTTGTGTGATCAAAGTAGTAAACCACACTAAGTGAAATCATATACGTGTATATGTACATAATTATGCAAATAAAACAATTTTCAAACATCGAAGAATATTTAAAATATGTACTGCAAATATTTGTACATATTATATGTAATCATTAAAATATATGCATTCATTTCTTATTGTAAAATTTTACTTAAACTTTATAGAAAATAATTTTTTATTACCTCCTTTTATTTACATGAAATGTTAAAATCGGATATATCTTTATAAATAATGCTTTTTGGAACCTACAATATTGATCAATCCTAATTTGAGCATCATATTTATGATTTAAAACCATAAAAAATTGTGTTACATGATCTTTAAAGAAACGTTTACATATTTACGTGGATATATGATTTGAAAAGGAAACACTTTGCCATGTTTTAGTCCTTATACATGTATACATATTTACCTCTTGTCACTCGGCATCCTTCTGCAATCATTTCGTCGTCCTTCAGTACCCGAGGTTCGTCAACAACAATTAACGTTACGTGCACCAGGTTGGTACGGTTTCTTCTCTCGTAATTTACCGTTGTCATTCGGCTCGTCCCACGTGATCCCAATATGACCTATTTCATAAACAGTCCATGGATATAGAGTATTGTTCGGTTGGTTTTGTACATTTTATAAACTAAAGCACCAGGTTCATCTATAAAATGTTACTCTTTTTAGGCATTTAATCTTAATACAGTGATAAATTTTAATGGAAACATTTCTGTTGTTGGAAACCAACAAACAATCATGGTGTCCTCACCAATACTGAACAGATTAATGCAGTTCTTTCAAAACTATAAAGAAATACAGAATAAGTATTTCATAAATCTATGTGCTATAGCGCAAAACCATCCAAGTATGCATTCGATTTTACAAATTAAAATCATTTAAACACGAAAAGAGAGAAAGTACACAATAAACTTTCCATGAAACTAGGAAAGACAAGCATTTTACTATATATAATACAAATAAAAACAGTTAAAGCCGGTAAGTTGTTTTACATATCGCTTTAAAAAAGAACACTTCACTCGGTGTTAAAGCAATGCTCACCATCAGAAAAATGTTTTGTTATTGTCCCAATAGCCATTGACTCTGTCATTATTGTTGATCCAGGATTGTGACCACGAACACGTGACCCTAATGGCGGGAAAGTGTCCGTTTCCTGGTCGTCTGAATCCTCGTCTTCTTCCTGTTCATGTCTGTGTAGAAATTCCTCCATCTGTATCTGTTGTAGAAACATGACAACATTTACTAATTATAATACTTTGACAGTATAAGTATATTGCAGTGATCACTTAAATACAAACTTTGTTCACACTTGTTCAGGGCTTCATTGAAGCATCAACAATTCATAATTCCATAATCGGCATTTCCAACATCTTATTTCCATAGCAAACTGTGTGACACATTTGTTTGTTATAATTATTATCTTCTGTTCTTTTTTATTTAAAAAAGCAAAATGAATTAAAAGTCGAAACCAAATAACACTTTTCGAAATTTTGTGAATTTAGATGAATATTGTAATTTAAAACATGCACTGATCAAATAATGTAAAATAATAAAGACAAAACTCCACCACAGAAAGGAATTAAAATAAGTGTTATGCTTGTTTTCCAATCCATATATATTGTGATGTAAAATGATACATGCTTGTAAAATTGCTAAATAAAATATGTTTAGACTGGCTAGGTTTAGTTAAAAGCTGAGTAAAACCAACCTTATCTTCTGGTGATGCATTAACAGCGTCCAACATCATCGTCTTCAGACCTGGAGCTAGCATCTTAGCGAATGGTCCTCCACATAACTTGGCAGCAGCTAACTGAGGGAGGTTAATGAAACTTTGGTATTACTTTTCATTTTCAGTAGAAATTATATCTTAATGCAGGGTTTCGAGTTTAATAAGCAATGTAATGTTAAGCTTAATGATAACTTAATGTTAAAGTTTACTCAACTCTTTTTTTTTAACAAAAACATTTAATTTTTGTTATTTGGTTACAGTTTCGGAAACAGCACTTATTGGTCATAAAGCTGAGTTATTATTGATTTTAGGCTATTAGTCAAATTACTGTGATTTTGATTGATTTGTATTGAAGACAAATTACCACTTTGTTTAAATTTTTAATTTAAGAATAAGAACAACGAAACTTACATAGTTTTTAAAAACTCTGGACTGCATTCTCCAATCTTCTGGTGAAATCATTTTTCCTTTTGAAATTTGTACAATTTTCTCTAACAATGTCTACAAAGTAATATTTGTTTATTATTGTTGTATCCGATTTAACAATATTCTATGATGTTAGCTATGTACATTCAATCAAGTTTACACTTTATACAACATCTTTCTTTTAAGTACATGTATATTGTTGACAACAGTCATACTATTTTAAAGAAAAATACAGCCATGAATATTACCTACCATTTATAACCACAGTAAGCTTCTTGTATTAATAACAAATATTTAAGTGTAAAATGCTTGTTTTGCTTTTATTGCTATTATAACATCCAATGTAGTTTGAACCTGATTAAAAATTATCATGTTTTCATGATACATGTATATTAATAAACGAGTATACATGAAATTTACCAGAAAAAGTCTGCGTGGTAAGATGAGTAATAATAATAATGCCTAACAACTTCACAGACAATAGACTTAGTGTATTTCTTTCATTTTTGCCTAATTTTGTTACTAGGAAATCTTGTAATAAAATAAGATAAATTGATACCGCATCGCATTCTCCAACCGGAACTGTGTTAATAGTCACGTGGTATTTATCATGAAGTTCTTTCACCACTTTGAGAATAGGAAACTGCTCCTGTAGTAATAATAATCTAGCAATTAATGACATTGTATAATCATAAAAAATGAACATTAAACATTTGTAATGTCTTACTTATCGAACACTGACTATAAGAACATCTTATATCTACAAATAAATATGGTACAATAATATGCGAGTGCAAACATCCTATTAGAACCGTTTGAACGTGAATGTTGTGAGCTGTTTTCTCTTTAAGTCAAAAATTGAAAGCAAGAATCTTGAAAATTTCAAGGAATTCTGAAAAGAAATTGTTTAGTATTATTCTTTACTCTATAAAAACAAAAATTTGCAAAGCGTGGATATTTTTCTAGTTTAAGAAACTGAAGACTCGTATCTCACCTGTTGTAAAAGTTCTGGTGGACATACATCTGGTCCTGAAACCATACCGGCTGGTGTTGCTCTCCCGTCCGTAATCAAAAATACCCTAGGATACATTCTATAACCATTGCATTTGAAGACCATTCCTAAGAAAAGATTAATAATGAAACTAAAGATTGTTGAATAACTGGGTTACTATATTCTTTATTCGTAATGAGTTGAAAAGAATGCATGTACAAATGTATATAAATTAATCATTGGATGCATAAAGTAATATACTTTCTCTTTATGCATAAAAAATTCAACTTGGGCTAATTAACAATCTGTGGATTCCTTCCAGCGTTTTCAAGAACTGAAGATATTGCAAAATTGAAGCTAACCGGCCCCAAGAATAGCGGCGTGTACCATCTGTAACCCTGCATACATCGGGGAGGGACCACTTGGTTTGAGACGATCTGAAAAATAAAATCATAGAAATACACCAAAAATTATCATAATTATATCCAATGATAAAGTGACAGAATTTACATCTAACAAAATGACCTCAAAAAACAACAGGGGAATTCCGAATATTTACATCACACGTGTGTCACACATATGACATGGGGATGCAGAAAAATGTTGTAAAACTAGGTTACTGAGATACAAATCCGTTATATGTATATAAATGTCTCTGTTCATTTCATTTATACGATCAACACAATAAATATAGCTTTTAGAACTGTCCTGTAAGTTACAAACATGTTCCGTATGAAAAAGATTGTGTAAAAACACAATTAATATATGAGCCGTGTCACGACAAAACCAACATAGTGGGTTTACGACCAGCATGGATCCAGACCATCCTGCACATCCACGCAGTCTGATCAGGATCCATGCTGTTCATTTACCAAACCTATTACAAGAAGAGAAACTGAAAGCGAGCAGCATGGATCCTGATCAGACTGCGTTGATGTGCAGGCTGGTCTGGATCCATGCTGGTAGCAGACCCACTATGTTGGTTTTGTCGTGACAAGGCTCATATATTTTAACTGAGTAGCAAACTATTGTTCTTCAATGAAGATAGTACAAACAGATGTTAGAGGACTGGAAGGTGAAATGTTCTTACACAACTTCCGGAAGATCTCCACATAATCACAGGTCAAATGTTGTTGTACTCGAGTCTCGCTGCCATACGTCACGAGGGCTATGTGTTCGTATGATGTGTCCATTAATGTAGAATTTTGAATACCTAATATGATGGACAAATAAAACATCAAGAAAAGTAATGCCATCGTGTGTTTTTATATAGTAAGTCAATCAATATATAAATGTATTTAGCTGATTAAATAGATAAAACATTATTGTTATACAATTAATTCAAATATGTCAAAAAATAGACAAAGGCATAACTTCTTAAATTTTATTTCAATCATTTTAAGTAATAATTTAGCTTCAAAATGTGAATAGCTATTACCTTCAACAAAATTCTTTATAAATGTGGTAGCTTGCTCCCACGCATATCCCCTCATGGAGTGTGATAGGTCAAGACAAATAACTGTGTCCATACCACTTTCACGTACATCCTGTGCTACCTTTCCCTTCACTACCTCATCATTTGCATATTGAACCCACACGTCTGGGTCTATATCAATTCGTTCCACTGAAGTTCAAATGGACAAACATGTATTGTTATGTATAAAATTTATGCAAGAATAAGCGCAAAATAAACGCAGACGGAAATATAAACACTCTGTCAACTCATAACTGTTATTATAAAACTTTACAAAATTACCTTCTGAATCGTTTTCATCTGTTTCATTTTCCTCTGTTTTATATGTTAATGCTGCAGCACTGTAAACAAAAGTTATGTAGTAAGAATTCAAATTTGATTAGCTGAATAATCTACACAGTATAGACTATATTTACACTTCTTTCACTGATCAAAGACACACACATGTAAGACTCTTATGCATGAAAAGATCAAAGAAAATAACAAGTCGACAGGTTAACCATATAATAATGACGATAAACGACAATAACAAAAAGCTAGTGCTCCAAATGCTTATCGTTAAAATTGTAATAAAGATTTGTTTCTGACATTTAAACCATGTATATCTGTAAGATTAAACCTGTGCCCAAAAGAAGTGTCACGTGACTTGTCACTTTCGTCATCTTCTGCTTCGTCGTCGTCTGCTTCGTCATCATTTTGTGATTCTGCCTGTCCTAATGCTTGATCCATCATAGATTTAAACTGCCCAGTCCATAAACCCTGTCCAGCCTGAAGTATTCAAGCACCAATATAACAGTCTGATTACGCAGGGCATAATATTTTACAAATCAGTGATACGTCTGTTTTGACCAATATAAACGAAGCAATCGTAAGGACATGAAATATACAAAGAAAACTGAAATAGACAAGATTTTCATTTTGTTTACTACATACTTGAATGTTGTCATATCTAAACTTATTATCTACTGACACACATGCAGTTACTATAATTAGAGGTCATCATTTAAAGGGTCACTGAGGTTTTTTTTGACATGATGTGATTGAAATTTTTTTCCCAGATAAATATACTATTTGATGTAGGTTTAGACCACTAATCATTTCGAATAATTTCAGATCATTCGCGCACTTCGTTTTTCCTGAATAACTATTCAAATTGGTAAAAAAATGGCCCAAAATGAAAAGCGTTTAAACGCTTTTCACTCGAATTCCGGCTAAGAAAAGCATAAAAATACGATTTTCAATTTATTTCAAAGTATATTTCTTACCTATCTTTGCATATATTTCTGTTTAAAATGCCCAAGCTTATTCATGTTAGAAATTCAATGTTATATTTTTTAGGCTTTCAAACCTCAGTGGAGTCCCTTTAAAGGTTAAAACAGATGATGAATCCTATATCATCAAACTAATAAATCATTCACTTTGTGATACAATGACTAAATACAAACCAATTCTATTTGACTTTTCGTACATAATCATAAATTTATAACAGAACAAAAATAAAAACAATAATACGTCAACAGGTATTACCTGAACACATTTTAACAAATCAATTTTTCCATTTTCATCAAAAAATGAATTCGCTAGTCCAGCTACTACCTGTTGATCCTCCTCACTAAGATTTTCATCAGTTGAAAACATCTTAAATATCCTCTCCATAAATTTGTCTTTCGTCAGCTGTAACAAGTCATGAATAAATAAAACCAAGAAAAGTGACACGAATAGTATCATTTTATAGAGAGATGAATTGTACAGAATTGTCATTTCCTCACACAGAAAGCGGAGCATGCATAGAACTTGCATAAAAATGTATAGTCTGGAATGAAAAAGTTACAAAATAAGCATACGGCATAATCAGCACTTTTATCTCTGATATGTCTGTTGTCGTTATGGTTCTTTCAGTCCCAGCTAGTGGTATACAGTTTGAATAATTACCTGACTAAACTACTGCATGAGCAAGGCAGAAAAACATATAACGACAGACTGCAGGGTGGAAACAATTACTTAGTCTAATCTGGGAGCAAAAATATTTCTTTATTTGTCCCAGGTAAATAAATCTTAAGTCGATGCAAATCAGAATAAAGCAAAGGCGGAGATTTCAATGTGGAATATACCGGTAATAACATATAACTAATAAAAAAGGAAACACGGAAACATGCCAAACAAATGGTTCAATCAAATATGATGGATCATAAAATAAAATGTCATTACATTTAAAAATTCTAAAGGGTTAACAGTCTCTCCTTCTCCGAATAACATATTAAGAACAGGGACCATCTGCTCTCGTATTCCTTCTTTTTGTTGATCATCCACATTCATGTGCTCTGTAATCGTATTTAACCAAGCATCTCTCGACAACTGTATCTAAATGATAGAGTATCCAATTCTATATATTCAATCAAAGATATTTCCAATAACAACGCACACGAAATACAGTTGAATCTCAGTATTTCAAAGGACAAGAATTTTTAACTTCGAGTTAAACGACGTTTGAATTGCCATAACGTTTGAGGCATAAGCCACATTAACTTGACATTTTTTATCAATAATTAAAGAGAAGTCCGATTTAACGACAAATCATTGCAAACATAAATTCTAAGTAATATGGATCAATATTGATGTAATACATGTGCGATTACAATAGAAATTAAGACCCCAATTTGCCTTAATAATGAATAGCCACTTAATTGCATGCCTTTCTACAAATAAATAGAACCTTCTTTCCAATGTTGTCAGAAGTAGCATTTTCATTCAATGTATGACATCAATTAACGGAAATAGAAGTTAAACAAGAAAATAACATTTAATAGTCAAACAAGGCAAGAGTTCATTAGTTAAACAGAATGATAACATTTGATCAGAACGTGTAATTAGTGATACAAAACAAAATAAAAACAATGAAAGGTACATTTAATTAGTGAAACATTACATTTGATAAGAATGTTTAATTAGTGAAACAAAACAAAATAATACCATTTAAAAGACACGTTTAATTAGTGAAACAAAATAAAATCACTTGATAGGAAGGTGTATTTAGTGAAACAAAACAAAATAATTACTTAATAGGCACATTTAATAAGTGAAACAAAATAATAATATTAGATAAGAACGTTTAATTACCGAAACTGAAACATAAAAAAAACCAAAAAAAAAAACATTTGATAAGAACATTCACTTAGTTTAACAAAATAATTAACATTTGAAAAGAACATTACTTTAGTTTAACAAAATAAGAACATTCGAGTTACCTGGACCCCTGTGTTCTGTAATGATCCTAACATACCAGCCATCTGGTCCTGTAACTGCTGTCCCCCGGCACCGTCTCCTTCAATAAAATATACACATTAATTCAAACATACAAAGTTTGGAAAAGGAAAACTACATGAAAAACAATAAAACAAAAGCAATAGGAAAAAAACTTCTGAGATGAGAAAGAATAAAATAGGCACATCGTCTCTAACTTCCATGGCACCGGTGGCTTAGTTCATTTCAAAGACTTGTTAACATTAGGGCCAGAAGCGAGCAAATAATTCAAACGTGCAATCTTGGTAATTATATAAAAATGTATAAACGGTGCAAAATTTAAGTAGCTCTTCATAACAGAAATAATAATAATAATACATGTAATAATAATAATAATAAAGTGTATGCAATCTGATTAAAATTAGCTCTAAATAACGCTCCGCTTTTAGATCTAACCGTGACCATATACGAAGTCATTTCTGGTGACCTTTCATACAGCCAATCATCGGCGAGCTTTCATAATTTTGAAAGCGATATGGTCTGGGAAAACCAATCCTGAGTGGGTAATTTTCACGATTTCGAGAACAAACATGGCGTTGTCCATATAGCCACAGGCGCTAGTCACATAATCAAATATTTTACATGACCGGTCTATATATGTATATCTTATTATAGTATATAGCCCATATAAAACTTTAAAAAGTTTGTTTCAAGCACCTGTGCATATAGCCGCCAGGTAAACTGGCAAAAGAATTCTTGCCCATTAAAAATTGACTCTATTATTTCAAGTTAATTTTTTAAAAATTACTTCAAACATTTTTTCTAACAAAAATCAACAATTTGTTTCAATTCCACGAGTAAAGGTATTTGATACTTCTTCTAATGCCTTAGTAAAGACCGGTTTGATTGCATGGCTAAAATAGCTTTCTCGGGAAATTCGAATAATAAAGAAGGAGAAACATATATCAACATATATACGGTCGTCATCAGATCTACATATAAGAAATAAGTAGATTTGAACTTTAGTCAGATTGTAAGTGTATGCAACTGTACCAAAAACTAATGACTGCTGATACAGCAATTTTATAATTCAAAATCTTCAAAATTCATGTGATGAATAACCATTCACTCGATCGTTGTATGTGTAATATTATTTGAGTACATACAACAATAGAATGCAACAAACTACCAGATTCAAAATTATACTAAAAACCTGAGAAAAATGTTTTTACTGAAAGTCTGAGATAAGAATATTAGACTCTGATAATACTTATTCAGAAGCACTTTCAATAGTCTGGCTCTTCATGCTACCATAAATAATAATCAGAAGTGCGGGTGCCAATAAAATGAAAGGTAATATTACAAGTTTGCAGGAAATTTTGTAAAAAAACCCCCAAAAAAATTTTATATTTCTTGGGGGAAAAATTTTCCTTTTAAGGAGGGTTTTTATTTTTTTGTTAAATTTTTTTTTTTTTTTTTTCTCAGGGTTTTTTTAAAAAAAAAACCCCCAAAAGTATCACACGTTATTTGTTTTACGACTTTTCACCTTGCCACACCCAATCGTAAAAAGAAAACAACTTATCCACAAGTTGGTCCGTTGCTTAAATAAAATAAGAAGTAAAAACATTCATGAAATTATTCATTATTATGGTCAATATTAACTTTCTTCATTTTCGTAATACAAAAGATGATATATAGCGAAAGAAACTTACTACTTGGAACTTTGACTTTCATTTCAGGACGTGGTTGCGATTTCTCTAATTCTCTCTTTTCAGTTTGTTTCTTCTTTACCTTACTTTCAACAGCGCCCTCTGCGCTTGGAGTCGTTTTTGAACGGCTTTGGCTTTGTCGTTTAGAGATAGCAACTTGTTTCTCTTTTGGTTTTGACCTCTCAGTAACACTACCCTCACGTGAATCTAATGTCACTTGTTTATTACAATCATCATTGACTGGCACTTTAGTGAGATTACGTGTTGGTGCAGTCGCTTCATTTGTGACAGGAGAAGGAGGTCTTCTACTTTCGTAAACGTTACCAATGTTTGGCTCAAGTCCAAATTCTTCACACAATCTGTTGTCTTGATACATTTCTACAGCGTTTCTCTTCAATTTACTCCCATACATTACATGATTAAAATTTAAATCTAGACGTTCCTTGAACCCATATGAATGTTTTGATCCTACTTTAGGTGCTTTGAGAATGCCTTTAACCTTTTCGTCTCTGTTACTTTCACCATTAACATTTTGGCTTGCCTCTTCCATCATGTTTTCGGTAGGTGTACTGCTTTCTGAGGGATTATCGTCATCTTTGTGGGAAAGGGTAGCCGTGTCTTTAGTAAGTTCACTATTTGAAGTTTTCGATTCATTATCATCACCAACAACTTGACCAGATCCTGCTATAGATAAAGAGATATATTTTAATCATTTATAAAAACATCATTAGTCAACGAATATATTAAATAGATTCATACAACAGGCAATTATTCAGAACTGAAGTATATCGGTACCAGTATATATTTCAATGCAAGCTTTGATGGTCAAATCATGTATGCTTAACATTCATGATATATAAGTATTGTTTACGCTACTAAACGTGTCATGCACGAGTTACATAGAAAGTAGGTTGATTGTGAAAAACATCACTAACATGCAATTACTGATAATGTATTATGAAAGATATTTTATTTAGCTCCATGAACACTTTTTATGTGTGTTTTTTTCCTTCTAATATTAGATACAAAAATTGATTATAGGATGAATCCTCAAATCAAAATCTTGTACATGACTGTATTGAATGTGTACGCGTGATGTTGACGGAGTGTCTGCTGGTTGACAAAACGTAAGAGCAGATCGCGACAGATCTTCAAACTTTTGTTAAGACTTTTATACAGTATTATTTAATGGCTTGATCTCGTTTAAAAAATTAGATCAATTAAAACTTTCAAATTTCTTTAACTAGAAAACTCGGATATTTGATACTGATTTCAGGAAACAACAAGTTATAACAATTCAGTTCCTACCGCCTGCCGCTGTCTGTTGATTGTTTCTTCTCTTTTCTATGACATCTAATGCAGTGTGGATTTCCTTATTCAGTTCTTTGATAGTGTCCAATTTCCCTTTGGTTTCTGTTAGCTATAATGCAACAATCATGGTCACATTCTTTATGTTATATATTTTATAAGAAAAATTATTATAGCAATATTGAAAAATCATCATCATCATCATGATCATCACAACCACCACCACTATCATCTACATGTATTACTATTATGGTTGTTGTTTTGCAAAAATGGTGGGGAGGGATGAGGGTCTTCTTCGAAAAAATTTCAATTTTGGATTAGAGGGTTCAAAATTGTCCGGGATCGAAACAATATAATAAATTAAGGAATAACTTTTCCCTTTTGTTTTTTTTTTAATCCAAATGAAATACTGTATGTTTTTCTCTCTCTCTTTTCTTTATGAAAACCCTTAGCATAATTCGACTGTGGTCAACGTTCTCTCTTAATTTTCATAAACAATTAGTGTGAATACGGGTTATCATATAAGGACATTATCAAGTTTACGAAGTGATCGATAAACGCTATTATTCTTTTTTGTGACACATTTCTCATCTATTTCCGTATGAAACATATAGTCAGCAAGGTTACATGTAGTTGATAACATAATTACTTGATTTATCTGCAACGATCTAACGATCAAAAAGCGTTAATGTTAAATAATTACAGTATGTGTAGGCAATCCGAATCTAAGGCAACCCGAATTACATCATTTAATAACTTTTATATTCATCAATTAATTAATAATTGACAAAAGAATCAGTTGATGTAAGTTTTAAAAAATCAGCACTTGTGTGTAAAGAAATATATGTTTTGAGTAATACAGAACTGAACATGAATGACAAGTTTTTTTTAGATAACCTTTATTTTAAATGAAGGCTTTAATATTTTCAAATTAACTTTTCTGTAGTTACTGTTACATGTTAAAATAACCAATTTTTTTTTTCATGTTGATTTCTTTTTTTTCTTCATCAGTAATTGATATGTCAAGATTTCAAGAAAACGTTGACCAGCAGTGTGACAATTCCACGATGTTTAGAAAAGAAATGACGCCTGTTACTTTTAGTTTGTGTATGAATATATGAATGTTAAAAATAATTTAAAGCTTTTCATAAGGTGATTCCGATTGCCTACACTGACTGTATTCCAATTATTTTCTATTGAATCCACAATATGATTCGAGTCTATTATGAAAAATATTTTAATATTTTACCTGTTATAATTAGCGCTTCATGTCATTACTTAAAAAAACAACTTTGTCTTATACTGATTTTTTTAAACATTCATGAATAGGAGACAAGAAAAATCCATTCTAGTTAAATAATGACACATACAGTACCCTGGACTGTCCAATGTAGGTGTTAATTTGAGTGTAGAAATAATGTAAATCTACACTGTACACTACAATGTCATAAAAATAAAGCCACAATCTGAATACTCATTTCACCAAATAACATCAAATGATATTTATGTATACAGAAACTTACCATTTCAATTATATCTGTTTTATTTTCCATCTTCTTAATAGATGTTTGAAACCGAAAGTAGACTTTTAAGACCGAAACAAGGAATTTTCATTTTATGAATTAAAACATAGATGGCGCTTGGATTTTTTCATAGATAAGATGTAAACAAATATTTATATATATATTTTTTTTATTTAATGATGAATAACGTACGTCTAATGTATACATATAATCAGTATGATGTATGTTCATTAATTTCACGGGCACTTTAAATAACGGACATAATTTACACATGACCTCTCTCGAAGCGGAAGTAACTTGAAAGTCAAGGTCAATTATTTTGGAAAGATGTAAGAACATATTTTTTGTTTTGGTAAGTTTTTAACAGAAGAGGTTTTTCCATTTGTCAAGTTATACTCATGTCTTTTATCGTATGTACTACCAAACCCTTACCAAATATGTCTTTCCTTAAATTTGATTTTTTTTTAAATGTTTTCTTCAAATCCGTGTCTTAAAACTAACTTGGCACCGAGTCATCTCGGTTTTATAACTATTCGTCACGGGTAAGCTCGGCCCATAATTATATATTACTGGTAATGATTACTGTTATACATTTTTATATATTTTCATTATTACTTTTATTGCATCAAATTTAATTTTAATACATGATTTACTCATTCAGCTGTTCAGTGATTCACTGATTGCATCAAAGTTTGCATCATGTCATGTTAAGCTTAGTCACAGCGATTCACAATGTTTGTATATTGAATTTAAGATTAAAATTTACTTTGAGTGACTTCAAATTTCTACGGAATTTCTACTGGATGGTAATAATGCCTGATCGGGCTTAGACATAAAATATCATATTTCTATAAAATTATTAATATGTTTCTTTCTCACTTGTTTTGTTTATTAAGCATTGATATACATGTATGATACAAATCAAAATCAAAATATTTTGGTTATCTTTTATCGTCCTAGAATTATTTCCATTTTTCCCATTTTCTAGAAACAAAATATTTGAAGTTCATAAAAATGATATTATAATTTAAAATTCTAAATAGAAATGTGTCCAACAACTTCATTTTGCTCTAGAGTATTGCGCCAATATCTTTATTCTATGCTGTGGGATCACCTAAAACCGGCGACAATATCTAATTCCGTGACGACATCAATCCATGACATGTACCTAAAATCCGTGACACTCTTCATTTACCGTGATATATAATGCAAGGCACTAAATACCGTGACAAACTATATTCGCTGTTATTCATCTGTCATGAAGGGTACATGTAGCTAAAACCTGTGACGATGCAACTAATCCTAATGATAAATAATCATTCTTTCTTTCTTTTTTTTCTTTTTTTTTTCATTTAATGAAAACATAATATTATGACATGTGATGAATTAAGGGAAATGAGTAAAACAAGTGACGATAACTAACAGTATTAAATTTATTATCAACAATTCAAATTTAAACCAAAGTTTTAAAGTACATATTATACATTGTGTACACTACATGCGTTTTTTTCGTCGTATGTTTCTCTTTTGGGGGTGTGTACATTTTGTACAGAAATACGGAATGTCATCACCAGTAGAGGTGCAACGATACCTTTCGATGCATCGAAAACTGGTTTTATGAGCGCCGATTCGATTCCCGATACCAACTGTAACATTTTCGATTCGATTCCCCACCCAAAAATAAACATGGAAAAAAGTGAGAGTTTTAGTCTTTCCCTTCGCGCTTTATCACGTTACATACGATTGGCCAGTTAAAACTCGGTCATCCAATCAGTGGGCGCGTAATGTTTTATTTTCGGCAAACAAGTCAAAATGGCTACCAACATCAATGTTGATGAAATAAAATTAAAAAATCCTCCTAAAAAATTAAAATCAAAGGTTTTGGAACACTTTGGGTTTCGGGAAGGCCAGGACAGGGATAAAGCTACTTGCAAAATATGCTTTACGGACGTGTCATATCCAAAGTCCGGCAGTACGTCTAATTTAATGCAACATATGAAACGAAGACACGATGTGGACTTGTTTGGTCAGCTTTATCCGTGTCCTGGCCTTCCCAAAATAAGTTTGATTAGTACTACAGTAAGTAGGCATATTTGACATTGGGATTGATTATTATTTCTTTAGTCAAGTGTGAAAAAAAGTGATAATTTCATGAATTACATTTTTTTCTGTATTGTTTACTAGACTAAGAAGTATTGTGTGACAACACTGACATTAGGATTGATTATTCATTTTACATATTATGGGAATTATAAACAGAATATCTGAATATCAGTTCTGACAACCTTGTGAAACTTTGTTCATTATTATTTACTTTACAATTTACATACTTTGTTAAATTCCTAGTCAGCAGAAGGTATCTGTGATAGTCATGTAACTGAGATGAATGATTATTTGCCTGATTAAAATTATTTCTAAATAGACAAGAGCTTTTTATTCTCATAAACACAATTATTAAGTCAAATAAGTTTATATAATAGTTATATTACAACAGAAAAGCAAAGCACTAGGTTGAAGGCCACTCACTTTTTGAGCAGACAAGCAGAATTATATACCAAAGATAAATTAGTAATCAGAAATGTATCGAATCGAAAAAAATCGAATCGGAGTGTCTAAAATCGAAATCGAATCGAACATTTGGTGTATCGTTGCAGCCCTAATCACCAGGAATGTCAACTTTTTGTAGACCCTCACATTCAGGATGGTACCATATTTTGCATTTTTTGCAAACCACATTACATACAGACGGTCTTCTGGCATTCGGCAAGAACAAAACACCTTAAGAAATGCTGTGTATCTGACACCATTCGGATGCTCGAGCGACCGGGTGCCAGCAGGAAATGGCACAAGTTGACCCTTTTCCAAGCATTGTATCAGGTGACCCTGAAGCAGTTCTACGTCATACCTTTGGGTGCAGGGATCTATACCGTTAGCTTCCGCAGTTACGTTTGCAATTGCATACTGATAGAGACCACAGTCATTGCCGTTTTCTCGGAATGCACAGTCCATAAAATTCAACAATATTTTATCATTCTTTTTTGGTTGGGTATCTTTTCTAAGTAAATTATAAATAACCTGCTGGGTAGAAAAACTTAGTGATGTGAAACCTGAATCATAAATTTTTACTTCCGACTTATTTGTTTTCATAGTGGATAATGTCAGCCAATGTGTCCCACCCTGTTCTGGCGTTCTGTTGACGATCTGAATTAAATTTCCAAAAGCATGAGGAAACGTTAGAGTTGCTGCATTAATTAGGCAACTGTCCAGACTCGGGCGGGCAGTGAATCCCCATATATGTGGGAACTGTGTCTTTAGAATAGAAGAGACATTGCCGCATCAATCAACCGATCATTTAACCACTCTGTTGGTGAATACAGGATACTTTTTTCTTCGTCCTTAAGTTTAAGCTGCCCAATATCTAGCCTTTCTGGTCCACTTACCGATGTGTTTGGCTGTACTGGCTCTCCTGATTCAGTATCCTGCTCAATATATATCGTATACGATGGTTTTTCTGGCGGCTGAGTCGTCACGGATTTTTCATCATGATCCCGAGTTGGTACTGTCATGGGTGAATCTAATTTCTGTGACGCCTGAATCGTCACGGGTTTTTCAACTTCATCCGTCACGGGTGACTGTAATTTCCGAGATGGCTGTATTGGAGCCAAGTTCGGCTGTGAGATTTGTTCATTGCCAATGTACTGAATTACAAAAGGACCGTTAATGCAATCAGGTTCATGGTAAACTTTAAAACAAATATAACAAATTCTTTTGATGCGCCATTCTCGGTATGTTTATAAAAATACTTTTTCTTTAACCGCAAATTTTTGCGTGGAAGACCCAAAGTGCCTTGGTTTATGAAACGATGTCCGTCAGCTCGCCAATCCAGTGTTTTTAGACCGTCGCCTTTAAAAATCGACGTTTCGTCACCTCTTGTTCTGAAAGGAAGCGCCGATATCGGCGGTCAGACCGTATAAGATGTAAAATTTGGTCTGTACTTAATGACATTTAATTCTATGTTTCTACCATCTTAACTGACGTCATTACTAAGTCAATCACATGATGTTATTGTAATATAAAGTTGTGATCGCAACATGATAATAATGTAAATTAAAAGATCAAACTAAAATAATCATTCATAAAATCAAATAAAATCTTTGGTTACTTATATTTAAATGAATAATCTAACTTAACAAAATAACAAAACCCGTGACATAACCCATGACAGTAAATTATATTTTCCGTGATGATGCCGTCACGGGTTTTAGTATATCTGCTATGCTGTATATTTGGATTAAATATTCTGTTTCTGGCATTTATATTTTTGACAATTCTTTGACACTGAACATTATACTTTGAAGTTTTCTCTGAAAATTGAATGAAATGTATGCTGATTGAGCCTGACAGGTGTTGGTGCAATGAAATAAAGTATTTATAAAGAAGTTATTTAACCTATTTTGTTTTAGTACTTTTACACTTTGCATATGTAGCATACTTTTTAAGGACTTCAAAAATTATGTGTTATAAAAACATGAAAAAAGGGAAATAAATCTCAAAAAAGTGACAGTAGCCAAATATTTTTCTTTCTCACTGTTTATGTCAATATTATTCTCAGTCAATGAACAAACAATGTTTAAAAGAAACATCTCTATTTCTTTTCTAGAAATATGATTTTTTCTGACATAAGGCCGATTGCGCATTTTCACCAGCCTGTTCTACTTGTCTTTCTTTTCTAGAAATATGATTTTTTCTGACATAAGGCCGATTGCACATTTTCACCAGCCTGTTCTACTTGTCCTGCATTTTATGCATGGTTTTTTAGATAAACTTTACCATGCAATTAATGCTAGAATTCTCATAATTTAATTATTGTAAACTGGAAACAAAGCTTGTGTATAAATCGCGCACTTTATAAAGCGTTGTCATGCAAGTTCCAGTCACACCCATATCTAATTAACAATGTGTTCAGAGCTTTATAAAGTATGCAATTTTTACATGTTAGGATGTATGCTTGATGTAGTTCATGTATTATAATTATTTGACAAAAAATTGTAGTACTATGGTCCATTTATTTGACCTATCAAAATAAAAAAAGTAAACCTTGATGACTTGTGTACGGCTGGAATTTTCTAGTGTATATATAGCTGGTTGCTTTCTTCTTTACAGTTGTGATGAGTGATCAAAGATAAGACTCCAGAATGATGATCAAACTGTCAGTTCGGCTGGTTAGAGCCACCCAGGAAGGTATGGTGTTGGCCCAGAGAGCTGTACGCACCTATACCAGATATGCCTACTATTCATTCCGTGACAGAAAGGGGAGACAATCAGATGGCTCAAAAGCATCACCAGTAGATGGACCAAGACACAGCCTTATGTATAGTCAAGTTGAAGACTTCTTATTATCTCAGGTAACGTAATATGTTTTCATGTGTAGCGGACTGAATGTGATTAATGGATTTCAGTTGACTTTCAGATAACAAATAAAAATCTCCTGAATTTAATCTTTGCAACAAAAAAGTTCATCCAGACAGTTCCATGAGTGTACAATATTTCAAGAATTTCACTGTACATATAGTTAATTGAATTATCAATTATTTTATTCCATATCATACGTTTTCTTTTACCAAGTTAGTATTGAATTATTTACTATACAATGGTTCAATTTTTTTTTCTCAACAGTGGAGTGATAACCCAGTACCTTATGCAATATATCGAACTATTGTAGCAGCATTCTTCTTTATCATGGTATTTTACACATCTATATATGGTGTCCTTGGTGCTAAAGCTGCCATAATGCTCACGTATTGGTCATTTTATATTCTGGTGGCATGTCAAATACTGCGGGCAGTGAACTGCTGGTATTACATTTCCCTCAGGAAACAAGGTCAAGGTATGTTGTATATATAAGTTTATTGTAAAGGTATACAATTATGTATTTTGCTATGATATCTGTAGACTTAAATATTTGTCTTGTCTGTTTTAATTGTCTGTGAACAACTTGAACCTTTTGCGATTAGTTGAATTTCTTTATTTGTCGTGTAATGAGGAATTTTCATAAAACTTGACAAAGTTTATGCATCAAGATAATGTGCCATTTTGTCATAGTTTTATGGTAAAAATCAGAATTTGAGATCAGGTAAGTCAGAGGTTTGTCCTTACTTACTATTTGGTTAGGAGCCTTTATTTATTAACATATATCATTTGATGTGTTTTTAGGTCAGTTGGAGTTAGTTTTATTGAAGCTAAAAGTAGTTTTTTTTCTACCTTCTTTTATTGGATTCTTTATTGACCAATATCTTGAATATTAAGTAACCATACATAGACAATTCAACATCTTCTTTTTGAAAAAAGGTCTGTAAGACTGAAAATTGTCTGTTTTTTCTTCAGCAGAGTTTGCTAATATATTAATTGGTTTCTCTGATATTTTTGTTGTTTTAACAGATGTAAAAGCTTGTCTACAGAACAAAAGACGTATAAAGATGCAATGGTTGTTACATAATCTAGGCAGTGATGCTGCACCACTAGTTTCTGTACTGTTCTGGACTATAGCATATGATGGTATGTTTACCTGTTTACTATGTACATGTACGAGGGTTGTCCCAAAAGTCCGTGACAAATTTTATAGCCGGTTCATTTTTAACGCCAATAGAAAATAATTCACACATATAACCGTTAAGTTTATTATTTAACATTACAACAAATCATTTACAAAAAATTTACCCTAGTTACTTAGAAATTTTTAGTATTAACGACATTGGTTTGAGTTGCCGGCGCACGTCAAATAATTTACATTTTGTTATGAATAGGCTGAAATTAATTACGTATATTTCAAATATCTGATGATGTGTCTGCACAATGTCACGTTGACTTCCTCTGCTGCTATGTTTAAATCATCTCTGAAAATTTTAGTTAAATAACTTAAAAAACGAAAAAGATGCGAATAAATGAAAATATCTCATATAAAATAGGAAAGTTAAAATGGCGACGTTCGAAGAATTTACGGCGCAGTGAACATGTCACTCAGGTTTCATGGCTATTTCGAGATGACACATGTAACGATTTTCAACAAATATACCAAATATAACAGTTTAGCAACATATTCTGAGCATTTGTGTACAAAAGGCATGAACGGAACCAGAGTTTTGCGCTACAAAAAGCGAAAATAAGGAAAACACGGATAGGAAGACCGATCTTCGTCGCCTATTTTCCTACAGCTAAAACAGGAGTAACGAGACCGGAAGTTTGCGTATAGCAAAACTTAATGTATGCCATCCAAACATTCAACAGACATTAACAACCACATGATTTAAGTCAGAAATTGACGATTTATGGGTACCATTATTGCGTTGAAAGCCATTGAGAGTATTTGAGAAAGGCGCCTTATATAGATTTAACGCCGTCTTTGACGTTGGACGTGCGCCGCGATTCAGTTAGTTGCCATGGTGTTTATGGCATATTTTTGTTGTTTGTTGATATTTATCTATGAAAATTTGTGAAAATGTTTAAATTATATGGGTTTATAACATATTAAAATATCAAATTCGTACCTGTTTTATTTAGCTTTTAATCAATCTTGTCACAGAATATTGGGACAACCCTCGTATTATTGTAATTATGTAGGTCCCTTAACATGCTAAATTTCTTGAATGGACTTGTCCACTTTCCATTTTTGGAATTGTTTATTATCAAGTTTGGGAAAAATGAAGATGAAAATTTAAAGTTAGTAAAACAATAGTATAGAGCCTATTGCAAGGTTGTGCATTTTTAGACATTGTCAGTCATGATATACTGTATTGTATTTTAACTTTTTAAAACACAGGGACCTTAACTCTGTTGTAGTACTGTATTTTAAAAAGTAATCATACTGAATTGTTTGTTGTTGACTCTCTAAACCCCATACATATGAATATATCCTGAATGCCATTTCCAACTGTCTGGCTTGCAGCTGTAGCTTAAAATTGTCATCACACATAGTTTGTTGTTACTTTGAATGTGATTAGTTCAAATGCAAATAAATCAATGGTTCAGCTAGATTTGAAGATTTTCTCTTATATCAACATCTTATGAATTTTGTCAATAATTTGAAGATCATGATGTTAGTGTCTATAAATTAAGATTATTATTATATTTTCAGGAAGTGGTGTAACCTTGGTTAACTGCACTACACACGGCATCAATGCTGTATTTGTGCTGGTCGACACACTGATATCTCGTACACCAGTTAGAATGTTACACTTGTACCAGAGCTCGTGTATGGGTTTTGTGTACATGCTGTTTAGTTATATATACCATCTAGCCGGTGGAACGAATCATAAAGGAGAGCCGTATATCTACAAACCTCTAGACTACAATAATAACTTTAGTGTAGCAATCTCTACAGCTCTCGTATCAATATTTCTCGTAGCACCGTTGATTCACTGCTGGATCTTTTTCCTCTACAGGTTTCGATTATTTATACATAGGTATCTTAAGGCTGTAGAGAAAAGGGTTGAAAATTTGCCTGAAAAAGCTCAGTAGCCGTAGAATGATTTTGCTAAAAGAGGCCAAAATTAACTGTTAACACATAGTGATACACTTATTAAACAAGATTTTTCTAAAACAATTAGATTTTACACAGTTCCTTTTGAAATACTTGTATTTTTTTTGTATGAAAGTATATGTCAAAATTCTCTTCAATTTCCAATTAACAACTTAAAATGCCTTTGGGGCTATATTGCCCTGCATTCTGTAACAATCTTCTTTGTTTGCAGTCAAGTTAGTCAAGTTAAAAATATGTCTAATCTTACACTGGCATCAGTATTTATTTAATACTTCAAGTAATGTTTTGAAATGCAATATTGTACCTTATTATAAGTTATTAATCTTTTTTTATTAATCTTTAGGTTACTGTAAGATTTATTTGGAATATTTACTGAATTATATACTTTTATGAAAATGAGATTTGTTATATAACCATATTCAAGTATTGGGAATAGTTAAAGAGCTGGCAAATTGTTCATTTGACAGCTCTTGTTTTGTTGTGAGTGAGTTTGGTGAAATTAATTTTGCATTTTGATTTTTACTAATTTGTCATGACAAAAGATCTTCATTGTAAAAATGAATGGATAATACATTATAACTATGATCATTGAGATAGTATCTGGTCAATTCTCTCCACCATTTCATGAAGTGTATATAGGATTTGTTTTCCTTTGAGATGGTAATAGGTTAGCTTTAATTCATGTACATTACAAAAAGATAGCAACTGCTGTAGGAGTTTGTATTATATACCTCAGATAATTTTATAAATAAATCTCAGTCTATTCACATGAACATGTCAAATATTTGTAAGAAAGCTATGTTTGAGGAAAAAATGTCTCTATTGTGTTATATTACGTAAAAATAATGTCACACTGTGTAAGACACTAATGTTTGAAACAAAAAGTTTCATGTAACTTGAAGACAAATTTGAAAAAAAACGTAATAATTTTTACTATAAATTCTGTTATTCTGAAAATTTGACTACGCATTTGTAACAATTATCCTTTTAAACTAGATACGAAAATATTTTGAAAATAAACTGTGATGTAATATGTACTTAACAATTTAGAATGGCAAGCTTTATGGCCAATTGTTACACTACAGTATTTAGTCTCGTTTCAAATTGCTAGTTCTCATGATACATGTGTACATTGAAAAAAAAAACCCAAACAATATTACGATGCAAGTATGTAAGTTTGCTTATTGTTTAAAACAATGGGGGTTTTCCAACAAGAAATTAGATTATTTTTCAGTCTATTTTTGAGACTGAAGTTGGAATGGAATGAACTGCCATACATTTAGGAATTATATTGAGTGTATTAGTATATTATCTTGTTTGTATAAATCAAAAAGGAAGTATTAAGATGGTTTTTTTTAATGAATATGTTGTTAAATTTAGATTAGCATTCCACAAGCATTATATTAAACTAACACTTCAAAAAATTTGCGACTTGGCCAGCTGCTAATTTTAAGCTTGGCATGTTATGACAAATATCGAAGCTATTTTTGTCTTATTCATTAATTATAATTTCACTTTTGACATTATTATGTTAATCCTCAGTATGAGATTTACACGCTACTATGTAGTAAAAGTTCAATAATTTCTATGTTGTTATTGCATGATTTAACGGTTGGAAATGAAATGACTTTCTTACTTTTAATAATGTTAGGGGTACTTAATTTTCAATATTGAAGTGAGATGCAGTATGATTTACACTTACATGTACTCATTATGTGTCACACAGTTATAACTACTACAGTATTGAATATTTTCACTATTTTATCATCACTTGCTGGTCTTATATTGAATATTTGGAATGATTTTATTTTATCTTTATACAAATGTTTACAAGAAATGGTGAGGGGGTTGGGGCGTCTGTGGTCAAGAAGTTATGGTTGTTGATTTCAAACAACCTAGCCCTCGCTGCTGTAGGTTTGAATCCTGATTTTTTCATGTGAGGACGTTATCTAGCTAGCTGATGGAATGTCGGTGGTTCTACTTAGTGCCAGTTTGTGAACCCGAGGTCTTCCTCCACCAGTTAAAGCTTGAAAGTTACCATATGACCTATACTTTGTTGCTGCGACGGAACCCCCTTCCACCTATTGGACCCCCCCCCCCTCCAAAAAATTAAAATATTATACTGCATGATGTTTGTAACATTGATTTTCATTGTTTATATTATCAACAGCTGCTGCAAAGTCAATACAACCTGTGATTCTAGATTTTTAGAATCTTAACTATAGTTAGAACTGATATCTTGAAAGCTCGCAGTTTTTACTAACTGAGATGTTTTGAACATGATGTATACATTACTTAGACAAGTATGTGCCTATCACATAGTGTCTTACCTTGTTTAATGTAATATAATAATTTTGAGCCGCGTCACAACAAAACCAACATAGTGCATCCGTGCAGTCTGATCAGGATCCATGCTGTTCGCTTACCAACCATTTTTTCAAGCAGAGAAACTGATCCATGCTGGTCGTAAACGCCCTATGTTGGTTTTGTCGTGATGCAGCTTTATTGTAATGCTTGCTTGTTGTCAGTAAAGATCTTAGATTTAGAGATAATGCTAGTCATTTAGAATAGTTGAAGCTTTTTATGCTCTTTGAATTTTTCTCCGAGCAGCATAATTACAGTTGCAGATGTATTCTTGCTAGAAAAGTGTAGATACTTATTATATAAGATCTACACTCTAATTTGTACCATTTATGTGTTGAATATGATCAATTTGAGCATATCAGACTTGGAGTGGGGACGTTCTGAAAGATTTTAAAGGATTAGATGGCCATTGTGATATACATAACAAAAGTAATGTAGTTTAATAGAATAAAAATCATTTGAGCGGCGTCATGACAAAACCAAATAATGGGTTTGCGACTAGCATGGATCCAGACTGGATCAGGATCCATGCTGTTCACTGTCAGTTTCTCTACTTGTAGTAGAGTTGGTAAGCGAACAGCATGGATCCTGATCAGACTGTGCGGATGCGCAGGCTGGTCTGGATCCATGCTGGTCGCAAACCCATTGTTAGTTTTGTCACGACGTGGCTCATTTATCATTAAGGATGTCATCATAAACATTCCAGAACAATTTTAGGTTATGGTTTTAGTACAGATGTGCTCACTTGTTTTATTTCTGCTCATTTTGATGCTGCTGATAGCATATCATATAATAAGTTTGGTATATAGATATATAGTGATACAAAATACAGTCTTTGAGATACAACATCTGATTATAAATTGAGGAAAATAGCTTGTTCAAAGTTTTATGTACAGGCCTATGGATAACTGACCATGTTTTGGGTATTAAGGGAAATACATTTGCCAAGTACATGTACACAAAAATCATCTTTGAACAAAGGCAGTCATTTTATGAAGCAAATATCTCACATTTACACTGACGCTGTTGAAATTATGCAATTTATATTTGTTACCTCTAATTTTAAAGTTGCATGCCTCCAGATGAGCCATAATATTCCAAGAAAATTCAACTTGAGATAAGTAAAAAGATACATTGCTGTATTTATCAAGCATGTTTACTGCGTTAATAACACAGGGCTTTTAATAATTTACATGTTATGTACATTGCCGTATTTATCTAATATGGGCACTGCGTTACCAACACAGTAAGGGCTATTTTTGTTTATTTTGACCTCTTTTTGGAATTTATTTGAATTGCAAGTGCTGTTTGCAATGTGTAAATTATTTTCTTTGTTCACTTCACAATATTTTACTTTTAATAACATTTGAAAGTTGGCATGAATCTGGAGGCATGTGGCTTTAACTAACTGATACAAACAAAACTTCCATTTTAACAGTGGCAATAGTGCTAATCTAATTCTTGCTGTAGAACAAGGAATTTTGTTTATGATGCTTAAATGTTTAATAAAATTTCGGCTAGGGACCTGAAAAATAATGAGAATCAACTGAGTTCTGTATGGCAATAATGAATTTAACAAAACTCACCTTAATAAATTTCTGTTATTTTATATAATTTAGATTCAAAATTCAGGTGAAGAATAACTATATTCTGTACATTTTTAGTGCCATCTAATTTTGGTGTTTATCATTAACAATTAACTGTACTGTTTATCTGGAATCACTATAATATTATGTTTTGATATTATAATTGTACTGTCCTGTTTTAGTTATATCTTGTTTTATTTTGGAATCTCAGTATTTCATAATGTTTTGTTTTTGGTTTGTACATTGTAAATAAGTTTTCTTGTAGGCCAAAAAAAAAATTATGTTTCTGGTCTCCTGCCAATAAAATGACTACAAAAAGGGATTTCTTTTCTACGATTTATATTCATATGTATTTATTTTTTCATACAAACATATTGCAAAAAGATTTTTAAAAATAAACTGCAAGGTAAACATTTAAGATTAGTAGTTAATTAAAGGAGACCCAAAGAGACCTTTTTTTCTCTCCATCATACAACTTAACCTTCATTTAGAGTTGGATGATATTGTTTTGTAAAAGTGCTATGTATTTTACAATTATATAGAATCTACCAGTATTGTTTGTCAGTTGAAATGACAATTTATAAAGTGTTTCCTGTTTTTGTATAACACATTATGAAGTTTATTTCATATATTGATAGCAGATGGATATATTTATTTAGTACTGCTGTAGTAAGTACAGAAAAGATACAGCAAGAGTGAATGTTGTTTTTATCAGTGATTTGAATATTGCATAGGTTTAAGGGGTACGAATTAGTCAATATGAATCTCCACTTTACAGGTATTATACCTATGTAACACATATTTTTACAACTTTTATTGTTTGTTTTAAAACAATGACACAAATAAATCATTATCAATTGTCAGTGTTCTTCATTCTTGTGTACCTTACGGTACCTACATGCAAACCAACTAATGTAATGTCAAGATCTCGAAAGGAATTTGCAATGAAACAATGTACATTGTACTTTCAACTGATTTGTAAACACTTGTAATTTAACTATATAGATAAGCCTGTAATTCTACTTTTTTCAAGAATTTGAAGGGAATTAATGTACTGTATAGTCTTGCCATGAAATAAAGTTTATGTTTTCTCAAAGTTACTAGGAGCCTAAAGAACTGATATATGAGTGAGCTTTCTTTAAAGTTTGTCGCAGATCTTCATACTTTGCAATCTCTACAGCATCTTCTATATTTAACCACTTCATATCCTTATGCTCCTTTGACAATTTCACAGAAAATTCTGGGTTCTTGAGCTCAGATAACCAGTAAATGACTTTTTTTGGTTTTCCTCTAACTACATAATGTAATTCATCTTTGAAATCTTCATAGAGGTGAAGCTGATCTAATGTTATACCAGCTTCTTCTTCTGTTTCTCTCAATGCAGCTTGTCTCTCAGTCTCGCCCTTATCTACATGACCTGTAATCAAAATAAATACAGTATGTCTACAAGTACATAATGAACAACATGCCACCATATTGCAAATCAAACTATGTAATAAATATCTATGAAACTGGAATTCAGAACTAACATTCACTTGCTTTATATCTATCTATTCAACGAGTGAAAGAAAGTTGTTTCATACTGTGTATTACTTGCAAAGAAGCTCAAGTCAATGCATACACTTGATCACTCTATATAAAATCAATTTTATCATTCCCATTCAGCTCAAATCCCACCATTTACTGTACATACGGAATATTATGTTGTAGTAGCTTTCTGAGGCTTTGTATTTTTCTACGAGCAGCGGTGGAAAATTGATATCTCGCGAGACCGAAGGTCGAGCGAGATATCAATTTTCCAACGTTGCGAGTAGAAAAATACATAGTCTCAGAAAGCTACTATAACATAATTTTCCTTTTATTATATACCTTTTCGTTTTATTCAGAAAATGAAATGTAGTTGTCAAGAAATAAATTCATGACTGACGGATGAATACGTAATTCTTGCAAACCGGCCACGCCTTTAATAATTTTGGTTCCCGTTTTCAAATGCAACGTTATACAAAGCTAAGATCGGAACCAACGCCAAAAATAGTCCGGCACTTCCATATATGGTACCGTATTTGTCACTAACATAATACGGAAATTTCTATTCGTTGAAGCGTATTTGCGCTTCAATATTTGCGTGTATTTTAGGGAGAAAATTTATAGGTATATAATGAAAGTCAATATCATTCCCACTCAGTCCCAATATCTTATCTTTATTGTACAAATAATATCATTCCCACTCAGTCCCAATATCACTTTGTTATTGTACAAATAATATCATTCCCACTCAGTCCCAATATAACATTGTTATTGTACAAATAATATCATTCCCACTCAGTCCCAATATCACATTGTTATTGTACAAATGATATCATTCCCATCACATCATTATTTTACAAATAATTTCATTCCAACTCAATCCCAATATCACATTGTTATTGTACAAATAATATCATTCACATTCAGTCCCAATATCACATTGTTATTGTACAAATAATATCATTCCCACTCAGTCCCAATATAACATTGTTATTGTACAAATAATATCATTCACATTCAGTCCAATATCACCATTATTGTACAAATTCTATCATTCCCACTCAGTCCCAATATCGCATCATTTTTATCAAGTAACTATTATGCATCATAACCTGCATACAAAGTTTTTATATTACAGGTAGATTCTGTCTATCAAGTCACTATTGTAGAGGTAGATTTTGTACATAAAATAAATAAAATTAAATACTAGGCCATCCTTAAAAAATTGTTTGTTTGCAGTAACGCTACTCAGAATTTTCAGTGTGGGTAGGTAGGTCGTTTTTTTTTTTTGATTTTTTTTTTTTTTTTTTTGCATGAACTCTACATATACTACCATAGACTAAACAGCAAAACAAGATCACTAATACCCAATATAGCATTTGTTATGCCTTTGTTAGACAGCTTTTCCATGGGCGCTGCCATGTTGAATTAATAAATGAACACAAAAAAAATAAAAGCAAAAACAAAAACACTCTGGGATTTTCGCGAAAAAAAAATTTTGCTTTGCCAGACCCTAAAAAATAGTTTGGGTAGGGGCAAATTTCGTGAGTCGGTAGCGTTACTGCAAACAAACAATTTTTTAAGGGTAGCCCTACAGGTAGGTTCTGATAAAGCTTAATTCTAATAGTGTATATCCAACCATTCCAGTAACAAGTTAATATTATCTATCTTTTTCCTGCCATGCCAGTCATTAGTAATTAAGAAGAATAAATGCCTGAGATATAGAAAGTATTGGTACTTATCTAATCCAATCCAATTCTATCCTCCCCTATTCTATCCTATCGCTTATCCTATCCCATCTCCTATCCCCCTATCCTATCTCATTCTGTCCTATCCTCCCCTATCCAATTTTATATCCTATCCCATCATATCTCCTATCCTATCATGTCTCATATCCTATAATCCTATCTCATACCCTATCCTATTTCCTATCCTATCCCATCTCCTAATCCATATCCTATCCTATTTCTAATCCTATCCTATCATCTATCTTATCTCTGATCATATCCTATCTCCTATCATATCTATCTCCTATCCTGTCTACTATCCTATCTCATCCAATCTTTATCTCCTATAAAATCCTATCTTTTATCCTATCATATTTATCTCCTATCATATCATATCTCCTTTCATATCCTATCTCCTATCATATCTCCTTTCATATCCTATCTCCTATCCTATCCTTTCTCCTATCCTATCCTATTACCTATCCTATCATATCTCCTTTCCTATCTCCTATCCTATCCTATCTCCTTTCCTATCTCATCCTTTCCTTTCCTATCATATTTCCTTTCATATCCTATCCTATCTTCTATCCTATCCATCTCCTTCCTATCCTATCTCCTATCCTATCTCATACTATCTCCTTTCCTAGCATATCCTATCTCCTATCATATCTCATCTCCTATCCTTTCCTATCTCCTTTCCTAGCATATCCTATCTCCTTTCCTAGCCTATTCTATATCCTATACTATCCTATCTCCTATCCTATCCATCTCCTTTCCTAGCCTATCCATCTCCTTTCCTATCCTATCTCATATCCTATTCATCTCCTATCCTACCTCTTATCCTATTCCCTATCCCATACTATCTGCTTTCCTAACCTATCTCCTATCCTAACTTATCTTCTTTCCCATCCCATCTCTTATCTTATCATATATTCTATCATATCCTTCACTATCCTATCCTATCTCCTCTATCATCATTTCCTATCCTATCCACATGTTTCTCTTGTTTGGCCATAGACATGTCTGCGAATAGTGAGAATTGTCTAAGAAATATGGAAAGTCAATCTCATAAACTAACTTGAAACGTCAATTTTCAAAGTTGAGGAACAAGAAAAGTCCTTTGAGTGAAAAAGAAACATAACAGTTGTCTAAAATGTTATTCGGTCAAAATGGGATGGGTACGAAATGTCACTAGACCGAAAGACTTACTTTCGTTTTAAACAGTGTGCCTTATTTTGATAAATTTATCATATTGTCTATTCTTAAAAACTCTGCTCATATGAATGTTTTTTACCCTTTGGAGGCGACCAATGAAAATCTCCATACGACGCTTGTAACATCAGGTACTGAATCTCTTTAGCGACCCGTCTGAAAACAACCAACCCTGCAGCAACAACCGGTTTTGACATTTTCTCTCTTCAGCTTTGATCTCTGTTGGTATGATCCCTTTGTATCAAGGTAGATATTGTAGTCATTCACAGTGCTCAATCTCGTGCGTTTCGGGAAAAACTTTATTCACGCAATAAATTGAATATAAACATACAGTATCTATGTTTCTATCAATGTTGCAATATCTATAACATTAGGTTGAACATAACTAAATGTTTTCCTTTTCTCGCCACTGGGGAGGGAGCTTTGCTGAAACATTTTCAATTTCTTATTTTTAAATGCCAAATTTACAAGGTATCTAGAACTTCATTTGTTATGAATATTTTATGGCATTAATACATTAAAAATACCAATTTTACTAGGTATGTAGAGCTTCATTTATTATGAATATTTATGCCATTAAAACATTAAAAATAACAATTTTACAAGGTATCTAGAGCTTCATTTATTATGAATATTTTATGACATTAAAGCATTTGATAATGATAGATCTAATGTTTTTTCTGACGTTCATTTTCTAAAATCAACAAACATCATATTAACAAATAACAAATGATTTATCACAATCAGGATGCCTTAAAAAATAATTGCCGATATTTTTAACTTAAAAAATAATAGCCAATATTTTTTAACTAAAACAATTTTAACAGCCAGTAACAAGGTATCCAACTTTCCGCTCGTTGCCCCGTAAAAATATACAATCGTCACAACTACATCATTTTTATTAGCAATTTTGTTGCAAATGTTAGAGAATGAATTACTGTTAGATGAATACCACTGAACATCAGTCTAGATTGTGTTTAATTCATAATTCCGTACTATTAAAATGAATCAATTAGTAAACCTAATGTTCATCTAAATAAAAGATGTAAAAAAACTATTATGTTTTTTATACAAATTATTGTTTATTAACGACATTTTCAGTGCGGTAAGCAAATACTAGTATGGAAATTGTGACTGTTTAAAAAAAACTGTTGAATTAATCACATATAGTTTTGATTACCTTTGAATTATACAAATATTCTATTTTATTTCATAAATTTATTCTTAAGTCTATATTTTGCAATAAACGTTAGAATGAAGTTAAAATCTTGTATGGCAGTTATAATAATTCCATTTAAATTGCAGTTATGGGATAGGGCGATACCTATTTAATTAGTGCCATCTGTTGATAACATTCCAGTGGTGGTCTACCTTTTGTTGTATTCACTGTTTATTAATTTACTCATATTATAACTTCTGCTTTAAACTAATTTAATTCTAAACCATTTCATGGACAGATGGATCTCTGCAGTGTCTTTCAAACAGAAAGACTCTGATCTGTGTCATTACAATCTTTAATTAACGTATTTATACTGTATTATTAATTACCAATATTAATTTCTATGTCGACTAATGTATACATTTTTACGAACTTGTTTTTCAAGTGTTATTGATTAAAAGATCACTTGTCAGCTTATAATAATTTTTATTTATTATGTTTAACAATTAGCATGAAAATTAATCTTTATTCCCTGCGGTCTTTGGTCCGGAGACCGCAGGGTATTGGTACGCGTTTAATTTTTGAGGCATGGAGGAGCACGTGACCTGTTTTCAGTACATGGAGGAGCATGTGACCTGTAAACCGTACATGATTGGTTAATTGACCTTTTCGAAAACCTAGCTAAATACCGTTTGCCGGTACGTTACGGATTTACCTCTTGGGAATAAGTCCGAATTACACCTAATAAAGAAGAAAAGCTAGCCTATTACGTGATATTTCTAATTTTATATAATTATTTTACCGTTTAAGTTTGAAAACTTGAATGACGTGTTTGAAAATGATCAATGTATCTTTAAAATCTATCTCAAATTTTACAAACAATAACTTGTTTATACTAAAAATCTACAAAATTTTAGATATTCGTAGTGGCATCTGCCATAATAAATAGAGATATTTTCTGCGTAAACTTTTGTGTTTATTTTATTCTTTGTTCGCTCGGAGTTATTCATAAAATGGTAGGCCTATTTAATCATTATCTTAAAAGAAATAATTGTTTTATGTTCGACCTTCTCCGGTCTTCAACGGTCACCAGTTTCCAAAGACCTTCTTCTATATTGATCGATTATTGTCAGCTATATTTCCTGATACAAACGTGTATTTATGCCCGCCCCTGCCCCCCCCCACCCCACCACAAGCATCTTTAAAATAGTTCAATGAAATATCTTTATATTGTAAACGGGGAACAGTCTTTCGGTTCGATTCACAGGACCGTTTGTGTAAATTAAACAAAAGAAATGATAATAAAGGCAAATGTAAGTTTTATGAATTGTATTAAATATTTAAGTCATCATATTTCATAATTAACATACATAAAAAATAAATAAGGTAGGGGAAATAAAAGAAAATCGGAAAACTTCCAAGAAATGAAAACAACCGCTTACCGCAATGGTGGTCAGAGCGCTTCTGTTCTTCTTATGACGTCAAACCTTCACGTCCAAGTGTTCGTTCAAGTTTGACGTCATAAAGTGACGTCATAAACATGTTAATTAACAGGACACTTGTTAATAGCAATTAACATACAGAATGGGATAAATTTAAGTTGGCAAAAGTGCCAATGATTTCAAATACTTATTGTTTAGCAGCGTAATAATATTGCCTAACTTTAAACAAGAAAAGTGATCGTATAGTGTTTCAAAAGTGATCGTATAGTGTTTCAAAAGTGATTGTAAAGTATCAGTACTAGCATAATGGAAATTAAGATATCAGAATTAAATAGAAATATAGTACTTATATAAAGTAAATTTGGTCATCTATTACACTATCATTAAAAATGATCCCCGCAGGAAACCATTTTACTTGTATGTAATTATGGGTGTCTTCAGCAAACCTAGTAGGTATATCAATTTAGTGGTGTTCAGTTTTATGCAAATATTTTCGTGGGGAGGTGAATTGAATTTCCAAAACAACAGACTAATTGTTTGATTTTACGATATTTATCATGGATAAGGAATGTATTTCAGTACTTTAAGTTTGCTGAGATATCTTACTTGAATAATGGGTGGATGTTGTTCATCGCAGGTAAAAACATTCAAACCATATTTCTGAAAATATTAATTGGTTTGTGTACAAGTATTCGGAAAAATCATTTTCGGATGAAACCTTTGATTAAAAAAAATACCTGGAATTAACATTGAAGTTGAACACTGTTGAAAGATTTTGAAATTTTAATTTCAGCTGTTTTATATATCTGAAGAGAGATTTGGATATATTAGGACAATGGTAGATTAAAGACACTGGGACATGATATTGACAAATGCTTTTTAATTTAAACAGGTTAAAGTTGTTGTTTTTTTTCATATGAACAATGTCTTTCAAATGGAATCTAAAAAATTTGAAAGACCCAAATATGAAGTATCATGGCAGGAATTTTTAAAAACCTGTATTACTGTTTATTGCTTACATGTATATATGAATATCTAGGATTTTCATGGCCTGGTTGGGAAGCCAAAAGTTCTAGCCATAGGTGAGAAACCTATGGTTAGCCAGTACACAATGTATACCATTTTTCCATAGAAATGGATGTTATATTTCACGCATGCACATTCTGCGTAGGGCAAAAAATGCAATAATGATAACTACTAATGAATCTGAAACAGACAAGTACTTACAATAAAACATGGATATTAAATATAAAATTACAATACACCAATAAACACTTTCCGAACTAGCAGTTCTTAGTTTTACGAGTAAAGATAACAGGTTGTGTATCTCACTATAAATCGTATGTAAAATGGTCTGACATGTGGTAGGTTTTACAGTTAATTTAAATACTTTGGAGTCAAAAGATTTGTTGAAGTATATACACTGTTATGAAGCTAAGATCCCAAGCTTTCCATTGGTGTAATCAATTTTAAAACCGGACATTTAGTCACAACAAACAAGCAGTTTAAAAACGGCTTAATTTGTATTGTTTTAGCATATAAGAGATATCGATTTTACTCGAAGATAAGGCCATAAGGGAAGCAACTTGTATTTTTTCACTCGATATACCTCGGTTATTTATGTAGTTCATATCGAAAGTATTTATGGGTGTATTACAAAGTTTAGATTATATACAAATAATTTAGCCATTGAAACTGGACGATATAACAATATTGACCGACAACAACGCTACTGTACTCAATGTAATATGAATATGGTTGAAGATCCTTATCATTTACGAATCAAAACTTTCACCCCGTATTTTTGCAGATGCATGGCCATCTATTCAAAAGTTTACTATTTATTAATTTTGTTAAGTGACAAATAGTGTGATGTGCATTTAGTATTTTAGATGTGTTACGAGTCCTAAACCATATAAAATATGTGTTATTTCACTACCAACTACCCATCTTAACTTCTCAAGATTTTGATTTTTTAAATACATTTATGTGGTTTAAATATTTTCTGTTTGGCATCACAGTCAAATCTGATAAAGGATAAAATCAGGTTGACTGAAAACTAAAAATGCATTTTCGCTCGTTCTGATTTTTTCAGAATGATAATTCACCTTGATTCCATTATGTAATAAAAATCCTTTAGTTTTAACAACAAATAACAATTATGGTAAATTTATGACTGGCAATATAAACACATTTTAACTAAATCAAGATAAATTAATACAGAAAAAGCAAAATAGAAAATTATGACAATTAACAGTAACACACAGAGTTTGAATTTGCCTGTTAAAAAAACATTTCATACCATATCACTCAGACTGTTGATAGATCTAAGTCAAATTTCTAGGCAATTGAAATAAATGAATAAATAAATCAGTCATTTAAAATAATTGGTAATTGTACAGGCCCGTCGTCACGATTTTGTGATTGGTGCGGCCAATTTGCTTGGTTTAAGCCAGATTCTAGGGGGGTACGGGGGCATGCTCCCCCGGAAATTTTTTTATTCTAGGATGCTCTCAGGGCCGTTTTCCCGTATATTTGGCACAGTTTACAGTCTGCCGTTAGTACAAGTTATAGTAATATGTTAACGATTTTTTACAGATTTAAGTGCGTCGTGAAGGACGGATAGGTGTACATAAAAGATGAATACATGTAATTGATATTTGGCAAATGAAAAGCAAACAATAACTGATGTTGTTATAATTCTTTAGATGTATTTTATCTGATAATTATAAATAAACAAATACAAGAAATATTACAGTACTAGGATTATTGTTTAACATAAATCACACAATGGTATAAGCTTAAATAACAATCGATGACATGATGGAAGAATAGCACATTATGAGTCAACAGGGGTGGTAGCCAACACCGTTCCCAAT
This sequence comes from Ruditapes philippinarum, assembly GCF_026571515.1. Taxonomy (NCBI): domain Eukaryota; kingdom Metazoa; phylum Mollusca; class Bivalvia; order Venerida; family Veneridae; genus Ruditapes; species Ruditapes philippinarum. The sequence goes on from NW_026856539.1 coordinate 101,050, forward strand.
CTCGGATCATGTGGGCGCCTTCCTCTTCCGGGGAACATTTGGATCGTTAACATCGACTCGATCACTCTCACTTTGAACTTTAATGCATGAAAATTTAGAATATGTTCTTAATAGTAAGCAGTATGACAAATATACCAATAAATTGATATGATTTATCTTAATAAAATGTTCCATTTTCCGTTAATAAATATTTAGAAAGTAGAAATATGATTGTGAAATGAGTCTCAAATATATGAGTCTGAAATGATATATGTCTTTATTCAATTTAATTTATCCTCATATGGAAGCGTTCCCCTTTTAAACTGAGTTTAATTTCGTTATGTTAAAGAGTAAATTGAATGAGTTTATTACTGAATTTATTTCACAGAGTTGCGAAAACAATGATATCAAGCTCTCGGAGAATTCAGGCATACTAGTTTAAGATACTCATAATGCATATTGCAAATCTCATGCACTGCTATATCATAATATACATAACATTGATGAAAAAATGTACTCACCAAATGTTCGTTTCGGAAACGAAAATGATTTTGGTTGATTTGGTTCCGATGGAATTGTGTCAAACATCATGATATTTTACTATCTTAAACTATTCATATTAAGATACTTGTATGTGAACAGAGGTAAAATTTAAAGAATTGTGATGTTACTATTTTGAATAAACATATATATACGGTGAACTGTCGGAAGCCACGTCGATGTCAATTAATGCCAATTAAGATAATTTCACACTTGACTTTGGGGGACACCGACATGTACCTGGTCAATAAACAGTGTACAGTTGTTCCTTCGCGTCATGTTTGTATATTACCGCGCAATTTGCATAGGGGGCTAGTTAAGTGTCAAATCGCTAATCAGCGATGCGTTTTTTTTTTGTTTTTTGTTTTTGTTTTTATCATTTTTGGCCAGAATATTGGTCCGGCCAAGGCCGGACCGGCCGGACCATCGACGACGGCCTTGTTGTATCACAATAAATGTATTCAAAATTGAAATTTCAGTTCGGATGTTGGTGTGGCCCGGCTTCGTGTGGTTTGTGCTGTAGTGGATGCAAGCCAATCAATGAGTCAACAGGAACCAGGATTATGTATACAACTTTCCTGACACTAGGATTCTTAGCTTGCTGTCTCATGCTTTCACCACAGCTGCATGATCATGTCTCTAATAATGTAAGTGATGTGCTTCACCTTTCGTTCACTCATTGTGAAATTATTTCAGTGACTTGAGAAATCCTGGGTCCTCACTCCTTCACATCTGTTGCATGTATCTTCTTTCCCTACCCTCAGATCAGTTAAAAAAATCTCCCTCTGAACAAAAATGGAAATATAATTATGCTTTTTGTGAAAAATAAAATTCATTGTAAATGTGTTAAGTGATATTTTATTTAATATTTGACCTGAAAAGAAATGACAAATATTCTCCAATAAATGCTGAAATTAAACCTGCCACCAAAGGGTACCAAAATGTATTTCCCAAATTGGATATTTCCCAAGGGCTCTGGAATCTTTTCTAATACACTATTTATGATAAAAATGATCAAAGGCCAAAGTATTGGGTCTAAGTTGTTGCTTGTACTGACTATCAAGACTGCATTGCATTTGATGAAATATAACTTAAGTTATGTAAAAAAATTGATACATTTAAATTAACCTGAACACAATTTCATGTTTTATCAGAACCCCTTTATTGGCTTTAATGAAACTGTAGTTTTAGTGAACTTCATGTTTTATCAGAACCCCTTTATTGGCTTTAATGAAACTGTAGTTTCATGTCACTTTATAACATTACTAGACCTCTCTATAACTGAAAGTGTTCCCAACTTCACAGGTGCATGACCATCACAATGTTAAGTGCCATTATTTTATGGCCTTGTAGTGATCTACTTACATTCTTCAGTGTCTACTTTCCTCCTAATATCCTTTAAGCTTGAGTGTTCACAGCTGTATATGTCTCTGGTTACACTAGAAAAGCTGTTCACTGATGCATGTCTTTTTGTATGAGTATTGTTTAGCAAATGGTGCTAATTTATTTGCTAGATATCAGATTATCATCCCAACATGAATATAATTTAAACGGAGTTATTGTGATATTGTTGTTGATCATTAGGGTCATCCTGTCAGTCCAGTGATAACATGAAAATGTTCAATACATCTTTAATTTATATGAGCCGCCTCATGACAAAACCAACATAATGGGTTTGAAACCAGCATGGATCCAGACCAGCCTGTGCATCCGAGCAGTCTGATCAGGATCCATGCTGTACGTTTACAAACCCTATAACAAGTAGAGAAACTGATAGCGAACAGCATGGATCTTGATCAGACTGCTTGGATGAGCAGGCTGGTCTGGATCCATGCTGGTCGCAAACGCACTATGTTGGTTTTGTCATGATGCGGCTCATATGTTTGTACATATCTCACTATAAGCATTGCCAAATAAATCAATATTAGTTAGTTACTATTTAAAATTTGTATATTCTTGTTGTAATTGGATTCAATGAATTTAATCATTTTTGTATTAATTTGTATGCTTTACTTTTCAGGAATTCTATAATAATATACTTTGACTAAATGAGGAAATACATGTAACATGTAACATTATCTTATTTAACATTTTATTGTTATATAGCAAAATGTCATTTACTGCAAAAGCTATTTTGCTAGACACATATTTTGCATAATGTTATGAACTGTGCATCATTATAAGTAAAGATACCAAATTACTTTTCACCCTTATTTTCTCATTCTCATATTCTGAGATATATATACATACATGTATATGTTATATTGTGCTTAGTAGATTCAAGCAGGTGGTTTGTATCATACAGAAAGTTTTATTGATAATACAAATTTTCTTGTTCTGTATTTAAGATAAAACAATTGGCAAAGAAAAATACTTAACATTAATATGCATTATTTAAAATATCATTAAGATAAGAAGATGTTTGATAAAACAATTACTGCCAAATAGTTCCATACATTAAACACTCACTGTCAGAGTTACTAAAATTACACATATCATTATCATAGAGTTCTTTATTCCCTTACTGCTGTGGGTTTGAATCTCGACAGGGACTTCTTTCATGTGAGATAGCAATCCAGCTAGCATACGGAATGGCGGTGGTTCTACTCAGGTGCCTGTTTGTGCCTGAAATAATGCACAGAAGGGCACCAGAGGTCTTCCTCCACCAGTAGAGCTGGAATTTTAGTCGCCATTGAGTTGGTATGACGTAAAACCCATAAAAAATAAGATTTCTTAATCACAGATAAAAACAACTATTTGTTTGCAGGTTGGAGGTTTTAATGAAACATGTGTGATGCTAGGTATTGGTGAGAATTGCTCCATGTTGAAAGGTTACAAGGCAGTTTACAGAATTTGTATAGGAATGGTTGCATTTAGTTTACTTCTTATGATTATAACAGTATGTGTACCTAATAGCAACCAGTGGAGAGGACATATACATAATGGGTATAATCATTTAACTGTTATTTGTTAACTTTTATCCTATTTGGTACTTCTTACAGTTTTAAGCTTAAAGGGACTCAACTGAGGTTTTTTTGACATGACAGGGCTTGAAATAATTTTTCAAGATTAATGTTCAATTTGATAAAGGGTTAATGGTGCATAATTTCAGATCATTCACTCACTTTGTTTTTCCTGATTAATTATTTAAATTGTGAAAAATGACTCAAAACTGAAAAAGCTTTTCACTCAAATCAAACTAGGAATAGCAAAAAATAGGAATTTCATTTATTTCTGAGTATATTTCTTAATTATTGTTTGCATATTTTTCTGTTTATGTTTTTATGCCTTTGGATCTCAGTAACTGTTGAGTTCCTTTTATATTTAGAATGAGAAGTGGGGGTATTTTTTTCACCAGTGCTTATGCAGTGGTATTACATTTGGTTCAAGTTCAACATGTAAAGTTACATATCCCATCAAGGACTTAAAAGTATGCTGTAGAAATTTAACACATGTCTTTGGATTTAAAACTGTAGATTGCTGTATAAGACAAAAAGCATAGCCTTTTGCAAACTAAAATAATTAATGTTTTACAGTTTTTCAAGATGAATCTATGAAACTAGAATTTTTAGAAAATATATTAAAAACTAACATTTGGGGGTAGCAGTCTTAGAGATGCACTTTGACTTACTGACAGCAATTGAGAACCGCCCCTTGAAATCCCAGTGGATATTTTGCACTAAATCTTGCGTCTGACCCAACTTTTTGAACTTTTAAAGTTCTTGTTAAGATTCTGTATACATGTAAAACAACTAATGATTATTTTCACCTACAAGTTCGGGAACTGAGTTTTATAGTTTCAAAATAAATGTTTGAAGAGAATTTCTCTCAAATTTACTATTGGTAGTTATAAAAAGTTATACAGAGTGTTTCTACACTTTTCTGTCTTGATATTTTTTTATTTCATCTTATATTATAATCGATCAGATGAATGTTTATTATTATATGAGAAACAAATATATGAAATATATTTCAGTTACTGGTTGTTCAAGTTGATATTGTTGATATGTTGCTGTACTGGTGCATTTTTCATACCAACAGGATTCTCAATTTGTAAGTATAGTTTTACCTTGTCAACTGCAGCAGTAGTTTTCCTTTACCATCTGTTAGTGTAGTATTCCTTTGCCATCTGTAACTGTAATTTTCCTTAACTACTCTTTTATCTATGGATGCTTTTTTCCTCTAACATCTAAAGTGGTTATTTATTCCCTCTGACCTCTTTAAGTGTATTCTTGTGTTTTTCCTGTCACATCTTTTAGTGTATTATTTCTCTGTCATAATGTAAGTGTATTTCTCTATGGCCAATAAGTATGTGTATTATCTTGGTCACCATTCTTTAAAGGCACATTATGCCTCAGAAATTGATAAAAGATTCTTATTCTGCAGAAAGGGCAAATATATGTTTTATGATGTTGCAATAATGTATTTTTGAACACATGAGATGTTTATCATCTGAAGAAACTGAATTGAATGTCAAACATTTTGTCTTAAGGAATGTAAGCAAATTAGTAGTATTTTGACTTCCGTACAAAATACTTTATAATCACTATAGCTGTACTCATTGCCAAAATGCAAAAGATGCAAATTAAGCCAAAAGCTATATGCTATAGGAAGTAACAGTTTGGAAACTGTAATAGGACACTAAAAAATAAGAAGCTTTTAAAAAATGAAAATGAAAGAATTTATTAGGCTTTATGGGTCTTTAATTGTATTTTCCTTTTGTCCCTCTACTACCTTTACATAAATTTTGGTTTAACTATATACAAATGTCAAATCTAATGCCAGTATTACATAATCATACAGCCTTGTTGTATAAGTTTTACATATTTACTTATAATTTAGATACAAAATAATAAACATAAGGTTATGTTATGATAAAAGTACTTGATTATTGACAGCATATTACTATAACATTTTAACCCTTGCCCTGATGAACTTCTTAGCTTCCATTTTTAAAACTGTCCATCATCATCTTTAGGGGTATCAAGATGAAAGTTTAGATTAGTCATCCAACAGAATAGAGTCTGGTCAGACTTGTATATCGTCAACTTTTGTTTCAAACATCCCATAAAATATATATACATGTATTTTTTATTCAATAAATATATTTGAAATTCATGTATTTATTCAAATGTATATTTCAGATTGGATGTATGTAGGAATGGCTGGAGGATTTATCTTTATTTTACTTCAGCTGATTCTACTGGTAGACTTCACTCATGCATGGAACGCAAAATGGTAATGTTTATATCTATTTGATCAGTAAATTTGTAATAAGACATTCATTACCAGCTTAAGACATTCATTTCCAGCTTTTAAATGTATAAAGATATATTTTTTGCATATCAGACTGGCATTTCCATTAGTTTTACCCATGCTGGAAATTTCGTCTGGTATGGGGGGGTGTGTGCCAGATAAGTCGCGTGCCTTACAACAACGTCATTTTAGCGCATTTTATGACATCACTTTGGCGCATTTTAGAAGGGAACTATGTGTTTAGGACGATGTCATTCCGCTGTTGTTATTAAAGTTGTAAATTCATAAGCTATTGTAAGAAAATAGTTATGAATGAAATGACATTAATTTCCATGAACAAAATATCTTAATGAGGTAAACCATTTTAAATATGAAAGAATATGGCAGAATATGCAAGAAAAAAATAATCTGACATATGTTTGCGGTTCAGATTGAAATATCTATCCCTAAGGTACCCGTCCATGGGCGGGGTAAACTCGGGACAGATATTCAGAACCGTAACATATGACAGATTTTATAAATCTGCTGACTGTACACGTAATTTACAAAATCATTGTTTCAATTTTGAAAAAGAATAATTCTGAAATACTTGTATGAAAGAAATATTTTTGTATATTTAATTAAAAGTGAATGGTGCATTAACAAAGTCATTGTGAAACAGTTAAAACCTTATTAAAACAGCAGGATAATATTTTGTTATTGATATTTTTTTTATCCAGATTGAAAGATGGACAAGATATTTAGCATGGTATAAGGGTTCAATGGCTAAAATAATATTGATTAAAACTTCAAAAAAATACATAAAGTAAACCAGGCTGGCGTGATTGCCATTAATTGGTGGCAAAGTCTTTTTGGTTCCAGAAGGGTGTCTTTATCTAATATGTAGATTATTCATTTATATTGAAGATGATGTACCATAAATGAAATATTTCTGCAGTTGTTAATTATGATGTGTGTTTAACTTTTATATACTTGTTACTCAAGGTTGCAATACAATTCTGAGACAGGAAAGAAGAGTACCTGTGGCTACATTGGTAAGTTTTCTTATTATGTAAGAGAGGGAACATTATATCTGCCCTTGTCAATCCATCCTGCTGTTCTTGTTTCACATTGCCCATTTGTAGATTGACAATGCAGTGGAATGTTGGGGCATATGTGTCATATGGACACATTTTGAATAGGACTGTTCTTTTACATTTATCAAGAGCAGTCTCATATCAAGATTTTATTTTGTATTTAAAAATCTTATCTTAGTTAATAAATGAAAGCAAAGATATTAGTAAAGATTTAAATAGTATTGAGCAACCAATATCTATAAAGTTCTCCTTTTTCATTCACTAGTCCATTCAGACATGTAGAATGTTACATGTAATAACTTTGCAGACAAAATAAAAATAAAGTTTTAAATTGCAGGTACCCTTTTTTGTGCCACCCTGTTTTATGTTATTGCCATAGGAGGGGTAATATTACTGTACTTCAACTATACTAGGCTACATGGATGTCAAACTAACAAGATATTTATTCTTGTCAATGCTGGTCTGTGTGCCATCTTATCATTCTTCACCCTACTTCCTGTCACACAAAAATGTAAGTTACATTCGGTTATACTTTAAGATTATTTAAAAATTAACTGTACAATATGGGAATATAATTGAAGGAGTAGTCAGCTGGAGAAACCATATTGGACGAGTCACCAGCTTATTCTATATCCAAATTAATATTGATTTAATGAAATGCGCGTTAATATTGTTAAGGTATGACAAGACACTTAAAATGCTCCTTTTAGAATTCATACTTTTGTTGTTTACGGCTTTTATCATTTATTATTAAGCCAATATCATGAAAATGGAAATATATTGGATGGTCATGTGGTACATGTGGTACAATTTAAAAGCAATGATTGGATGTTAATAATTTATAAAGAATAATTAACATTATTACATAACACTTGCCACGCTAAATATATTAAATAGACTTGTTGGTCTTTCAACTTGGAAAAACCATTTCATTTTTAGGAAAAATTTCAATAAGTTCTGACTGAACTTTGTGTTTAAATGATATGATAATTTGCAAGGTTAAGCTTTAAAAGTCATGTTTGAACAGATAATTTAATATAATCCAGAGTAGTTTATACAGAATTTATTTTGTAGTAACCTATAAGCTAATAGACATTCTCTTAAATCCATACCTCTAACAAATCAGTACTATTCAAGCAATGGGTTAAAGTTTCTTGTGCAAGGAAGCACTGTCTTGCCCCTAAAGGGGTGTCAAACTATGTGGCCGGAAATATTTAAATTACTAGTCTGATATGTTAACTACTTGGCTATACTGTCACATATTGTATCACTATTGCATGCATCAAAAATGAAGTAAAAAAAACCAACAAAATGACGTCAGAGTTACTTCCAAAATGACATCAGAGTTACTATCAAAATGACATCAGAGTTACTTCCAAAACGATGTCAGAGTTACTTCCAATATGATGTCAGAGTTACTTCCAATATGACGTCAGTTACTTCCAAAATGATGTCAGAGTTACGTCCAAAATGATGTCAGAGTTACTTCCAATATGACGTCAGTTACTTCCAAAATGATGTCAGAGTTACTTCCAATATGACGTCAGAGTTACTTCCAAAATGATGTCAGAGTTACTTCCAAAATGATGCCAGAGTTACTTCCAATTTGACGTAAGAGTTACTTCCAAAATGACGTCAGTTACTTCCCATATGACATCAGAGTTACTTCCAATATGACGTCAGAGTTACTTCCAAAATGATGTCAGAGTTACTTCCAAAATGATGTCAGAGTTACTTCCAATATGACATCAGAGTTACTTCCAAAATGATGTCAGAGTTACTTCCCTGCTGTGTGTAGTTTAAAAAAAAGTTATATTATTTGTTTGTATTTACAGGTAATCAGAATGCTGGGTTGTTACAGTCATCAGTGATCACATTATATGTGATGTATCTAACATGGTCTGCTCTCACCAGTGAACCTCCAGAAGAAAGTAAATATTTCTGTATATTAAAATAAATTATCATTTTATACACTTAAACATTCAAGTATATCTTTGATTTTTTGCATGGAGTTTTAGTTGACCATAATTGACAACAACTTTCTTATTACCAGTTACACTGTTCAACTATCTTACTACTAATACTTTCAATAATTATTACTTACAAAATCTGTACTGAATAGTCATACTTACATGCCAATAATGCATGTGATTTTCTTCCTTCAGTCTCGTTCATAGAATCAATAAAGACACAGGTAGCATTGAGTATGTTAGCTAAACCTGCAGATGGTGTTGAAGAACTGGAGGATCCTCATGTAAGTTATTACTAGTTGTAATTAACAATAATCTATGCTACATTTGTCAAGGGTTGCCTCAGTGGCTGAGTGGTCAAGGTAGCCGACTTCAAACAACTGGCCCAGCAGGTTTAAATCATGCCATGGACTTAGTCCTTTAGCCATGAAGTCATCATGACTTTCTTGTTTCTATTCAGGATCAAAATAGTGGGGCATGCTTTCCTTCACCAGTCTAAGTTGCATCACTAAAGTAGAGATTGTCTACTAATAATGTATTAAATTCAGTAAAATGCATGATAAAGGCATTATATTTAATGATGTACATGTATGTATTTCTGTATACAGATTGGATCTGTGAGTGGACCAGAGGAGCACATGATACCATCATCTATGAACAGTACTCAACTATGTCGACCAACTGATGTAGATCCACAACGGGAGATGATTGCAGCATATGCTGGGCTCTTTATTATGTTTGTGATGGCTGTATTTGCAATGTATGTACAGTTTGTATATACTATAATGTGTATTGTTAGTGATCATTGATAACCAATATAAGTATGTATGTGACACTTCTGGAAGAATGTTAAATGTTTAGGTTAAACACTATTTAAGTTAGATTGTTCAGAAACCTTGTAGATTATTTGAACCTTTTTTGGGTCCATTACCTTGAACTAATTATTACTGGTGCCATATCAGGAAAAACTTTTGTGACATTGATAGGAAATAAACCCAGGATTACTTGGTTGTGAGGCAGACAACCACCAGGCCACCTTTCACCTTAAAATTAAAAGTTTGTAAGCTGGTACTGATTTGATTGTTATGGTTCAAAAACATAATTTATGGATCAGGTGATCCTACTTTGTCAATGGTTATAATCATCCTATTGTTATAAATAAATTTGAAGTATTTGGTCATGTATGAAGGTTTCAAATACTGATATCTTAAAGAATTGAATTTGTTCTTTGTTTAAATTAAGGGAAAATGATAAAAAAATAAGGGGAAAATTATGCAAATCTAATTCAGAATAATAGACTCAAAATAAGGATAAATCCTAGGGTCAAGATTTTAATTTGGATCAAATCTACCAAACTGAAGTCTTGTCATCTGACAGTGAACATATTTCTGGTTACTTTGCAAGTGTGTTATTACCACAATTATTGTTGTGTTTTCAGTGTGAGTACATCAGGAGACTCTCATAAACTAGGAGTTAGAAGATCTGCCCGGCAGGTAAGTTTACCATCACACTAATATCAAGTACTTACATTGGATATTAGTCCATCGTTTTCAATCATTAAATAATTATTTTTTAATTTCTTAGATTTTTTCCACTGAAAAAAAGTACAAAAAGTTTATTATATCTTGAATGTACAGTAAAACCTGTGTAGAACAACACTCTTTGGCAGACATAGGTTTTGATTGTTGCTGTAAGGTGTTGCCATAGAGATTTTTTTAATTTTATTGTGATGTCTTATTTTGAGAGGGTATTGTTCTACAGATGTTGGACAATGCATCCTCACACTTCTTGCTTCAGTGCAAAAATTTCTTGTCTACTTATAGTAAAAAGCATAGCTAATTATTGAAAGATTTAAAATTGACATCAAGTTTTCTTCAAAATTATTCTGTAAACTTGTATAATATGTATATGTTATAATATATTTGATGAACGTTTTCATGTATGTGTTACAGACAGTGGACACTTATGATTGTTGTTGTTGCTGTAAAGTTAGACAAAGTAAGTCTAATATACATGATACATTTTTTTTTCATCCTGTTTGTGCCTGAAATAATGCACAGAAGGGCACCTGAGGTCTTCCTCCACCAGTAAACCTGGAAAGTCACCATATGACCTAATTACTGTGTTGGTGCGACATTAAACCCAATCCAAAAAAAAAAAAGATAAAAAATTGAAAATATTTTATGCTTTATAATTATCATTATTATGTTTCCATTTATTAATACAATGAAATTATAACAGTGAATTTATAAATATAATTTTCTTAGCCATATTCTGCCATATAACATGAGAAAAAATGTATATAATTTGTTTAGAAAGTTCAATGTCATCATACATCATGTTAGAAATTTAACAAAATTAGAGAAATTTAACGGAACTAGATTTCAAAACTGATGATGTGACGTCATGATATAATGACGTCACAAAGGAGATGCGAGACGTTACGCGGCAAAATCAGTAAAAAATAGCTTTAAAAAGCATAAAATAAAAAGAAAATTTATTTGTTTTACATATAACATTGAAATATATTTCATTCGTGAACACCAGCTATTATATTTTCATGAGTGGCTACGCCACTCGTGAAAATATTGCATCTGGTGTTCACTCAGTGAAATTATATTTCAATCTTACATGCAAAACAAACAAATATCCTCTATATAACTGAAATACAGTGTTTATCTTGCTGATTCATGAGAAATAGTAATGAAAAGGTTTGCACAGGTTCTATAACTAGCCTGTCTTCTAGATGATGTAGGATGTAACTAGATGATGTAGGATCTTTATTGTACTCAATAATGTTTATCTCATATTGTACTTGTGATGGTATTCTTTTCTCAACATGGAACTTTTTGTGTGTTTAATCATTCCTGGTTATATGTGTGTAAAGTATCAATCTTGTCTGGCATTGAACTGTTTCTATGCTGTCATAAATTTGTTATCAGAAGTTTATCTTGAATGAATTGATTGTTCACATCATTAGAGTGACTGTAATGAATTACTTTTAGTACCTGAAGTTAGTAAAACAATTGTGTCCTTCCTGTGAAAAGTATGAAACCTGGCATGATGTAGGAAAACATATTTCATTGTATTTATGCCTAAGATCCAGGTTGTGAAAATCCAAGCACAATGAAGCATAAGTGTGCCAAATGTGATACTTTTCACAACAGGTGCACAATTTGCCTTATATTATGTACAAATTGTATGTACTATTTCAGGATATAACCCATCAGAGGCTGGAGGACAAAAAGTTTTGTACAATGAGGCAGATGGAGTTATTTATAGCTACGCATTTTTTCATTTTATATGTTGTACAGCCATTCTGTACATTATGATGCAGCTAACTAATTGGTACCGGTATGTATTTCCATATTCACTTCTCATCTTACTTTAGTAGTAACACAGGTATATTAGCTCGATTATGAAAACAAATTCTACATACTTGATAAGTTGATATTAATCACTTTCCAGTTTGCTCCCTAGACTAGTGTAGTAATTATGAGGAAATATGATATTAGTACAATTAGAGACAGACACTTTAACCACATTGCTTCTGCTTCCCTCACTACTTAATGTCATACTACCTTTAACAAGAGTATATTATAGTACATTATAGATTGTGTTCAGATGAAAGTTTGTTTAGTTTTTTGAGGTAAATGTCAAGGACACTACCCTTTTGAATTGAAATTATTTCCAATGAATATATGAAAAATACAATAACCATGCATGGTAGCATCTAATGGCTGTTTGTTGGTAGAAGACCTCCTTCAATTCGGAAATACCTGAAATACCTGGGTTACATTATGATTTTGAAGTTACTGTCACCATGACATTCAAGAGTTTCAGTCCGAGAAATAACAGTCTTAAGAATTTGGTGTTTAGATAAATAAGAAAAACATTTTCTGATTATTTTATACTTAAATATTTTAATATAATAATTATATTAAGAGATTTATATTTTATATTATAGTCCAGCAGGGTCAGATATAAACAGATTTGGTTTGAACTGGGCCGGTGTTTGGGTGAAGATAGCCTCGTCTTGGACTTGTGTAGCAATTTATCTATGGACTCTCTTCCTGCCACGTTGCTGGATGGGACGAGACCAAACGTTCGCCTCGGGCAACTTTGACAGGGTTGATGGTGGAGAACAGGAAAACTTACGTTGTGAAGAAGTTGTAGCATCCAGGGAATCTGTATTGTAGACATGTTATTGTAGTGAAAGCATCAATAAGTGTATTAAAACATCATTGAGGGTCATTGCTATAATTATAGCATAGTTTATTACAAAAGTAATATACTGCTTAAATCTTATATATTAACATACCAGATATGATCAGGATCTGTCTGATAATCTTTTTGTAACACTTTTGCCACAATCTTAATGCCTATGCATTAGATACAGGATTGTATATTATGTGCAGCATGGCCTAGGGAACATTTTCCAAATTGATCAGAATATGATCCCAGTGACAAAGTAAACATTACCAGGCAGTCACTCGTTTTGTGAGTATATACTCATGTAAATGGAACAAAGTTGCTAGATATGATACATAAATGTAGATGTCTCGGGTGACTTTTTGAAGAATCTCTATTCTTGATTTATCTAGTTATCAAGTAGTTTTTTTTTGTAGTTTTTTTTTGGTAATAAATTTTTGGAAGAGATGTGAAGATCTTTAAATGATTTAAAAGCACAGCCTGATTTAGGAACTAATTTAATAAATTGATTGAAATGTTTTGCTCAATATATGAGTTTTGAAAGAAAGGAAATATTCATTCAACCTTTAATCATTTGTCAGTTTTTACTAATGGAACCATAATATTTCATTTATAAATAAGAGAACTTTTACTCAGAATATTTCGTGATTCAAATACATATACCATAAAAGTCAATAAGTTTAGTTAGAATCCATTCTACCATTACCTTTCAGGGAAAAGTTTATAAAACATTTTATATGTTCTTGTTGACATGTATTGCATGTGCAATTCATATTATATTGTCTTCATGTAAAACATTTACCCTTATATTTTGGATTCATGTTATTACCGCCCATCAAAGATATAGAGATATAGATTTGGGGTTGTCTTTTCCACTGTTTGTCTCTCTGTCTTTCCACTTATTACACAATACCGAAAAGGACAGGGGGCCATCAAACTGTAAACAGAAGTTCATTTAGTAACAATAGGGGAAAGGGCCAATGGTCAGAGGTTAAACAAAAGAAAGTAACAAAAGAAATGGCACATCATCCTAATCTGGTCACATGTCTGTACGTTGCCCACTTGGAAATTGCCCATCGTATATTAAACTTTTTTCAGTTTTAAATATTTAACTTTATATGTGGTTACAACTCATTGAGAAGAAGTGCTGTGTGTAAGAACTATAACTCTTTTTTGCAAAGTTTTGGAGTATGTGCTATTCTTTATTTTTGTATTGAGCATAACTAGAAAACTATGGCAGGTATAATCTTGAAACTTTATAGATTGATAAATCACATATAGAAAAGGAAAGTTTATTAGAACCATTACTGCGAACGCCAGTAAGTAAGTAGTATTAGAACCATAACTCTCTCTTGCATAAATTTGGAGTTATCACCCTTTGTATTTTTTACATTTTATATTTCTCGGATCAAAACTTTATACATTGATAGATCTTATTAAGGAAAACAACATTGTGCAAAACCATAATTCTCTTTTGCATAATTAAAGACTTATGCCCCTTTGCATAGGAACAGTAACTCTTAGAATTGAATATAATATTTATGATCTGACGTACATAATACTAAGAAGTCTCAATTAAACCAGGATATCAATTAGATTATTTTTCCTGTTTTGATTTGATAGTGTGCTTATGTTATCTGATAGGGTGCAAATGAAAAATATCAACTTTTATTTTTTTTCTCATAGCCTTACTTATATTACGCAAAGGGATACATTTTGTATGAAATACTTTACATTTATGTGCCTTATTTTTCTATTATAATATTTCTGTAGATTGCCTGTGCAATTTTTAGCATCATTTTAATGATTTATATCTGTTTTCTTATTTTATTGTTTACTTGTTGAATGATCACTTTTTGTATACCACATTTTCATTATGACATTTTATAAGTCTCTCATTCACAGCTGCATTTATCACTTGTAATTATTTTCTCTTATTCACAGCTGCGCTTTTTTACATGTTTTATAAATACACAACTGTATTTATAGCTTAAAGATGCAATTTATTGTTTGAACATAAACTGTTATATACAGTACAAACTATAGTTTTTAGGTGAGTCATAATTTTTGCCTATGTATTTTTCTTAACATTTTTTGATATGTTAAACATGATGATTACATATGCCACATAGTTTTTAATGCTCTGTAAGGGATATAGTTTCTACTTTGTCTTTAGTTTTTAATGCTCTGTAAGGGATATAGTTTCTACTTTGTCTTTCTGTTGTTTTTTTCACAAACTACTGTTTCTCAAAGCACCTATATCATTAACTGATATCTTAGATACATGATGTGATATGTAACTATGATAGATAAATGATGTAATATGACTGATATCTGAGATATTTGATGTAATATGACTGATATCTTAGATATTTGATGTAATATGACTGATATCTGAGATATTTGATGTAATATGACTGATATCTTAGATATTTGATGTAATATGACTGATATCTGAGATATTTGATGTAATATGACTGATATCTTAGATATTTGATGTCATATGACTGATATCTGAGATATCTGATGTATTATGACTGATATCTTAGATATTTGATGTAATATGACTGATATCTTAGATATCTGATGTATTATGACTGATATCTGAGATATCTGATGTAATATGACTGATACCTGAGATATCTGATGTATTATGACTGATATCTGATGAAATATGACTGATATCTGAGATATTGGATGTAATATGACTGATATCTGTGATATCTGATGTAATATGGCTGATATCTGAGATATCTGATGTAATATGGCTGATATCTTATGTAATATGACTGATATCTGAGATATCTGATGTAATATGACTGATATCTGAGATATTTGATGTAATATGACTGATATCTGAGATGTTTGATGTAATATGACTGATATCTTAGATATCTGATGTATTATGACTGATATCTGAGATATCTGATGTAATATGACTGATATCTTATATATCTGATGTATTATGACTGATATCGGAGATATCTGATGTATGACTGATGTCTGAGATATCTGATGTATTATGACTGATATCTGAGATATCTGATGTAATATGACTGATATCTTAGATATCTGATGTAATATGACTGATATCTGAGATATCTGATGTATTATGACTGATATCTGATGTAATATGACTGATATCTTAGATACCTGATGTAATATGACTGATATCTTAGATATTTGATGTAATATGACTGATATCTGAGATATTTGATGTAATATGACTGATATCTTAGATATCTGATGTAATATGACTGATATCTTAGATATGAGATATTTGATGTTAAATGATTGATGTCTTAGATATTTGATGTGTTACTACTTATGTCTTTGATATCTGATGAGTTCTGACTGATGTCTTAGATATTTGATGGGTTCTGACTGATATCTTTGATATTTGATATATGACCATTTTCTTAGGTATTTTCTATCATTACCAATATTTTAGATATTTGATGTGCTGGGACTGAAATTTTAGATATTTAATTATTTGATGTGTTTGTACCTTTCGTGGATTTCTGTCTTGATTGATGGTCAATTGTGTTTTAGTCAAGGTCACCTGCTCTAAAAATAGATCATTTTACTTTTCCTCAAATTGAGGCAATGTTTTTATCTTTTGTCAAAGCAACATCAATCAGTGTGTATTATCATAGTTCATACTCTAATTTGTTTGGCCAGTAAAAAATGTGTTCATGATTATTGTATTTGTGGTCATCTGAGCAAATTTTCATGTTTGTTCTTTAAGATGAGAGATTAAAATGTTATTGTTATTCTATTGTTGAAAAATATAATGTTACTGTTGTGTACAGGCATACTCTGAAAGTTTAGAAACAACAAATGGTTTTTAAAAACTTAAAAATTTTTAGTATGTTTTATTAGCAAGTTGAAGTTGAAATATTTTCTGAATATTTTAACATGTTCTTTTGTAGATACTGTACCATAGCCCAAACTATATAGTTTATAGATATTGTATCGTGGTCTAATCTCTTTACCTTATAAATATTTTACCATGGTCTGATCTTGTATACTTAATCCATAGTCTACCATGGCCCTGAATAAAACGTTTTATACAGTAGGTACAACACTTACTTATAACATGTCAAACTTTATTGAATCATTTTAAAAACAATGTGTACTTTCATGTGATGTATGTGTTCAAAATTTTGCTTAGTAGTGCAATATTTCAGTCAAGTTATTGGTAGCAAAGTTATTGGTAGTAAAGTTATTGGTAGCAAAGTTATTGGTAGTAAAGTTGTTTGTAGTCAAGTTGTTTTGTAGTCAATTTTTTGGTTGTAAAGTTGTTTTGTAATCAAGTTGTTGGTAGAAAAGTTATTGGTGTTTGGTAATCATATACTACAAATGTACAATTAATATTGATTTGGTTTCCTTTTTTTTTAAGATTGTGAATTTTTTAAGGACACTTAGCTTTTTGGGGAATATGAAGAGCTTATTTATTGTACTCCCGTTGGTATGTGTGTTGGCATTACTGTCACACTTTGGTTAAGTTTTTGCATGAAAGTTGGTATCTCCATAAATACTGAATGAAATGGGTTAAAACTTCACACACCTTGTTTACTGTGATTTTCTATCATGATAGGCATAGATCCCAAAACTCTGAGTAAGCTTCTTACATAGTTATGCCCCTTTTCGTACTGTAAAGCATTGAGAATAGTGGAGCATGTTGTCTAAAGGATGGCTCTTGTTTTATGTGTAATAAATTCTTACACTTTTAAAGAATGAAGAAATATGTATTATTTAAATTATAATTATATTAAATTGAATTATTTGTTTGAATTTTGATTATTTTATTTTTTATTAATTTTACCATTTATTCTTTCATCAATTTATTAGTTTAACAAAAGTTATTTTGTAAGATTTCATTTGCTACATAGTCCTTTTAGACTTTTTTTACTCTGTTGCAGATATGTTTTTGTTATATTACTCATTAGTACACAGTTTATTAGTGCACAGTTTATTAGTGCACAGTTTATTAGTGCACAGTAGTACACAATTTATTAGTGCACAGATTTGCTTTATGTATTCAATCAGTATTTGAAATTTAGCATAATCTTCATGAATAGACACAAAATAATATATTTTTGTCACCTAGCAATGAAATTTCAGAAGAGGGATATTTTGTTGGAATGGCTGTAATAAATTTTGTTGTGATGTTATTTAACATTAAAGATACAAAGAGACCAATCTAATGTATTACAATGTAAGTGGTTAAATACAAGTTCTAGTTGGATTTCACTAAGTATTTTACTGATAAGGATATATTCAATGCATTTACGTGTTTATATTTTATTTCTTATATATATGAGTACATCATTTAATCATTAGTTTGTTTTTGTACATTTGTAGTGATGTTGTGGTGTTTGATGTATTTTTAGTTATTAATGTTACTAGGACCAAAAACAGTTCTTGTTCAGGTGTCTTTTCATGTCCAGTCAAGTTTTTTTCAATTTTTCAAATCTATTCTTTGCAATATATATTAAATAAAATTTGTAAAAAACTATTTAAAAAAAAACAACCCTACTTATCTTCCCTCTTTTTTGGCCAGATGCGGAAGATGAAACTTTGAATAAAACTCTTTTTTGGCCAGAGGCCAGACATAAAACTCATTTTTTTGGCTGGAGGCCGGAAATAAAACTCTTTTTGGCTTGAGGCCAGAATTAAAACTCTTTTTTTTGGCTAGAGGCCAGAATTAAAACCCTTCCTAGAGACTAAGAAACCATTTATTACAGGACAAGTGATCTGATTCTATTTTTGTAATTACATCATATTTTGTGTACATTGAGGGTCCAGCCATTTAAGTTTAAATGTATAAAACCCAACAAAAGTGTTTTTGTTGATATGTCCATTTTGTATAGTTAGTGGAAATTTACCTTTTTTGTTATCATGTAGTATAAGCCTATACATTTGTGATATATCTGTTCTACTGTTCTACAAACATGTCACTAAATGTCTTCCATAGTTTTATATTTTATACCTTTCCTTTTATATTATTATATTTGCTCATTTTATGCTGTTGTCACAAACCGTCTGTTGTTTTATAAATTATTTCCTTCATTAATAAAAACATTTTTTTTTAAATGATATTGTGAGTGAAGAGGCAGTTCTATAATGATTGTGAAATGTTCTTTTTCGTTAACTTACACTTTCTTAGGCCAAATTACAAATATAGTAGTGATTGTATTTTAAGTAACGCAGAGTAAAAGATTTAAATTAACTAGTGTAAAATTGAAATACCATTTTCTGACAATGGTATATTCTAATATGATTCAGATGAACTGTTTAGTGAGTTTAGATAAAGATGTAAGCTGATATTTTCATCGACAAAGCTATAGATAATAATATAATTACTACATCCAAATGCCAGTTTGAAAAGTAAAGAATAAATATGAGTATGTACTTACTTTATTTATGAGTATGTACCAGTTTTTTTTTTTTGTCATGAATTCTAAAGAATATTTGATATTCGTTTAAATCTGTTTTAATTAGGTTGTGAAAGTTTGATTTTAGACACTATATTGTTATAAGATTGCGTTACTGATATTACTGGTAGTATACAGAACAGAACAAACAGAATTTTATTTACATACTTATATATAGTACATTGTCTTGTTAACAAAGATGTGATTAAACATAGTCACATGGTATATAACAAGTGACATTGATTTTAATTAGTTATTTCAATATTTAAGTTATAAATGTGTTACATAAATTTATTACATGATGATCTTGCCAGCTATTGTTACATTATGTGAAATGTGACACTGTAGATATAAACTCATCACTGTAAGCACTTGATTGAACTTGAAGCTGAATTATACCTTATTTTTGCTATAACAGACTATCTGTTTTAAGACAAACATTGTTGGAAGAAAAATTACTTTGTTTTCTACTGCTTCAAAGCCAGATAGATTTTTAGGCTTCACTAGTTAAACCTCATAATACAAAATATATTTTTTTAGAGATTACTGTGTATTATTATCAAATAAAAATTTGATTAGTACAAATTTATTATTCTAATATTATTAGTTTGATATGATATCCTCATTTTATCAACTTGTATATTTTATTATCAATATGTTAGACTGGTTGTTAATGTTTATACAGTGGATACAGGTGATCGTTAAAGCAGGGTAGTACTCCAAGATTTAAGTCCCTAAATGCCAGTGATAATTAACTAACCACCAGAGTCAAACAAGTCTGTATATGATCACTAATATAGGCTTATCTGTATCTAATGGCCGGTAAATTATATCACTTGAGTATTGAAATCACTTTGATTAAGATTATTTTCCCTCACTATTTTTGTAATTTTAATTTCCCATAGGTCAGTGGGAGTTATTCTTACTGTTACTTCACTGTATCATGTGACTTGTTACTAAGGTAACAGTTCTCTTTCAAAGTATAAATCTGAAAAATAAAAAAGCCCATAGAAACAGTATCCGAATGAAGTATTTGTTCGGGCTAATAAAAAGAATTACACATACGTTTGTGAGTAACATAAAAAAAATCATCCCTGTAAAATACATTTTTTCCACAGGATGCTATATTTACTGATACTCACAAATCTATGTATTATTTACATGTTTATAATGAATGGTTTAAAAAAATCAAGTTATTGACATGACACAAATTAATTAATGTCGTAGATTTTAAGGCAGGTCTTTTAAAGTATATTTTCACCATTATTATAAAACATACGTGCATTACTAATCTGGACAAAGAATCATATATGTAATATTGTTTCTGTGTTTGGTATGTGTAGTTTATGTTTTCAAATCTAGTCTGTATTTGTGTTTCGTGTTGAAATCATATATCTTCCTGATTAAAAAATATTACTAGAAAATTTTGCTTGTTATAATTTCATTTGCAAGTATTGCCAGTTAATGTAGTACTTTACAGTACATTATATTGTTTTTCTGTTGTTTTTACACCGACTTTAACATACATTTTGGCCATGTCTCATAACTGGCTATCCTGGATAACCAATCAGTAATTACCACGTGACCGACCGATTCTACGCGAGTGACCGACTACTAACAGTATGTTTACAGGCATTTATGAAGAAATCTTATAGACATTCATGTCAAGTATTACCGGTTCAAATAAAAAGGTTGTGAAAATACCTTTTCTTGTAGACAGTTTTATTTAAGAAAAAGAATAAACATGACCAGAACTCTAACGACTTTGTAGATTTTGATGGCATTTATATCACTGCAGTACTGACATCCCTTTGTTTCCAAATTCTTAAAATGTAGCACACCAGTTTCAAGGCACGAGTCAAGTGGAAAGTTTGAACATTTTTTTTTAAAATTATATAACAAATGGTATATTTTATTAACAATGCATCGGTGGATTTTGATTGTATTTGATCGACATTATTTCCTCTTTGGTAATGGACCAATGTATTATGTCCCAGATTAGTATATATATATATGTCCCAGATTAGTATATATATGTCCCAGATTAGTATATATATGGTGGGAATCGAATCAATCTAACAGACCTGTTGTATAATATGGTTTAAACTAAAATGCCAATACAGTTACATATGTACTCAGTTTGATGATCTTTTCATATGCACGTTAATACAACTTTTCATTACAATCTATCCAATAATTTAAAACCTAAAATACATTTTTAAAGCCCCACTTTTCCCGCATCTCTGGCACATTGTTTCAGATACTATTTGCGAACAAAAACAAAGTCGATGAACACTGTCTAGTTTAAGATCTATTCAAATAAACCCCATTTAAGATTATTTGTTCTATGAACATTCATGTAATTACCAGAGCATGGATATCTGCATTAAAATCACTCTATGTCATTAGAATGCAGCTTCACGTACAGTGAAATTAATTAAATAGGTATCCGAGTGAAATTATTCATTCATCGGCACGTGACATATTTCTATTCTTAACATTATAAATGTTTAACGAGTTATCGTGTCTTAGAAAAAAAAGGTATATTTAAAAAAAAGTAGTTCGAATAGGGTTAAAAGTAATATTAATGCTCAGCCAGTTTAACTGTGGCCACGACCGCATTGACAAAGTGGACGCGCTCCACTTAGCATAAAATGTAAATTCGTTATGCAGTATTCAAGTAAATTTTAACTTAATATTTTGTATAGGGGGTTTTGTACCGAATTTGTGTAGTCTTACTCGATTATAATACTATTTTAAACCGATAGACATCATTTACTTGCTTTTTTAAAATGTTTTATGACACGAAACCTTTAATGTTATGCATATCAAATTAATGAAGAAAAACTTAAATAAATACATAGTACAAGCCTCTAACAGATTAAGTTTATATATTTAGTCGGGTATAAATGTTTTATCGCTCTCATTTTGTTGACATACATCTGTAAAATGCAAAGCAACGTTAATGTGAATGTTATCTTACCAAGTTTAAAGACGGAATGTAAATAAATCTAAATAAATGATTCAAAATCAGGGAAAGTTCAATGGCGATACATTTCAATAGTGATATGTTACGTTATTATACGCAGGAGCTTGATTAATTCATTTCCACTGGTCAGGCAGTTTTGGACAGTCCGTCATCCGTTGAATACGTTATACTTGTCCAGTTAGAATGTAAGTACTCATTTAGTATATTGATGACTTCGTTAAAGTTTTTTTTTCTGAAAGTTAATGTAAAGTTAATTCAGTTATAATATCTTAAATTAAATATGTTTTAAAAGGATATACGGACCGGTGTTAACTTTGTAAGGCTGTATACTGGTAAGCGAGGGTTATATGGAAAACAATAGTTTATACATAACAATGGCATGTAACCGTAAAAAAACAACGAATTTATGATACTGAATTATTGCTTTAATATGTAAAGATGAAGTTTGTTTAATGAAAAACAACGTCACAAACGAGTAGATAACGATTCAATTATAATCTACGTCCATCATTGCTTAAAAAAAACATTCTGACATCCTTTAAGACTTTTTGTTTGCATTAATATCAATTTAATATTGTATGTTTTCAGCTGCAATAGAATGTCGTCTGCCAACATAACGAGTGCATTCAACAACGCCGGCGTCGGTACAGCTGACGTTGTTATTATAATCATCTACCTGGCTTTTTGCCTAGCTGTAGGACTTTGGGTAAGGCCGCTCGTGTGAATACAAATATTTATTGTCTCTTCAAGGAACAGTGGCAGAAGTATCTTCCAGAAGTGTTTGTCAAATTTCATATTTTGAGAGTTAGAAAAGGCAGCAATGTGTCTCAAAAGACATAACATACATTTCTTTGCTGCACAAGCATGCACTTATTTAGACGGGGTCTTTGCTGAAAGTCTAAACCTCACTTCTTGTAGCGCGAGACGGCACGTGTCCGCGAGACGGCACGTGTCGGTTTTGCCAGTACAGTATTTTGTAGAGTATTATATACAATTATAGACTTAAATTGAGGTCTATTTATAGTTTTTTTCGGACCTGTGAAAAGTTATATCGATCACGGACGACAGTATAAGATATCGTATGATGTATCCATATCAGTTAATGTTTACTTTAAGAAGAAAAACAAATGTGTTTTACTTCGGCCACATATCTAGCATGTCGTCATAAAAATTTCGTTGTTTATTCAATGCTTTTTATATTCATTTCATTTGTATAATCTGATTTTTGTATCACTTCAGGCAACATGGCGAACTCAGAGATCGAGTGTAAGCGGGTATTTCCTGGCTGGCAGGGACATGCTATGGTTTGCGGTAAGTTATTTGAACCTTGGTACAAGGTCGTTCTTGCAACAAATACCGGTATGTAGCAACGGAAAATCATTTTAAGGTATGGTTACAATACACCTGGTAGTTAGATACTGGAAAACAAGCTCTTCCGGTTTTTCTTTGAACAATTTTACTAATCAGCGATTACACATGCGTTACTGATTAAGAGTTGACTTGTATAGTTGACCATTGCGAGCATATTATATTAGCCAGCACGTATAGCTGAAATCGGTTAGAGCGCGATACTTGTAATCTCGACATTGTGGGTTAGATTCCCGGGTTGGCCAACTAACATTACCAATCAGTCTTTCGGATGAGACTTTAAATCCAGGTCCCATGTATGAGTGCTTAAAGCCTTAAACATTTGACACGCAGAAGAACCAGGGGAAGCTTATGGAATTGGGGCATCTTTCTGTATCTGTATCTTGCACGATCCTCCAAAATCAAAATTGACTAATACTTCTCAGGAGGATTCGCCCATGCGAGTATAAATAAACTCAAATAAACTCGCACACACGCACATGATATTGAAGAATAATAAGAATATACATGTACTTGTAATGTTGCAGTTAAATATGAGAGCCAATTATACATGGAATCTAAGCTATTGTTGGTATATATTAGGTACACATAAGGTTATTTGTTATAAGGGAGATATGAAGACATGCTGAGTGACTTTTTACCGATTTATGGTATTTATTTTTAAATTTCAGGCAGATATATATTATGAAAGGGGAAACACCACGGTGCTTTTCTTTGGCTGACATTCATTGACACTGATTTTATCCTACACATTTTATTATAGCACCGTCTTGTCTGATTTCAATTTATATCAAACATAAGATAAAGATATCACTCGTTTCTCAAGTCGGACAAAACATATGTAAACAATGTAAACAGGATTATTTTACTTAGTGAAAACTGAATGTAGTTTATCAGTGCGAATGATATATTTCTGTTACGTAGAAAATCAAAGCACAGAAGGCGCTGAATTTGTTTGGGTCTCAGAATGTAAGAAAGGTGCAGGTTGTGAGATTATATGTTTAGTGCCACCAATGCTTTCCAGCGTTTTAATTGTAGTAAATTGGCTATAAGACTAATTGCAACACTGATATTCAATCCAATGTTTATTTGACTTTAACAATTTAAAAAAAATGAGTTACCTTTACTGGGATTTGAACTCCAGACCTCTCGCTTCTTAAGCGAGCCCGAAAACCCTTCAGCCACGGTTAAATTTATATGTGAACGGCCTGAAGAAAACCATATTATTCTAAATTAGGGCTTGTAACGACTTTTAACTGTTGTTTAACACAGATGTAAATAATCCTGAAGCTTACTATAAGCATGTATATTTATAAAGAATCAAAGGGCTTCAAGTTCTTTGGTATTTTCTGATCTTTGCAATCTAAATCGTACTGTATATCTGTATGCATTTTTCTGTATAAGTTTATTTTTATGTTTTATAATTCATTTTGTAAGGCACATACGGAATTCTGCATAACTAGAGTTGCATCAAAAAATCATTTATGTACTTTTTTTACGACAGCCAATGTAAATCATGGCTACTTCCTTAACAAAAACAATTAAAAAAAGAATTTAACAAAAAAAAAATTTCCTCGACTGGGATTCGATCTCGAGACCTCTCACTCACTACGCGAGCGCGTTACCACTGTACCACGGAGAAGTTATACACAGAATGTCTGAATAATATCAAGTCATTCTAAATTTAGAACTTCCATTGCATTCAGGTTTGTAATCCTTATTAATTTCGAGGTATAATGTTCAGGGTAAACCTGTTGTTTAAAATTGAAGTAAATATTTTAGCGAAAATCCTCTCGCCCAAACAGTCCGACATGTAGAATCTATATATTCCAATACTCGGTTTGTGTAGTATTCGGCAATCTACATGGCTAAAAATAGTATTTTCATTGATAAAATCATATTCATCCGCGTAATTTGTGATTGTGCATTTATTGACAATTCTATAAGCCAACGCTATTGTTTAACTTTAAATGCGTTGTAATTTGTTGGATACTTGTAACAAAATAAAATATTTCTTTCTTTTAAATCGCTAGTTTTAAGCTGTTTTGAGAACTACTTGTTGTTAGGTTTGTCATAAACTTCTGTGTCAGAGATTGAATGTCCGCTTTGTATTTAGTTATTTTCGATCAGAAAATACCAGAAAACAATATTAGAAATCTTTGACCATTCGGGAATTACTTTGCTTGAAAATTGATGCGCCTGTCTTTGACCATCTTTACGCAGTGATCTCCCTTGAATTTTTCGGCTTTAGTGTACATACAAAAGGGAAGTAACCGCTTCAAAAAAGTGGACTACTTTCGGCATTTGCAATTAAGAACATTAGACTCTGAAATTTCGCTACCATTATTTGTTTGGTCTGACGACCCAAACAAATAAAAAACTTCCGGATGGACTACATAAATTGAGACATGTTTTCACCGAATTGGTATACTAGAAGTGTTCCTGTTAAATCTTTTTGACATCGACAAAGTCATAAATTGTCACTTGGAGATATCTTTTACAAAAAGAATGTTGTATTGATATTGATAAGACTATGATCTTTCCGTACTCTAAAGTGCAAATGATTATAAACACTACTTGAACGATCTATTTCTTTACGGGGAATGAACAAACTTATCTATGCAATCATTATTTTAATTTGAGTTATAACAATTTGAACGACAAAGCTTTATTAAATTGTTTAGTTTCTACGGTGGCACAGAGGTGACATTTGTGTGTTTTTATTTATCTCGTACGCACGAGTTACTAAGTCGTACACACGAGACAATTAATTCGTGCGCACGAGTACTGATCAACTCTATCACATGATGGTCCCCACCCTTTAAATACCTCTGTGCCACCGTAACTTTCTCATTGTAACCTTTTGTTGCTGGAAATATTAAGATCGATTTTTATATGAATATAAAAATAATCAAAAATGTTTCAAGTTTGATCATGATATTCTACATTTGATGTATAAATGCTCTGATTCGTAGCACTGTCTTATACTTGCATTGGAAAGATCAGGATCTTATTTGCAACGTTGTTTTAGCTTTTCTCGTTCTTTTCTCAGGGGGAGGGCGTGTATTTCTCTATTACGTTACGATATTGCATAGTCAGAAAACATATATAAATCTTTACCCTGATAATAATGTTATCCTTTCACATATATTATATGATAATGAAATATTTTTTCCAGATTGGAGCATCTCTCTTCTCCAGTAATATTGGTAGTGGTAGCTTTGTTGGTCTAGCTGGAACTGGAGCAGCATCCGGTATAGCAGTTGCAAGCTACGAATTGAACGTAAATATCAAACAATCTATTCTTTTTAAATACTAAATAGAATTTTGTTACGTTATTTAGTATGACATTCTACCAAGTACAAATGTAGTTTATCAAATAGTAGCCTAAAGCTTCAAGAGACACATATATTTAAGCATTAAATTAAGTGTGCTTCAACAGTTGACAAAAATTTTCAGTCTTGAAATTGGCCTCTACCCGTTACATTTACATGATTGACAAAATATTAGACATATATATTTACAATATAGAAAGTGTTGACAAGTAAACAATTTGCTCGATGCGTATTGTTTTCTACCGGTGAATATTTGTTATTTTTTTCTCATTAGCGGTAGCTAACATAACGATCTTTGACTGTACTGAAGTGAAATGATGATAGTAATGAAATATTAATCATGTATCATAAACAAAATTGCACATGGTATATGACCTACTAAATAAGCAAAACATGTTGCAAGTGTATCAGTTTATTTTGTTCCATTGCAGGGTTTGTTTTGTCTTCTATTGTTAGCATGGCTTTTTGTTCCTGTTTACATTGCAAGTGGGGTAAGTTTATAATTACATAAACACTAATCTTTTCGTTTGTTTTCTGCAATCTTTGATGATGGTGAGTATAAATCAAACCTCTCCTGGGAGGGGACAATAGCCCACATGGACAATATCCGACTGGGACTCAACTGCTGTCCAAGTAGGATATTATCCAATAGACTCTTTCCGAGTGAACTATAATCCAAGTGGGATAACATCCAATGGGCTATTTCCCCGGTTGGCTTTTATCTTAGTGGACCTTGTCCTAACGGGCTGTTGCCCGGGCTGGCTATTGTCAAAGTGGACATTGGCCTAGTGAGATTTTGATCTACACTCACTCTCTGTCATGCTCACTGTTCAGTTCTCATAATTTAGCACATGTGAAACATTTCCAATGATTATTCTACACATGTTTAAATTTTATCAGGTTTGAAAGCTTGCCAAGGAAATACATATATTAACACTGTGAATTGCATTGAATCTTACGCCATTCTGTTTAAATATTGTTACATGCTATATTGTAATTAGTAAGGATATACGGTCAGCTATACATATGAATAAATAAATATACTGTAACGCCGCGTGGAAACGTCAGTATGGGATGTTCTGCTATAGGGTTTCATAATCGATATGGTAGCAAATTGACTTATGATTGTAGAATTCATTTCCATTGTAATAATAAATGTATTCTGGAAAATCATATTAACTTTCACAAAAACAATACGATAAACATAGAAAACGATAAGAATAGCAGTGTTTTATACTAGATTACGTATATTTCAGGTATATACCTTACCAGAGTATTTGAAGAAACGATTTGGTGGTCAACGATTACAAGTGTATATGTCAGTTCTAGCACTTCTAATATATGTGTTCACTAAGATTTCCGTAAGTTATTGCCTTATTAAATGTATGTTAACTTAATTACGTGTGTATTTATTAGCGTAGATACGGACTGAAAAGGGGAAATAACGAAACATAACTTATTACTCAAAGATCCCTTTTGCTCCACGTGTATTGTTTTATACAACCTACGTATACGGTAGATACAGACATTTGCTATAGTTGTAGTTAAAATATTTATCTTAATAACACGGGTGATAAAATCCTGTTACTGTTTTGTGGTTGTTATAATTAAGTAATGTATGGGAAGAACATCAACTTCCTGATCTGGGGGGTCTTTGATTCGAGTAATGGAAAAATAGCATCAAAGACCAAAAAAAAAAAAAAAAAAAAAAAAAAACAACAAAACAAAACAACATAATATTTCAGTGTAAATCCATACCTCCCTATCTACTTCTGGTATTATTATTTATCTGTTGCATTTTTCCCCCCAATTTCAGGCAGATATATATGCTGGTTCTATATTCATACAACAAGCAGTAGGCTGGAACATGTATGTTGGAATCATTGCTCTGCTCGCCGTCACCGCTATATACACTGTCTCAGGTATGTTGGCATCATTGCTCTTCTAGCCGTCACCGCTATATACACTGTCTCAGGTATGTTGGCATCATTGCTCTTCTAGCCGTCACCGCTATATACACTGTCTCAGGTATGTTGGCATCATTGGTCTTCTAGCCGTCACCGCTATATACACTGTATTAGGTATGTTGGCATAATTGCTCTACTCGCCGTCACCGCTATATACACTGTATCAGGTATGTTGGTATCATTGCTCTACTCGCCGTCACCGCTATATACACTGTCTCAGGTATGTTGGCGTCATTGCTCTACTCGCCGTCACCGCTATATACACTGTCTCAGGTATGTTGGCGTCATTGCTCTACTCGCCGTCACCGCTATATACACTGCCTCAGGTATGTTGGCATCATTGCTCTACTCGCCATCATCGCTATATACACTGTCTCAGGTATGTTGGCATCATAGCTCTACTCGCCGTCACCGCTATATACACTGTCTCAGGTATGTTTGCATCATTGCTCTTCTAGCCGTCACCGCTATATACACTGTCTCAGGTATGTTGGCATCATTGCTCTACTCGCCGTCACCGCTATATACATTGTCTCAGGTATGTTGATTTAATTGTTCTACTCGCCGTCACCGCTATATACACCGTCTCATGTATGTTGGCATCATTGCTCTACTCGCCGTCACCGCTATATACGCTGTCTCAGGTATGTTGGCATCATTGCTCTACTCGCCGTCACCGCTATATACACTGTCTTAGGCATGTTGGCAATATTGCTCTACCCAACGTCACCGCTATATACACTGTCTCATGTATATTGGCATCATTGCTCTACTCGCCGTCACCGCTATATACGCTGTCTCATGTATGTTGGCGTCATTGCTCCATTCTCAAGCTTTCCAGTCCAGTCTCCTATAAGTTTCAAATTATAAATGTGCATATAAAGTTTGCCTTCCCGTAGCTCACAGTACACTACAAACAAACAAACACATAAACAGATTTTTGTATAAAACAATGAAGAATTGTTGGACACAATCTTGTTATATTATATGGGATATGATCATACCAATGTTATATTTATTTTTTCAGGAGGTTTAAAAGCCGTCATCTACACGGATACGTTACAGACAGTAATTATGGTCGGCGGTGCTATTGTACTCATGATTATAAGTAAGATTTGTATATAACTAGTCACATTACCTTTATTTGTTAATCACAAATGCGTATTCTTCTTGCATAAAACAAAAAGTTAATGTTGATTTTGTGTAAATTATTGATTAAAAATAATTTCTGGAAAAGAAATTGCAGATATGACAAAACACAACGAATATCTATAAAATACCGGTAGCACAGGTACTTCTAGGGTGTGGAGCTCCAAACACCTTAGAATCCAAGTAAATTGTACATCTGTCAGTCCTAGCTCATTAACTTATCTTAATTATATATGTTAATAAAATATATAAACGTTGGAATATGTTTTTTTATTCTAAACGGCGTATAAAATAGAAATAGTTTGAAAAACAAGTGGATTGTTGTTCACTAGTTTACACCATTCACATATTAAATGGAGGACATGTTATTTACAGGTTTTGTTAAAGTTGGTGGTATGAATAAGCTTTACAAGGAATACCAGTATGCCGTACCAAAAGTCCTTGTGAATAATTCTGACTGCGGTAAGCCAACTGATGAAGCTTTTCATCTCCTTCGTGATGCTACAACAGGTGACCTCCCTTGGCCAGGAAACGTGTTCGGCATTACTATTCTCAGTACTTGGTACTTCTGCTCTGACCAGGTCAGGTTGTCTTCCTCATTATTTACTTTCATTACATGTTAACAGGGAAAAAGGGGGGGGGGGGCTTCCTCGGCTAAGTTGTTAAAGCCACTGGCCCATCACCGCTGTGAGTTCGAATCCCATTAGGGGCTTTAGTGGGGCGGGAAATAAGGTCTCTGCTGTCAAAATAGTGCAAATTGTGATACAAGCATGAAACTTTCAGGAAATTATCTTTAGACCATGTAGATTTCAAAAGTGAAGTGGGCCAAAAAATATCTCTGCTCATTCAAGATGGCCGCCATTTTCAAGATGGCCGCCATATAAATTTGACGTACATAATAGCTTATTCATTCCAAATTTTTGTACAGACTTGAAACTTACACCAAAGCATGCATTATAGTTTCCCTTTTCAAATGTTTAAATCTTTAAGCAATTTCGCTTGCATGTTTCTTCAGAATCCAAGATGGCGTCCAATATGGCTGCCAATTTTAATGAAAACTGATATATCTCTTTTGTAGTATAATTTTTTGCACACAGTATGCTTATTTCCATATAAAATTGTTAAACATATTAGAACAAAAATAAAATTTTAGGTTAACCACATTGTTAGTCATGTTTTTAGTTTTTTGTACAAAAAAAAATCTTTAACAGTTTCAAAGAAAAAGTTCCACTTTTTGCATTTTTCTCTAACATGGTTTTCTAGGTCTATGTACAAAATTCCAAAAGTTACATAGTTTCTTAAAGTGTATTTTATATTGAATCAACACTGTTTTATTGTATAATTGTAACGAAAACAAAAAATGTGAAGGTTTTATACTTATTCAAAGTGGGTGGGGTAAACTCAGACAATTGTAGTACAAAATAACGTCTTTTATGAATTCTTATGCAAATAGTCACTGTAAAAGTATTTTATTGTATTAAGGTATTTTTGTCTTCCTTCAGGTCTAGAGGGTGTACTTAAATATCAATAAATGCAGATACACTCATATGTATACATTCAGTTTAATATTAAATGTGTTTGCATGATATAAGTTGTTTCAACATTCTTAATATAATTTGATAATTGTACAGAAAGAAGACTTGACTATTCATCAACGAACCATATGTTAGATAAAATCATGACTGGACCTGAGTGAAATGTTGTCTATTTATGAATAAAATTATTTCCTTGCTAAAAGCTTGTAACAGAATGATTCAAAGTTATATTTACTTGCACATCTTTGTAACCAAGTATAATTGAGTTAGAACTGTCCATTTCTAATAACTTATGTAGACATGATATTTTCAAAAGAAACAAAAATTAAGGCGACTGATACATCATATTATCTATGTGTGCTAAAATATGTATCAATAAAACCGCTTGACCCACATAGCATAGCTTATGATTTGGAATATAAACTAAATGTATTCATACTTTATTTTCCCCATTAAACAATAGAGAATAGTTGACCCTAGATCACTCGCCTAAGATCCACTGCTGGAATTTTAAGATCTATAATTCTTTAATACTGAAGAATGCTTAAATCATATAAGGAGTATCTTTTTTCACCAAATACAGTCATGATTTATATACTATTTGAAAAGAAACATGCCCAATAACTAGGCTCTCAGAACTACAAAAAGACTCATATAACTATATTCCAATATGAGTCCATGTAAACTAAGTGATTTTGACCCTATGCCAAAATAGTTTATATAGCATCACAATGTGATGATATACAATATATTTTCTTCTCTGTACACTGTATTTTCAGAGAAGAATTTTAATATATAAGTGAATGTAAACAAAGTGACAGGTAAAGCCATTTTGGACTGCAGGAGCATGATTTAAATGCCCTCACGAGGAACACAGTTTTTAAAGACCTGTGTCGGGAATCTTATTGAAGTTTTTTTTTGTTGTTATTTTTAAAAAAATCAACAAACAAAGAAACTACAATGCCTAGAGCTTAGATAGTCACCATGTAACCTTGCCAAGTAAAGAAGACCTCTTTTAAAGTTACATAAAACACTTTTGGATCATTAAGTGTACATGCAAAATTAAAAATCTTCTCAAAAATCAAAATGCACAGAGCACAGGTACTAAGCATGTAGCCCCACCTTGTGTCTTTACCAACATATTTAATGTACCGTGCTCATAGAGCTACCTGGGTTCACAGTCTTGTATAGGAAAACACATTAAAAACATCTAGTGTTAAACTACAATGACTTTAACTAAGATATTTGGGATGTAGCCTGATATAACATGCATACATTTGAATGTATGATGCTACTGCAGTCTAAAATGGTTTTGCAATGAGTATCACTTAATTTACTAAGACTAATGTATTAAATCTGTTTTCTCCTACTCCTAACCAACAGTATCTCAATCTGACGCATAGACATTAATCATGTATCATCATAATTGTGTTATACTCTACAAATATTTGATATATCATGGTCAACATGGTCAAAATTTACTAAGTTTATATAGACTCATATATGAATAATGTTATTAAAGTCCTCTCGTGTGAAAAAATTGAAACTAGATATTGAGCATGTTTCTTTAAACGCAACCGGATTCAATTATGACACAAATCATGTGTGTTCTGACATAATTGACACTCCCAAAATGATATTGTTACCTTTTTTCCAACAATGATCTTAGGTGAGTGATCCAGGGTCATTATTCCCTCTTATTGAAAGAAAAAAAAAAAGAGATACGATTACTTTAGGAAATACACTTACTTTGTATCTTAACTTTTCAAAAAACTGCATGCAGGCCAGGCCATATCATTGATATATCTGTTTCACATCATATACATTTTGTTGGCTTTTAAGCCATGTTTATATTATAAATATAAAATTGTGAAGGAGGCAAAAATATGCGTTTATGGACTACCTTTATACCTTACATTCCTGTACATGCTTGCTATTTTAAGCACGTTTAGTTGATTTATTGCCTTCTTATATGTCTTTACAATTAACAATTAATATGTGATATCAAGTATATTGAAACAAAAATTATCATGCAACCAAATTTAATAACTGAATGTATACAAATGTTTGTATGTGCATTTCTTGCTTAGCCACTTGGCCCGAAGGAAGACAAAAATACTTTCATCCAATAAAAACTACTTTTTAAGTTGGAACATTTGCATTAGAATTCATAGAAAAGCAAAAAGGCAAAGAAATAGAATGAACTTAGCTATGTTTATTTTCTGTTGTTTTTTCTTTTACAATAATTACCGTATAAAATTACCCCACCCACTTTCACAAAATATAAAACCTACAGATTTAATGTTTTTCTTACATTTTTAACAATAAACACATGATATTAATGGAATGTCAATTCCAGTTTAAGATATAAAGTAACTTTTTTAACTTTGTACATTAATTAAGGAAATCAAATTTGAAAAATATGAAAAAAAAAGGATTTTTTTCTTGATCTTTCTGAAAAATATTTCTAAGACACAAACTTTTAAAATGTTTACTTTTATTGAAATTAACATATAATTTGATTATCTTTGATATGTTTAAACACTTTTTATCATAATAAACATAATTTGTGCAACAAATTTTACTATAAAAATAATATAACAGTTTTGCACAAAATCAACGGCCATATTGGACGCCATCTTGGATTTGGAAGAGGTATGAAAGAGAAATTTTGTAAGATTTAAATTTTTGAAAAGGAGAAACTATATGCATGCTTTTGGTGTTAGTTAAATGTCTCTACTAAAAATTGGAATGAATGAGCTAGTATGTACGTCAAATGTGTATGGCGGCCATTTTGAAAATGGCGGCCATCTTGAATGAGCAGAGATATTTTTGGGCCCACTTCACTTTTGAAATCTACATGGTCTAATGATGATTTCCTGAAAGTTTCATGCTTGTATCACAATTTGCACTATTTTCTCAATTTCCCGCCCCACTACTTAGGATTCCTTCGTGTAAGGAAACTATCAAGCAAGATGACGGAAGATCAGTGGTTTTACTCAGGTGTCCGCTTGAATCAATACACGGACGGGCAGTTGTAGTTTCCTTCACCACGAAAGCTGGAAAATCTCCATATAAACATAATCTTACTAAAAACCAAACAAAAATATGCATTTAATCATAAAACGACGCGCGTTTCTTTTATACTATACATGTATTACGTTATAATAAATTATAAACACTTATCATGTTTAGGTTAGGGATTAGCAGAACTGTGTATAATTTATTGTACTCTTTAGACTATTTAATTGTTTAACAAACTGTTACAGGTTTTGGTACAACGTTCTTTGGCAGCTAAAAATATGCACCATGTTAAAGGAGGGTCAATTTTAGCGGCATACCTAAAGATTCTTCCATTGTTTACTACAGTATTTCCCGGAATGATTAGCCGAACACTATTTCCAGGTTCAGTATTGTACATTTTATACAATGTATTAGAACTACAAATAAGTGTTTTTTTTTTATTGATCGATTGAAAGCACAATTGCTTGCGATTATTTACTAATTCTCGCTTTGTTTTATTTTATTAGTACCAACCATTGTTTTAGAAGTACACATTTAACTTTATACTAGGATGAATTTAGAAGAAGTAATTTTATGTAGGAAAGAGCTAATATACTAGTACCAACGAATAGACACATTTTGAGCAAGCGATGTCTTATAAGTAATCTTAAAACATGTCAGTGGCGCTCAAACCCTTATTAATTTGTTACAAGCAAGAATCATTACTTTGATCATCGATTTATTGAATTTTATTCCGGAATCGAAACTTTGCCTAATGGTTCTGATTGAAATAAACTTTGAAACTTTATGTAACACAACAAACACAGACTTTGCATGCCGTTCAAGAAAACGTAAATAACAAAGGCGAATACATGTCCCCTTGTCTCAGTCCATTTCGAATAACATTTGATTTTTGTTTTCAACGTAATCATGTCATATCCAATACTTGTCCAATAAACATAAATTATTATTTGAGGCTGAATATCTGAAATATTGTATCTACTTTTTTCTACTTTGAATGTTTTATACTTCCTGACCAGGTCTTCCAAATATAGTCAGCTTTCATCCTATTTTATCATTAAACTTCGTAGCTTTCATCCTATTTTAACATTAAACTTCGTAGCCTTCT
This sequence comes from Ruditapes philippinarum, assembly GCF_026571515.1. Taxonomy (NCBI): domain Eukaryota; kingdom Metazoa; phylum Mollusca; class Bivalvia; order Venerida; family Veneridae; genus Ruditapes; species Ruditapes philippinarum. The sequence continues at coordinate 136,998 of NW_026856539.1, forward strand.
TCCTATTTTATCATTAAACTTCGTAGCTTTCGTCCTATTTTATCATTAAACTTCGTAGCTTTCGTCCTATTTTATCATTAAACTTCGTAGCTTTCGTCCTATTTTATCATTAAACTTCGTTTTGTTGATACAATAAATTAAGTGTTATAACGTTGATAACATAGGAACATAGGAATTAATAAAAATGTCAAAACTTTTATTATCTGGTCGTTTTATACAATACAAATTTTAATATTTAAAGTTTTGTTTTCTGTGTCTTCTGACAGATCAAGTGGCGTGTGTAGATCCAGACATTTGTAAAGCTGTGTGTGATAACCCAGCCGGATGCACTAATATTGCTTACCCAAAACTGGTTGTTGAGTTAATGCCTCTAGGTATATATTGTCTATACTTGTATAACTGCAAATCGGCTCTTACTCGGCAACCGCTTTTTTCGTGAAGAAACCAGTGCTAATAGTGAAAATTGTGACATATTTTAATTAGCCAGGTCAGGTGTTTCTAAAAAGGCTGATAACACTGTAGCAATGTGAGGATACATTCAATTTATTACATAGATAATGCACGTGGAGCTCAGCTCGCAGAGACAAATGAGTACATATCCTTTTAACTCTAAGAAAAATGTCAATTATTAATTGCTGACTGTTTCTATTTTTTAGAAAAAGTAAGCAAAACATTATTTTGTTTCATATGACAGGAATGAATTGCATTAACAATCCTAGGTATTGTTGAAAACTCATTGTTTTACTTGCCAGATTAAGTAATTGGACCCCATCCTTGTTTGTACGTGACTGCTGGGGGAAAACAATGTTATGCTTAATTAAAGAAGTGACACTTTCTATATTTTTATCTGATATCGAGTTGTAAGAGCCGATTTGCAGTTATATTGGTAAGAGTTTGATAAGACTCCCTATGGTGGTCTTAATACAAATTCTTACCCATACATCATGTTATAATGATCTGATTTTTTGTCTGTATGATGTAGCATATGTATCGATCTAATCAGGTTTACAGATTGTTTCACATTGTGTTTGAAATTATGGTTGAAATAATGTAGAATGCTCATGCCTTTTGTCAAATTCATCATACAACACACAAACGCCATATAATGTCATAGCAACTTCTGAGTTTTTTTTAAAGTTGAGGAAAAACTAAGATGCCCACTGAACATTATCTTAGACACAAAACTTATGTAAATTTACCGCTAACTAATTATCTCAGATATAGATCTTTGGTAGAACCACAAGACTAGTCAAAAAGAATGTTCATATTTTGCGCAGAATTCTTATACACGATGGCTAAGGGCAAATAAAATATTTCAACTTTTAAAGGCTAGTCGTGGTTTTATGTGCCCGTATGTTACAGGTTTGAAAGGCCTGATGCTGGCTGCGATGATGGCGGCATTGATGAGTTCTCTAACATCAGTATTTAATAGTTCAAGCACTATATTTACGATGGATATTTGGCACAGATTCAGACCCGCCGCTACAGACGGAGAATTACTTGTCGTGGGAAGGTAATGCTCTACTAGCGGCTCAATTGTTTTAAATTTTATAGAATATTCATTAGATTTATATATCTATTTTATATATTTCGTTTCCATAAAAGCATTTTTGAAAAGATATTCTGCTAGTTATCCCGTTATTTAATATATACATAGACTGATGAACAAAAAAGCGAAAGTTGCTTCATTTTTCTGTATAGAAAACAACATAGAATTTTCAACAAATTTAGGGAGGTAATCTATTATACATTTGTGACAATTTCGACATATTGCGTTTTTTCCATGTTTTATCAATATGAAAGAAACATCTAAAAAACAAAAGCAACACAACGTTTCAATGATTTTGAGCTCAGATGTAGGGAAACTGAAATAATAAATTACACAACTTAACGTTATAATGCATGTATCCTCAACAGAAATAGCTCGAGCATAATTTAAAAGTAACCATGTTTTAAGTATCATGTGAATGTGAAAACAGAAAACACGGAATTAAATAAACGTTGAAGAAAATAAAACAATGCTTACAAGTTTGATGTTGCTGTCATAGAGCACGAGATTAAGTATTTTATTTGTATTATGATATTGACTTTGTAGTTAAAAATGTTTGGATTTTCAGGATATTTGTGTTAATTCTTGTTGGTGTGAGTGTTGTTTGGATTCCGGTGTTACAAGCGTCTCAAGGTGGGCAACTCTTCAATTACATACAATCGGTGACTGGCTATCTCGCACCGCCTGTACTCTCACTATATCTTCTAGCCATACTTTGGAAGAGGACAAACGAAAAGGTAGCCTTACGCAACAAATTTTAGATACGTATTATTTAAATGTACATAGCGATGCCGATTGTTTCTTTTGCAATACCTGATGATATTTTGAGTGTGTAACTGTTCGACATTAGTTGCGTTGCCTAAATAAAAAAGAATAAAGCGGAATACTGGAATATAAAATGTTTTTCACTCTGACCTCTTTGATATGACATTTACATGTTCAGCAGGACGATAGCCAACCATTTATAGTTTTGTTGTCACGTAGTGTTAACTGTTTTTGTTTGTCCTTTGACCTCTTTTTATGACTATTTAACCTATGGATATGATGTTTGGAATAAGTCTTTGAAAAATTTACTTATTTAAATTTCTTTGAATAACTGAATTTAACATTGACCCAATGGTATGATTGTGAAAACGTTTGCATGAATGTTCACAAAATTTTTGACATGACACAGTAGTTGCAAGATATTTATGCTATACATTTTATAATTTTTGGCATTAAAGAATAGTCGGACACCTTGCAGTATTTTACACAAGATTTCTATGTGTATAAAGTCATAAAACTATACTGCAATGAAATGAAATGAAAATACAATGCAAAGTATTCATATTTTTTGTGATGATAACGCAGGCAAAAATTGGTCTGAAATTACTTTTTGATAGTTTTTTCATCTTTGGAGATACTAAAACGTTTGCGAAGATACTCGTAATTTCAAAGTCTTTAAGAAAAAAGACAACATCAACGTTTTTTTTTCTTTTAAGGGAGCGTTTTGGGGCTTAATGATTGGCTTGTTGGTAGGCTTAATTCGGATGGGTCTAGATTTCGGATATGGAAGCCCAGCTTGTGGTGAAGAGGACACTAGACCAGTCATTATATCAAAAGTTCACTTCCTTCACTTCACCATTATATTGTTCTTCATTAGTCTGTTTACAACATTTACTGTTTCCCTTATGACACAGCCAATCAAAGAAGAGCATGTAAGTAGCTATTTTGTAAATCGCAGAGGAAAGTCAAAAGATTGTTGTTTATTACTCAAAAGAGAGTAACTTACACATTTCAGTTTTCATTCTTAATTTCTTCGAATTTATTGTCTTCTTTTGCTATTTTTAGTTACTGAAAGGTTTGTTATGCCAATTTCATTTGTATAAAATGACAAGTGTACATTGGTGTATTTGAATAGAAAAAAATGTTTTGTGTGTTTCATTCTTACTTTGTAAACTTTATGAAGAAAAATTTGTGAATAACATCTTCAGTTACAACGTTTGACATGGTGGAGTAGACACAGTACCATAGAGCGTATACCGTTTGATGAGGAAATAGATTACAAGAAACGTGCGCTCGAGCATGCGCAGAAACATGCCACACACGAACAAAGTAAGAATGTAAATTGTAAAGTCCTGGGATATACATATGTATTATATTGATAGTTATTGACACAAAAAAGTTAAACATCCAAATGTTATGTCAAACATGCAAGTGTATATTGAGTGTTTCATTTTGTTTGAAACCACTTTGAAGCCTGTTATCATAATTATTATTGTCACAGAAATCATGAGTTGACAACGCGCAAAACTGAGGCATCTACATGTTCGTTTTAGTGAGGTTTTACTGTAACTGACTAAATTGTGATACATGAAAATATGTTTAGTTTATCGTCTATACAGTAATACAGTAAGCATATATTTACGTTGTTATCAGTAACTATTGTAGTTAAATTGTCAACTTAAAGACTTGCAGCATATATGTATCCTGCATAACCTTTTAGTTCTATTATATCCATAATACAAGGATGCAGTTTATACAGAACTTATTGTAGTTCGATGCAAATTGTGTAGGCAGCTATACGCTTATTGACACGCTCTTGAATCCATCCCCGCACAAGCCAACACTAAGCAACGTAAAATTTCTTGCTGGGGTTTAAACCCATACGGCTAGAAAGCTTTAGACTACCAGTCTGACGCGTTAACCACTTGCCCTCGCAGCCACTATCGTGATGCGTTGACATTTCATGTTGAACAACCTTTATAAAGCCTAAGTAATTATGATGTCATCAACAAGTTTCAATGCATATACATGTATTATATATATTTTTGTCAGAGGAATTACCGGGATGGCGCCGTGTTGTGTACATTATTTGTGGGTATGAATCTCCGAAGCCACCGGAAGAAGTGACAGCGGAGGAACATAAGGAAAGGGAACGGCAGCTTACGTCCATAGAGGAACATCCTAAATGGAAGTGGTTTGTCAACATAAACGCCATTTTCCTGATGACCATTGGTATCTTTCTCTGGGGATACTATTCATAAAATAAACACTTAGCAAAATATCTAGTGTCTTATAGAATGATTATACATAGAAGACATTTAATATGCATTGTAGTTACTAAGTAGATGTTTCAATAAATCGTTGAGATAATAATTATTGTTTACACAAGTTTACAATAAAAACGTCTGATGATTTTTTCTGTTGTTGCTGTCATTTCGATTTCTATCAGGAGTATGAGAACAACTTAGCGTACATACAATTCAAAAACCTTTGAAGAGGAACACCCTTTGTTTGTGAGACAAATATTTTAACATTTCTACTTATTAATCGATTAAATGTTCACTTTAAAATCTTAAACTCTAGCTAATACGCAGACTATCGTATACTCCGTCAGAAATACCAAGCATAATACCAAGCATTCAGCGACATCCACATCGTGATTTAATGTTAGGAATATAGATTTATCCACCATTAAAATGCCGAATGTCTTAAATAGACTTGTCCAAGTTCCATTTCCGGAACTGCCCAGTGTCAGTTTTGGTGATTAACAATGTAGAGCCTGGCTCTATAGTGCAGGCAGTGATCACTTCCGGTTCCGGTAGCGTAATGGACAACTGATTACTTTCATTAACACAAAAATATATAATAAAATCCTTTGCTTACGGACAGATCCCGTACGTGTTATTTCTGAGTTAAAAACGAAATGAATGTCGTTAGTACTATTGATTTTAATAAAAGATTTGAGGGATAATTATTATACAATATTTGATTTGTAGGTTTTTAGATTATTGTAACAGAGCGCATTGTTTTGTGCAGTTGTAACCCCCCAAATTATCGTAAAACCTACCTAAAATGTAAATGTCTCTAGCTCCACGATGCAGTATATTTAACGACGTCTTTATAATTTACTAACTATTCTAGTATAATAAATTAGATATTTTATTCGCAAAGGAATTCTTTAATAAATGAGAGAAAATAAATTTGAAACTGTCTTAACAAAACGATCCGAAATATTTAAATTCACTTTGTTTAGAAAAACAGTAACAATTTTAGGCATTGTCTTTGAATTTAAGTTTTGAGTATAGCTTGTAGAATTAAGCCAGTGTGTTAACATGGGGTGAACGTTTATTTTGATCAGAGATTTATATAATCTAGCCCTGATTCCATTGAGTAAAATAGGCCGAAAACAAAGCGCAGATAACTAAAAAAAAGGGGGGAAAAAGATATTTTCCGGCTCAAAATGTTTCTTTTATCATATTCTAAAATCCTGTAGATTAGATTAGTTCTATAAAAACGTTTCCATTCTGTCTGAAAAAAGCAAAATTCATGTCCTTAAAGGACCCCCACTAAAGTCTGATAAAATTTGAAACTTTTTCATGGATTAACTTGGTAACAAAAAAAAGTAACATACGCGAATATAATAAAGATTACATGTATACTCAAAATTAAATTACAAATAAATTTGTGTGCGATTGTTAGCCCAATTAGAGCTAATATCGTTATAACGCTTTTCATTTTTGGGTCATTTTGCACAGTTAAATGATTATTCTGAAGAACGGATTGAGCGAATAATTTGAAATTTTGCTCAGTTCAAATGATTGTTCTGATGAAGAAGAAGAAGAAGGACAACAAAACGTATCGAGCAAATTATAAGAAATTTTGCATATAAGTTATTTGTCCAGACCTGCATCAAATAATACACAAGTCTCAAAAACATATTTTCAGTCACGTCATGTCAACAACAACAACAACAACTCAGTATATTTAAGTAAATTTTATTGGTAAATCAATAAAATGAACAGTTTATTCGGATGTTTTTTTCAGCACAAGATAAAGCGAACAATGGAAATAACGAATAATAAAGACACATGCAGTCTCTTGGAGAACAATCAAATACAATGTACGTTTTCTTTTATGTCAAGCGCATTCATGAAAAAAAAACAATGTGATAAATTCGTCTTATACAATTACGCATGGTTATCATAATATTCTAAAATCTAATAAATGTCAAGTGAACCAAAGAAAAGCATTTCAAAATATTAAAAATTCACATAAGACACGTGCATATCATCAAAATTATAAACTATACGATTCTGTTTTCTGAACGAAGTTCGGTCTTGTTTAGTAAATAATGTTGACCTGGCCTATTATGACGTCATTTTCAAACGTGGTCAAGTTTTCAAACATGCCATATTGTTTGATATAGTTCCGTACAGGACTTTCCCATTTATCACCAGTTTCCGGTATACAATACGCCCTGTAACTGCTCCAAACACAAAGGGGAAGAAGTTATAGAGACGCTTGCACGGTAGACTAAGCTGTGATGACGTACTTTGCGTCTCATACTTATGCGAGTAGACTGACGTTACACATAGTTCAATGTTGTATGTCTTTGATAATACGTTTTCCGTGCACCTTGGCACGTGTACAATCAAATGTTCAAATAAGCCAAAAGTCAGGGGAAATATGTCTTTCTTGTGAAAAATGTAAGTTGAGCTGTACATCGAGTTTTCGTCCCAAATATGCGTATCATTCTCCAAGAAAAAGAAAATATCTACATATGGCCATGTTATGTGCTTTGCATACATTTTCCCTTCGGAATTATCGGTACAATTATATGTGTTAATTTTTCGTTTCTTGTAAAATTTCCACTGCCTATCTGATGGCGAGTGTATTGCATATTTAGACGTATTTACCAGCACCTTCAATAGTCGTTGTTTATCAGACGTGTTCATAAAGACGTCAATGTCGTCATCCCATGGTATCACACCGAAATGTCGGAACGACCCAAGCAGTGACCCACCGTACAACATAAATGTTAAATTGTTCATATCACTCAATGCTTTAAACTGTTCCAAAATATCAACAAATTCTTTATAATCACATCCAGTTATTCTCTGATCAAATGCTTTATATCGAGCCACGTGCGTCTGTTTTAATAAGTTTCTATAATCCCAAGAGGGTAATTTCTCATAAAATATTGACTGTCCGTATTTCATTTCATAGAACGTTGTCTCTGTGTTACCAATGTTTCTAGTCGGCCAATAATGTAAGATGAACTGGCGGATATTTGGATAGTTTTGATTGATATTAGCTTCAACAGCTAGCTCATTATTCTTCTCCAGATCGAAATGGCTCGTACACAATGCAAACACAAAATACGCCACACAAACAAAACTCACACAGATAACAAAAGGCAACTGTAAACGATTCTTTCTTGCTTGCATAATTTTTTTTCTGAACTAACACTACAAATTTTTTAAAACGTAACTTGCTTTGCAACAAAAATGGCGAGCATACCGTAAACAACGACACACTGTATATAACGAGGACGGTGTCAGGCTCATACTAAGTTGTTAGAGTTGTTTCCTTTGTTTTATAAATTGAATTGTGCAGGTAAAATTACCTTCTCACGTGCAGAACTTTCTTGTAGTTGCATTTACACTCTTCCAGACGTTGATAAAACTTAAGAACATTGACTTTCCTAATAAAACACTTATGTTCAATATGATGTCGGACCCCATTTTATTTAGCTATTTGAACAATTCAAATAATTATCAAATTTGTTGAAATATTTGTTGAAATAACTGCAACATGATTTTATTTTAATAAACTCCTTGTGACACTTGTTCGTCTCCATTATACAATACAGTTATACCAAAAACACTCTTTATTCCCTTCAATGCTTTAATTTGTAGTGTTTTTGTAAACATACTTTTTTCTATGCACGAAATTGTCATATTCTTGTCGTAAAATTTCTTGTACAACAATTCCACATTTTGTTGATTACATAATTCAATTTTAGTCTGGATATCTTCAACTGAAGAAAACAACATTTATTTTACTGCTCATTTTATGTGGAAATCTCCTTAGCTACCACGTATCAGATCACAATAATTGTTTTTATCCGGGATTATCCATAATTTCTTAGCGTACTAAAAATATCCAATATCTAGTATAAATATTACTTGTTGAGAAGACATTGTGGACAGCCCGATCTCCGCTTCTTCTGATATATTTTTTATAAGAATCCGTTAAAATATTACCATATATCTCCTCCAGTATTGTGCATTCACATTCCATTAAGTACCGAATGGATACTTCCTCTCTTTATAAACTTTTAGAACATCATTAATGGTCCAAGCAAATTCAATTATTGCACACACACACACACAAGCATTAGGCTGGTATAGGCATTATTTTCTCTTGTTGCTTTTGGTGTTACAGCTGTCTTGTATTATTGGATGAAATATAGAGTGGCAATTGCGGTCCCCTTGACAGTTATAGTTATTGGATATCAGCGGGATAGCGTGATGAGTCTGCATCATCCTTCTATAACATAACAGATAGTCAATACGCAGACGACTCCCTAATGACCGCTTTCCTCCTTTTGTTGTGACTTGCAGAAGTCAAATTTTATTCTTCCAGATGTTGAGTATATACAATGTATTTATTTACATCCTTATTTTTTTTTCTCATATGTAATTCTCAAAACTTAAATTTATGAAAAAATCTCAATATCTTGACATGGATGTTAATATATGAAACAATCACAATATCTTGACATAATTTCATTTTAACCATGGCATATCATTGGTTTTGATAAAACTTGATCTCAACTCTAAATTCCATGCAAGGCACCAGGATTTCGGTCAATACAAATATAATACAGGCTTTATTAGGATTTATTTTAACAATATATGCCTTCCTCAGGTAAACTCCAAAACTACATAGATGAGAGATATAATTCAGACAAACTTTTTTTCAAATATCTAAGTTATTGCTTAAAATTCTAAATAGGTACTGGTGACGTTGGTAAAGCATGTGAATTATAGATTTTCGTGCATTCCAAATCTATTCGGTTACGATCAACAAAAAAGATGTTCTGAAGAAACATTTTTTAAAAAATAAACCATGGGAGAGGCAATTTTGACAAATCTTTAATACCACTTATTCATGGCCATGTTACACACATCTAAATACAAGGTATTGTGGTTTTTTGACAAGCATATTTCTTTCCTATTAAATGCGCACACCATTGTATTTACAGAAGATCTTTAATATGTTTGTTCGGGTAAAATTAAGCAACCCATAGTTTGGGTAAATTTTAGACCCCGAGTCTAAATTTTAATACTATTATAGTCTTTATACGACATGTGCTTACCTTTTTCCAGATAAGACGTATTTTTATGATTTTCTTACATAGACATATTGCTTTTTTTCAAATGATGAAAAGACGAGTCAAACTTGATGTCATAACCTTGGTAAATGTTACAAAGATAGTGACAAATGTAATATATCTAAGTCTGTTCTTCAGAAGCTTTTTTGAGATATCGATATCAAAACAATAGATCTGACATTGTTTCAAAGGCCCATTATGCATAGAAAAGGCTATTATTTTTTTATTTCTTAAACATTTTTTAAGGCACATTATATGTATTAGAAACGAATAAATTGTTCCTTCTTAGAAATGGCAAAGAAGAATTTATATTATTGTAGTACATGTATTTTCTTTTGGTTAGATCATGACAGAGTGATGCATTGTAAATCTTTATACAAATAAAGAGATATTTGGCGCGTCTTTACACTGTTTGTATAACGCTAATGACGTCACGTCAAAATATATGCACGGCCGTGCAATACCATATTTACGGAGTCGCAAAATCGGCACGGGTGTGTGATAAATATTGTTATTTTTGTCTGCACATGCTACATGCGTCGTGTCATAAAACCTCAGTGGAGTCCTTTCGATATACGGTCCCGTACGTTTCCGTACTTTCAGTTTCCCGTATTTAACCCTTATGTTTATAATATATGGAATTCTGTACACTTCCGTATTTCCATTTATGTTCCGCAGTGGTCATAATGGCGTTAGATGCCGTTTAGTGGAAATTTAACTCATGGCAATCTTTCACTGACAAACAAAATAACGAAACCAAAGTGATAGCGTGACTTTTATCCAAGGGGGGGGGGGGGTTGAGTAACCTACTGTCTTTTCATATCAATTTCATCAGGTGAGGCTGATATGGGCTAGAAAGGGGCGAGGCTTGCCGAGCCATCCCGAACCTGATAACACACCGTACAATCAAATGGGTAGACAACCGTAGCCTACTAGTATATAAACATGTCGGTATAAATACATAATTGACGGACGGTAAGTATTTATCTATTTTAACATATCTCAACTGTGTTCGAATAAATCAATATGTTATGGATTCATAGTCAACATCTAGAGGAGTCTGTTAACAAGTTTCTGGCACTGTGCAAGTTTTACTTTACGTGAATTTTTGATTGAAGATAATCACACTTTCTGAATCATTTTTTTAAAAGTCAGAAAAAATTTGATGGATATCGTTAGCATAACGTCCATTAGAAAGTACTATTAGTTAATATATATTTTAAATGAACAAAAAAGCTTTACTCCCTCCTAGTTACTATAGCACAAAAGTACGGAATACCGTTAGGGCCATCGTGGTTATACGTTAACATACAGAGGGCGACAATGCGAGAGTGCGACAATGCGATGACGAGAGTGCGACAGTGCGATGACGAGATAGCGACAATGCGATGACGAGAGTGCGACATGCGATGACGAGAGTGCGATAACGCGATAGTACGATGACGACAGAGCGATAGTGTTATCGCACTGTCGCCATCGCATTGTCGCACTCTCGTCATCGCACTGTCGCACTCTCGTCATCGCGTTATCGCACTGTCGACTCTCGCCTTTTGGTGGACGGTTCTAAACTGCTGGCGAATAAGCTGACGGTATAGAATATGGGATAATTTTACTTTTGTCATCTTTTTTCTTTTTGTTCTGTTTCTTTTTATTATTTATTTGTTGTTTTTTTTTCTGTATACTAATAATGTTTAAATGAAATCATAAATTAATAATAAGAATCATTTTGTATATAAATACTGAAAGAGTTATACATAGACGGAAAATGTAATAAATTGTGTGAAACTTTAATATCCTCAGATGAAAATGATCTTATGTTGACATTTAAAAGATGAAAAAATAAATAAAATCATTGTTTATTACTTTTATTAAAAAGACAAACGAAATATATTCATAGATCGTCATCAGTGGTTTTATTTTTTGTAAATGAATAATTTATTATATTACTAACATTGTAAATAAAGATACATGTAATTAGAAATTTACGTCAACAAATAATTTTTTCTATATATCTAATATTAATTGGTCAACAATTTTCACTTTAAGATTAACTTAACAGCAGATCCTACTACAATGTATAAGTTTAATTGGTCAGCATATTGTACTATAGCCAACTGACTCCGCTGGTGGACATAGTGAGACAATGTGCTTCAATGTTGAAAAACACATCTATCCATTAAATTTAATGCGAAAAAATTCTTACTGTTTAGTTTTGTTGTTTTTTGTTGTTGTTGTTCTTTTAGGGAAACATGCAAAATTCGAATTACCAACTACCTGCCGGTAGATAGTGGGGAATTAATAAGAATAACCAACTACCAGCTGGTGTAGTAGTTTATTCGAATATCAAACTACCAACTACCTATCAAATTGACGCTTCTTTAGATTTTTATCAATATCTAAGATCGAGCCATTTTTGGTGCTTGGTGAACATAGCGCTTTTATATTTCTTAAAGATAGTAAATAAATATGATTAAATAAAAAAAAAAAGAAATATAAAAGATAAGTATACTAGATTTCTGTGTCCACTTGTTTTATATATAGCCAAAGTGATTTAGCTCAACCTTGAGAAACTGCTTATGGACAGAGGAAAATGATATTTACAGTGAAGTTTTAATTTATTTTGCAATGTTAGTAAAAATTGGTTTATGGTTTATGCCATATTTTCTTCTTATACTATATGGTCAGCAGACTTAACTTACGGTGCTTTAGGTACACATGTATACTAGAATCTGCTGACCAAGTAACCCATTCCCGCATAAGCATTTTGTGAAAAATGGCTGTTTACATTGAACCCCCCCCCCCCCTGTTACACAAGTTCAAATTGCTATGAAACTATAATGTCGGTTGTTCTACTCAGGTACCCGTGCCTAAAATAATGCAACGGAAGGGCACCTGAGGTCTTCATTCACCAGTAAAGCTGGAACGTCGGTTTACTAAGCCATAGCATTTGTATCTTGATTTCCTGTTACCATGACAACTAGGGGACATTTCAAAATCTCTATGTTGTGTTATTTTTTCCATCAAAGCTGCAAATTCCCGATGGGTCGGGACAGATTGAAGGGCTTTCAGCGTTGGTTACACGTTACCTTAAGATCGACCTGATGCATTTTTGAGCCTCTCACAATTTTATTTTTTTCTTGGAGTTGAGAGGGACGGCAGTCACCCTTCAAACCCCCGTGCAGAAGAGGGTACCCCCTCTCTTGCACCCCGATGTATCTTATAAATAGGGCATGGTTTTCACTATTTGAGGCATCAAAAGGGAGGGTGAAAAGGCGTGAAAACACGTCTATATGAGGTAAAAGGTAAAACATATATAACAAGAGCACCGCTAGGCGGAACATTATATGCCCTAAAGTCCTTTTTAGTAAGGATGAAACATTTGTAAGACATTACATGAATTAAATAAAGTATTACCTCTTTCAAACAGCAATCCTCCAATAAAGTTTGACTATTGTTGGCCAAATGGAACTTAAGTTATACTCTGGAAACTGTTTTCATTTTTGAGGTAAAGGTGACCTTGAACTTTGACCTTGTGACCCCAAAATCAAAAGGGGTCTTCTACTCAATATGGACAATCATCCTATGAAGTTTGAACACTATGGGCCAAATAGAAATTAAATTGACAAATTATCCCATATTCTATACCGTCAGCTTATTCGCCAGCAGTTTAGAACCGTCCACCAGAAGGCGATAGTCGAGAGTGCGACAGTGCGATGACGAGAGTGCGACAATGCGATGACGAGAGTGCGACAGTGCGATGACGAGAGTGCGACAATGCGAGAGTGCGACAGTGCGATGGCGAGAGTGCGACAACGAGAGTGCGATGACGAGAGTGTGCGACAATGCGAGACTGTGACAGTGCGATGGCGAGAGTGCGACAATGCGATGGCGAGTGTGCGACAATACGATGACGAGAGTGCGAGAGTGCGATGACGAGAGTGCGACAATACGACAATGCGATGACAGTGCGATGACGAGGGTGCGACAATGCGATGGCGACAGTGCGATAACAGTACTGCTCTGTCGTCATCGTACTCTCGCATTGTTGAACTCTCGTCATCGCACTGTCGCACTCTCGCCATCGCACTGTCGCATTCTCGTCATCGCACTGTCGCATTGTCGTCATCGCACTGTCGCACTCTCGCATTGTCGCCCTCTGTATTTTAACGTATAACCACGATGGCCCTAACGGTATTCCGTACAAAAGCCCTACAATTGTTTCGTTGAACGGTTTTCAGCGTTATTCATTCTTGCTGATGAGTGGATGTCGATTTTATCATTTAGGTATGACCCACCTAATGCATTACCTCCACTTTGAAGAGTACTCAAATAGGCTAGAACTACTGTCAACTGCATTGAAACTGAGGGGCGCGGGTTCAAGCCCCAAGAAGAGGCAACTTTTTTTGTTTCTTTTTTTTTTTCTTTGAACATTATTTGTGTCTCTCAGATCGCTCTTGATAAGAAAAAAGTGTTTCATTTTAATTATTATTGGTATTTATTGGCTAAATTGTGTCAAATTTATTATCAAATATGGTACCTTGTATTTTCAAAGTCTAATAAAATAAAAACTAGATGGTAAAAGTATTTTATATTTGACAAGCGCAACCAATATACCTTTTAGAAAATTTATGCACTCTTTGAAAACAGCCCCTGATTTGAGTAAATTTTAGGGATATTTTGAATAAGGCCCTCCAAGTAGAAAAATGAACAAACAACTTCTTAAAGTGGATGGGGTAGGGTAACATTTATATACATATTACAAACATTTTGAGTAGAAACAATAATTTTGCTGGGTCATTTGTTAGCTGAATGCTATTATTTGTTTCTTAAAAAAAAATTATAGGAAAACATTAGTTCATAATGATTATAAAATAGAATAATTAGAGTTTCCCATTTCTGAAAAAGAGCCCTTCTAATAGCCAAGTTTTACTTTAGAAAAATCTCCATAACTCGTAAACCATACGGTAAACTTTGTTTAAATTTTGCATTCTTGTGTCTTTTAAGGTATATAACTGACCTATGTTGTCAATTTTATAGTTCCTTATAGTGCCCATTATGGGGCTCATTCCTTAAATAGAGGCAAACGGTTGATGACGTTACTCAAATTTTTAAGACATTCAAACTCAAATACACTATAATTATATCTTTAAGAGAAAATCGTTTTACTTTGTCTGCCTTTTGTTCTTCTAAATTTCTATTTCCTATTTCTTTTTATTTCATTTCATTTTTGTTCCTTTCTTAATAAAGAAACCAACTACATGTAACGCGTTTTCTTTTAAAATTTTATTTAACAATTTAACAATCAAACTATTTAACACACTACGATTGCGGAATATTAAAAATTGAATATATGGATCAATATACACATGTATAACACATTTCATTTCATTGTATTATTTACATTTCTGATAATGCTTTTTCATGATGTTTGACATTTCCCCAAACTTAACACAACTGCATATCAATCCGTGTACAAAACCTATTTGTAACTATTTGAAACAAAACTAGTCAAATAAGAAAAAGATACATATCATTCAAATGTAATGGTACCAAACCATGTTACGAGCATGAGACAAAACTGACACGGACGCTCGGCCTACTGCGCTATCAAGGCACAAGAATTTTACTTTGTATCTTATTTATTATGCTTCAGTCTGCCTTACTATTTTTCGCATTGTTATTAATATTTATGCTCAATTTATTGTCCCTGCAAAAATGCCCCCTGGTTAATATTTGAAAACAAAGCGTGAAAAATATCTCCAATATTTAATGCATATAAAACGTTTTTGAAACGTTCAGGTTTTGCAAAATTAAAATAATTCTATTATATACATATAATGAATAGTAGAAAAAACTTTAAAGTCAGAATTTTCCAAGAAGTTAAATATGATCCGTTTAAAATTTCATAGCGGACTTGGAAAGGCGTTAACTGGTTTGTATTAATATTGTTGTATATAAACCAATTCAAGACATATCTGTAAAAAATAGCCTCCTTATCAGAAACAATAAGGCAATGGCATATATTTTTGAGTCTGCCTTTTAAAGGGCGGAGAACTCTTTGGCACGTATTCAGAAACGATACTTAATCTCAATCTCAAAGGTCTGGAGTAGACTTACGGTAAGTAACACACAACGTGCAAAGTGGTTTTCATTAAGATGATTTTGTTTACTCAACCATACCTCTCCGATCGGTTTTTATTGCATAACATCACTCAATATACACTGCACAAGTGTAACCATGTGGTGTAAAAGAGTGTATTTCACCGAAGTGAATTTTTTTAAAAAAAGAATTAATCTATCCACGGATGATGACAGAATTGTTGACCGGATACGACCATCAATATACTTTATAAAATACAGCCTTTCCAGAACCTTAATTCACATTTTACCTGGCTACAAAATTGGGTCTGGCATGCGACACATCATCTCAGTGTGCAAATAGTTCAGCAAAAATATATTTAAAAAAAACTATTTACTAACAGAGCTTTTCAAATTTGGAAGACCGCGGTAAAACTTATTTTTCTTTAAACTTAACGAAATCAACAAAAAAAAACGAAAGTGAAAGACACATTTTGTCTCGGAAACGGATACATTTTTATTCCTTTAGAAAGTGCAAACATGAGTTATTTTACTTGTGAATATTGGTTTGAGGGCATGTTAGATTATTCTAACCTGAAGAATGTATCGATAAATGTGAAATTATTTGTTATAAAAGTGGCAAAATGTAAACACAGAAGTATTTTGACATCCGTACAATACACACAATCACTTTAATGTAATAAATGCAAAAAAGTTACAAATGCAAATAAATGGTTATGTGATTGGCCAATGAGAAACTTTTGAAAACTATAAAAGTACACCAAAAATAAAAAAAAGCTTTTGAGAAATAAAAATAAAAGCATTTCTGAGGCACAATATGGACCTTTAAGAGAAGTTTTGAATCATACATGATTTTTTTTATTTATCATCATCTGTTAATTGTGTGCATATTTCACCTTTTATATCCTTATTGCTATTTTTTTTTCTTATATATTGTCCAGATAAAGGACCTAAAGAATAGATTTCAAGAATGTTTTAAAAAAGTACGCTTATCATAATATAATATCAACAATGACATTAACTAAGTTAAAGTTCACACAATAATGAAATCTGGAAACAAAGTGATCCCTCGGAAGCATTAATCACAGCAAAATTACAAGAGAATTGCAGACTCGGTTTGATTATATGTCTGTACATGAGGGATAATGAATACGTGCAACATCCCTCACGCTCCCTAGCACCGGCTTGAGCGGTACTCAATTCTCAACACTTAATAGTGCTGGCATCAATGATCCCAAAGGACCAGAAAAATATAACAACACTGAAGTGAAGTACGGGACAACCTTTTACAGCTGCCACACAGCACTTGACACCTTCTGTTGTGAAGTATAAAAATCTGGAAAGAAAGTGATCCCTCAAAAGCATTAATCACAACAAAATTACAAGAGAATTGCAGACTCGGTTTGATTGAGTCTGTACATGAGGGATAATGAATACGTGCAACATCCCTCACGCTCCCTAGCACCGGCTTGAGCGGTACTCAATTCTCAACACTTAATAGTGCTGGCATCAATGGTCCAAAAGGACCAGAAAAATATAACCACACTGAAGTGAAGTGCGGGGCAACATTTTACAGCTGCCATGAAGTGTCATATGCAGACAGTCCTCCCCGTTTAGACGGACCCGTTAAATACCGGAAAACGGAAACCATTTATTAGTAGGTATGATATTTAGTGGTGTTTAACTTTTTTACGGAAAATTCCGAATAACAAATTTGTATTATTTTTTGTTGTTTATTATTTGAATATTATTCTAGACTTTTACCTTTACTACTAATTACAAAAGATATTGTTTTAATATCTCATTATTATAAAATAAATAAGTTAAAGATTCTGGATAACAACATTTCCGGTACATGACGTCACCGGAAATAGAAAGAAAGTTATTCATCGATTCGGGAGAGGTTTAATGACCCGATTATTTCACAAACAATGACTGTTTCATTGCCATCCTTTAAGTAAAGTGTATCGGATATTTGAAGAAATATCTTGGACAATCTCAAAATATTTTAGTAAATATGAACGGGCTTTCAATAAGCGAACTGTGTTGTCTGTTTTGCTGTCCACCATGTCCATCAAAAATAGCAGCAAAGCTGGCATTTCTCCCACCAGAACCAACATATTCCTTAGTCCAGGATGAAGCTGGATCACGGTACAGCTTTCATCTCACAGATAGAGCAGAATGGCAATATACCCAAAGAGAATTAGACTGTATAGAAGTGTTTCAGACAAGAACATCGAAAGGAAATAGGATTTCGTGTATGTTTGCAAGATGTTCACCAAATGCCAAGTTTACTATGTTATTCAGTCATGGCAATGCTGTTGATCTCGGACAAATGAGCAGCTTTTATATTGGACTTGGAAGCCGTATAAATTGTAATATATTTAGCTTTGATTATTCAGGTTATGGTACAAGTACAGGAAAACCTTCGGAGAAAAATCTCTATGCAGATATAGATGCTGCTTGGCAAGCTTTACGGACTAGATATGGCATAAGCCCACAAAATATAATTCTTTATGGACAAAGTATAGGGACAGTGCCAACAGTTGATTTAGCATCCCGTTATGAAGTAGCAGCAGTTGTGCTGCATTCACCACTTATGTCTGGTATGAGGGTTGCTTTTCCAGAAACAAAGAGGACCTGGTTTTTTGATGCCTTCCCAAGGTATGATATTATGTCATAGCTATGCCCCAGGGAGGGGTTTCTCATTTTATAAGTGGCCGGGAAATGAAAAGATTATAGATTGGTTACAAGTAAATTTACTTTTGTGACATTCTTCTTCTGCCCCAGTTCTCTACAGTGTACTTTGAAATAGTTGTCGGAACTTGTCCAGGATAACCGGTGTAACGTTTTAAGGCACACAAACCCTGTCGGTGAAAAGCTAGCTGACCACCGAGAGTGGTTAAATTTATGTCCTTATATATTGGATACTTTCCTATAATTATGTTTATTAATCAACATTAGTTTTTGCATATTGTAATGCTCATTATGGGTATTATGACGTTCTACCAACGTCGTTACATTACTTTCCCCTCCGAGACTTGGCCTGGGAAATCTGTGGGTACGGCAAACCCTGTCTGGCAGTTGGGCCATCCTTAAAAAAATGTTGTCTACATCCCCCAGAATATCAGAGATTTTGCAGTGTCTGACTTCCAAATTTTGGAACTTAGTGGAAGCCCTGTCCCCCACACTGGCCACAAAATGTAACGTTTTAAGGCACACAAACCCTGTCGGTGAAAAGCTAGCTCACCACCGAGAGTGGTTTATGCCCCTTTATATTGGATACTTTCCTATAATTATGTAAATTAATAAACTTTAGTTTTTGCTAGTGTTGTCCCGATTGTCTCTGAAAATCGATAACTAATCGGACCACACCATAATCGGCAACAATCGATAGTCCTTTTTAAAAATCGATTATTTAATGTTCTACCACCCCTGAATTGCCTATGGCGTAACTTTTTTACATGCAGTCAAAAAGAAGTTTCCCGACCGAATCTCTTTAATTCCAGACAATTTTAAAGTATTTTTTGTATTCAAAACCTATTTTACATGGTTAATACTACTTTAGTAAATTATAGTTTGCAGTATCATAACATTATAAATTTATATATCTACTGTAGTTAAATTAGTGATCTTCAATACTACTCATTGATATTTTGACCTGTTGACTAGTACTAATATTGACTGCCATAAAGTTGTATATTACAAAAATTGACTGTCACAAAGTAGTATATTGAGGTATTTGTGTTGTTTGTTTTGAATTCAAAGAGCAAATTAAACTAAAGAAAAAAGGGCCATTATAAGTGCGAACTTGATGGTACTATCGGCAGACAATCGATTGTGGTGGTCCGATTATCGATAGTGATTTTTGAGTCCGATACCCAACACTAGTTTTTGCATATTGTAATGCTCATTATGGGTATTTTGACGTTCTACCAACGTCATTAAACCGACATGTAAATTATAATTTACAGTCTAAGCAAAATAGTTTTCCCAAAATTAGTACAAACTTGTGTATTTCAACTGAGAAAGTTTTTTTCATTCATAGAATGACTCTTCCAACCTTTCAGCTCTTTAACGACATTCAACTTAAATATGTTTTTTTGTTTCAGTTTCTTTTTTATTCTTAAGTTTATTTTTATTAAGTTTAAATATTTTAACATGAGTCTAGTCAGCTATAGCCTCTCTCAATTTCCAAATTTCACCATGGGTAGCAAGAAAAAGACAGACAGGTCGTATCAACCATTAGGGGAACCTAAAATATGAAAGTGAATTGGACCAACACATACTGACCATTAATTAGTGATTTAAATAGACCAAAAGTGATAAACATGAATCAACAGAACAAAGCTCAATTTAGCTGTCTTTCAATTTTATGGTTAAAATATTTATGTTGGGCTATAGGATTTATAGAGCCCTGCTGATTTCTATTTTATAAATATTCAATTAATTGTGGTAACTGTAAAAAAATATTTTGTTGTACTTGGGGGTGGGGGAAACCCACAATTGCAGGGTTTTTAAAGCACTAATTAGAGTCAATCATGGCCTGAATACAGCTAGTGGTTAATCCTTTTTTACATATTGCATTAGGGCATTAAACCACAGAAAATAAACAATCTTAATTGATCTAAATTAATGTCCATAATTGTTAGTTGATAGGGGCAAGGTCATTTAGATTACCAATCAAAGGATTAGTGTCAACATTTTCTGTGTATTTCCAGAATCATTGATATAAACTACATCTCTGGTATTTCTAAACTGTCTATGAACAATCCTTTTGATATCAGCATTTATTTTATAAGAACAATTAATAATATTAATTATTTGAAAATAAATTGCCTGATGGCAAAGAATTGTTATAGTTCTTACTGCAAATATGCCTATTATATTCTTAAAGGGATGACATTATTATGTCTATATGAAGTATTAGAAATCATAGCTATCACAGATTTGTGATTTTATGTTGAAATGGATGCTGAAATGGACATTTGCCCCCTTATTTTGCAGCGGTGATCATTTGTCCCCTTGTATATTTGGAAGGTCGGACATTTGCCCGCCTAAATTTTTTTTAAATTATTGAATTTTCAATCAGAACATGTATAATTAATTAGTTAACTTATTAAAATATGTAAAAATTTATGTTAAAAAGATTTGGTTATACACATAAGATGTATTTGTTTATAATTCTGATAATTGACATTTTCAGCATTGACAAAGTGCAAAAGATAACATCGCCTGTGCTTGTAATTCATGGAACAGAAGATGAAGTGATAGACTTTTCTCATGGACTAGCTATACATGAGAGATGTCCCAGAACTGTAGAACCTCTCTGGGTAGAGGGTGCTGGTCACAATGATGTAGAACTTTACGGACAATATCTGGAGCGACTAAAACAGTTTATCAGTGTGGATCTAGCCATGAATTGACGTGAGGAGCAGGAAGTAGACAAAGACAGCTCAAATATAGCACATCTTGATGTAGTAACAGAGGTTGAAACTCTACTCTGAACAACATAAATTTGTAATATCAACTGTGGTAGATTTTAACATGGAAGTTTTATCTTGCTTTACTGGAAAAATTTAGAGTGAATACTCATCTGTAAAAAAATAAACTTTATAAGTCAAATTAAATTATTGTCAGCAATTATTTCAATTGCTTAAGTTACCTGTAGTTAAATACCAAAGTAGATTAGTTTGAATTAAAGTTAATATGAAAGAAATATAGTAAGTTTCATGGTAAAATGAAGGCATTTCCTTAGTTTAAAGGAAGGGAGATGCATATCGAGTCATGACAGGTGTCGTAAATAATTTGTTTTTTAATTACATTGTGTTTGCTTCTTATCTTGTTGGAAACGGTATTTAACAAAAGTACATGTGTAGTAAACAATCACATACATGTAGTGATCCCACCTCATTTATACTATTTCATAAGATTTTGGCCTAATTCACTGGTCTGATATTTTATCTCACATAGATAAGACATTTTTTTCTGTCTTCACTGAGTTTCAGATAAAAAGGTCATACTAAATGGCTTGCAATATTGATAAAGTTATCTTTTTTTACTGATGACATTCAATTGATATTTTCAAAAACATATTTGAGTTTTTCAAAAAAAGTAAAAAATCCAGACACTTACGGTAATCAGACCAAATTTTTGTTTATTGTTTTTTGTGTTTAACAACATTTAAAATGCCTTACCATAATCATAATGTTTTAGCTTTACTTGAAGTACAGTTAAAATTTGAAGTATTTAACTACAGCTTAATAATGATTGTGTGATCTTTTGTTTAGATTTTTATTTTCGGTTGTTTTAAAAAAAGTGCATTTAATGGGGCATGATAATGTACAAAGTAATTTTGGGTATGAAGTGTGTTAAATTTTTCATTATTTTTATCATCTTGGATAGACGTGTATATTAATGATGTGATGGGTGGGGGGAGATTCTGTAAAGACTAAAGTAAAGGCAATGTAAAGACTCAAGACAAACTTGCTTGTCGTGATGATAGAAAGTTCTATATTACATTATATGTATCATGTAAGTCCAGTTTGTTGGTGTGCAAGACTTAAGAAGAACTTGATTGCCTTGATGATGAATAGTTCTATAATATTAAAGTCCAGTTTGTTGGCATTATATTAATAATAGGGTTGGAGAAGTGTGTAAATGCCTAGAACAGTTGATTTGTTTGTTATGATTAATAGTAGTTTGTAGTTACAGAAATTGATTTTTCTTTTATTGTTTACATTTAATGAAATACCTTTGTATTTGATAATGAATTATTTTTGAATAGATACATGTAGGTTTCTGTATAGGTCCATTGAAAAGTTTTTGCATATTTACCATATTGATTTTAAATTTTTATGTCCCATTTACATGTAAATGATTTATATTTGAGATAATACAATAATAATTTAAAATGTTATTTTGGGAACAACAATAACAACAATATTCCAACATATTTATTCAATAACAAAATAAAGAAGTCAATTTGTAGTGCTATCTTGACAAAAGTTAACTTTATAGATTGTTTTCTAAATAATCTCTGGTCATGAAATTTTGATATTTCATTAATTAACGAGATGTTGATAAGTTAGCTGAAACTGTATACTTCATTTTGCTCTTCATACTGATTTAGACTTCTTTTTACCACCATTATTTGTTAGTTCTACCCAATCATTGCTGATATGTAGTGAATATATGTATTAACAATGGCACCAAATTATATTTGTACAAGACCATTGCTAATTATCTGTCTGTTAATAGCTTATTTACATGTATGCACACTGGGGATATTTCATCACATTGCTGGATAATGAACAGTTGTGTTAGATTGTTAATGATGATTGTTATAACTATTGATTATAGGTGAACAAGTATGGTATAATATTAATATGATATACATGGCGGTTTTTATCATTTTCTGGCAAGAAAAATAACTCTTTTCACCTTGTTAGTCAAGCCACTACATATATTCCATATTTGCATTTAAGCATAAAACACAACATATTTTTGTTGTCTTAACATTTATCTATATTGTTGTTGATTAACCAACATACTAAATTATTAAACAAATGGGAACATATATCAACTTGATTCAGAATAATTATGTTTCTTTTGTCATCAGGGCTCTCAGTAGGGTCAGAATTTCACGAGTCAAAGACTCTTTGGCTAAAATTTTCATGAGTCAAATAATTTTTTTCTAGTGTCATTTGACTACATGAATCATTTTTATTTTACAAAAATAACTGTATTGGAGGTCATTTTTGGAGATTCCAAAGTCTAAATTGACAGAAAAAAATGCCTAATTATAAATGTCTATACCCCCTCCACCTAAAAAACAAACAAAAAACAAATAAAACAAAAACATGAATTGCTGTGAAAGAATAAAATAAGCAGCAGCTTTTCTGATTAAATGTAAAAAATATAAAAAAAATATCTTTACTGGTATGATATATCATATAAATTTTAAATACCAAAATGTACCATAACAAATGCACAGGTACTCCAAGTAAATCAAAGACGTATTATAACCCTTTAAAAGCAATCAATAATTGACACCTCAAGTATGTAATTCTTATCAGTTGTGTAGAGCTATTTTTAGCCTGTCAAATTGCAGCCACTGAATTGTCACGCTTCAGTGCACATGGTATAAACAATTGCCGTGTGTAAAGCATTTTACACACAGCTTATACTGCCTGTTGACATTTTTTATGAGTGTGATTTGAACACATGTAGGATTTGATAATTAGGGGTGGATTTAAGGTAATTATTATTGCATAGCTGAAAATCCCATGTGGCAAATTGACTCTTGAGCAGATTTTATCACGTGTCAAATATGTGCATTTCCCGATTTTCACGAGTCAAAACCCGGATCCCCGTGTCAATCGAGAGCCCTGGTCATTATCAACATTTATAAGTTTTGATTTCTTCTAACATATGTTTAATAAGTAAGTTTTTATGTACATAAGTGTTAATACCCTACTTTAAAGATTTAAATTAGAAGTGTGTTCATTTTCTCATGAAACTAAAGTCGAATGTTTAGTGTAACTTCCTGAGACATAAGTGAACACTGATGTCTAAGTATAGGTTAAAGTTTATTAGTACGTCTTTACAAAATTAAATTGGTCAGGCATGGCACAGCCACCACCTTAGTGTTTTAAATTATTTTTATAAACAGTCGATTTACTAGACTGATTAACAGGTTGCCGATTTACTAAAGTAAATGTGTTACGATTCATTTGAAGTACTGCAATCCTATTGGACGAAAAATAATTTCAAACACTAATAATTGGTACTATCTGCATATAAAATACCACTGGAAAATATGACAATTTGTAAGAGAAAGTTGATTAGTGTTCCTATACATATTCTTTATAAAGATGACAGAATAAACAATTTTTTCCATGACAAATTATCCCATGAGGTATGACATGTATATGTATGTACAGTTAATTAGTCTCAATTGAGAAGTTCGGGAACATATCTAAAATAAACTATAGAACTGTACACAATACATGTTGTGTTGATATCAGAGAGCTGTTTTTGTCGATTTCCTGCAGGAGGCCAGGTTCAAATATTTGTACAGATTATTATTATTGTTATTTCCCTATTTTTGATTCAACATTATTTGGTCGATTATAGTACTTAATCATACGTTTCGTGTTTAATTGAGTGGTAGCATTTACATTGTTGTACAACTTTGTTGCTTATGTTTTTGGTCTGTGTAATGTATATAATAGTGTTTTAAATTGATACCATATACTATATGTTTTGTATTTTTTTGAGATGATTTAAAAAATCATATCAAATTAAATAATTCAAATTAACAAAAAAAAAAAATGATTCTTACATGTTTACATTTAGTTGTTTCTAAAAAGAGTGATTTGTCACATGATTTATGTGTTACTTTATATATTTGTTATAGATTAGGAAGAATATTTGATGGTTCGCCTTTTAGTGGACCTGTATTTTTAGTGTTTATTCAATATTTTTAATTGTTAATTTAATTTAGAAGTCCTAAACTACATGAAAACTTTGGTCAGTAGTTGTTTAAATTGTTCAGTTATATAATGAAAAATATCTGTGAGATATAACTGATATCACACTGTTTGAAACAGAGTGAGATTTATAATTTTGGTTCCCATTCTACATATTTGAAGAAAAAGCAAAGAAGACATTATGAATACAGGTCTCATAATTAATGTCATGAATAAAGTCATATAAATAAGTGTAATTGGCTGCCAATTAAATTTTTCTCAAATTTAGGTCAATAGAAAACAATATTGCTTGTGTAAGAATTTAAGGTGGTTGTTTAAACTTATTCAGGAGCTGTGTTATATATTTATAACAGGAAAAAAAAAGTTGTACCTCGTACATATATAACTCATAATCAGAATATATGTTGTTTTTAGATCACTGGAGCTAAGTGCTTACAGGTTACTATTCTATTGGTTTGATGTCAGTTGTATATTGTGGGTTATGATCTACAATGTCTCCAAAAACCACTGCTAGGTTTTGATTAAACCTTACTGGACTGCTTCCAAAGTGACCCTCAACATAAAATATATAAATTTGTCCAATCAAAGGGAGATTAGAGGTATTTTGCTTAGACTTGTTAGGTAGGAAAACATATGAATCTTTATTAGGTATTTGGTCTATAGGTTACTTGTTTCATTGAATTGAGTTACAAAGTAACTTTTAAAAAATCTTGGGCATGGAATATTGATATTTGGCATGTAACATTGTCTGGTGCACCCTGTTGCAAAAGTTATACATATTCTGTGCGTAAAAAATGGCCATTTGTCCAGAACTACTTTTGTTACATAGACCTGTCAGATTGTGAAAAATAAGTAGTCAACTGCATTTTTTTGAAGAATAAGAGTACAGACCCCAGACCTGTTAGGAAATTAGAGAAAAAGTGTCAAAATCTGAATGTCCATTGACACACTTTACATTCAGTGTATGCAGATATTTTTGTATGAAATAACCTTCACATTGAATGACTGTGAACTTCATCAAGTGCTCTACTTCCAATCTTTTATGAAATGACCCTCAGACTTAGATCCATAGCAACCTTGTTTTGAATTTGTTGGTTTCAAAGTGCAAATTTGGTCCATTTGGACATATTAGTGCTCAATTTACAATTTGACTGTGAAAACTTTTAACATGACACTATGATGTACCCCAACAAGTTTAGAGTTTTGTTTACATGTAGCAAGAACTCTCCTTGTGTGAGCATTGCCTTGTTTTTTTCCTCAGAAGTCGGGGATGATTATAAAGAGTTCTTATAATGAAATATTATATAAATGTATTTACAATAAAAAAGATTTATATGCTCATAGAAAAACAGTTTTATATACTCCAGGCATGCTTTTTACTTCACCAAATTTATACTTTGGATTTCTATATGTGTTGAGCTTTTTGCAAAGAAAACTCTATTTGCCATTTTTTCTTTAGGCTAATTTCTTTAAGCAAAGTCTTACATGTTTACATGTTTGAGTTAAACTTTTGTTGTGAGTTGTTATGGTACAAAATGTATGCAGGAATACTTACATGTACTGAAGGTCAAGCATTTGTACAGATGAAAAGGCTTTAATGATTCTATAGCAATTATTTGTAAATGATTAGTGCAATATATGTATAGACAAGTTTGTTACCCACGTATATTTACTTAAAAGACAGAGCACACATGAGTTTTTGTTGTAATAAATTGAACTATTTTTATCTCTTATTTCTGTTACATATTGTACTTTGTGTTGAAAGTGTTGTATACTGTATGCTAGTTGATCTGATTATCAGCGTGAGTCGGCATGTCTCTTTTTCCTTCACTATAAATAAACTATACATGACTGTGATCTGGTGTTGTTAATTTTTGTTATCATCTCATATGTAACTGTGACAACTCTTGTCCACATTCATTATCATATAATGTCCATAACATTTAAAAGAAATGAAAATGCACACTATGTGGTCTTTTTTATTACTTGTTAAGTATATTGTATAATACTGTTCGCACAGTCAGTTACCTAAGTAACGTGTTTATCAGTTAACACTTATTTAGTAAAAAGAACTCGCACACTCACTACCAATACAAGAAGAGATTTCTTGCAACGAGTATGATAATGTTTTTAAATAATTTCAAATTTAATCTTGAAACAAACATCAAGAACAACCTGTGCAAATTATTTGCTTTGGCAGTTACTGAGTGTCGTAATAAATACAATAAGATGTCCACCCATGTGTGTATTCTATATTGAAGGAGGGTCCATCCATTATAAGGTACAAAAATAGCTTTTTCTTTCGAGAACGGACTCGGGGACTAGGTACATCCTTAAAGAGCACAAAGTGGTTATTTACCTCTCGTGAGTATGAGCCAAGAAGATGAATTTTGAGTCTTGGTCACCGAAACGGCCGATCGTTGTTATGCCACCGCAGCATCTGCGATGCGATGGCATATAGCGATTCACTAGTGTGTGTGTTTGTGTGTGTTATATAGATTATATAGTGAACTTAAAAAATCTTCTTGTGAAAAACCACTAGTTCAATTTCAACCAAACTTGACAGAATTGTTCCATGAGTGAACAGCTTTCAAAGTTTTTCAAAGAATTCGATTCCATGCAGAAATCTGGTTGCCACGGTAACCAAAAGTAATTATGACATCTTCTTGTAAAGACCCACACGGCCTAGAGCTTAGATATTTTGCATAAGGCATTGTCTGGTAGACCTCTACCAAGATTGTTCTAATTATAGCCCTGGGGTCAAAATTGGACTGGCCCCGGGGTCATTGATACCATTATGTACATAAAAACTTAAAGAATCTTCTTGTCTGACTTGTCCGAAGGTACAAGGCTTACAGCTCTGATATTTGGTATATAATATCATGTTTAGGTCCTCTACCAAAGCTGTCCAAATTTAGCCTATAATGTCATAATTAGCCTGCCCAGGGGTCATAGCTTTTCTATATATGTATATGGAAAAATCTTAAAAATCTTCTCTGAATTGACAAAGGCTAGAGGAGATTTGATATTTGGCAGGAAACATTGTTCAAATTACAGCCCTTGGCCAAAATTGGCCCCCCGCTGGGGGGGGGGGGGGGGGGGTCATTGATTTCATTATGTACATAAAAACTTGAAAAATATGTTGTCTGAGGGTACAAGGCTTAGAGCTTTAATATTTTGTATATAATATCATCTATAGGTCCTCTACCAAAGTAGTTCAAATTTAGTCTCTAGTGTCAAAATTAGCCCCGCCCCGTTGGGTCATAGGTTTTCCATATATGTATATATTAAAATCTTAGAAAATCTCTGAATTGATTAGATATTTGGCTTGAAACATTGTGTAGTGGGCCTCTACCATGATTGTTCAATTTATAGCCCTTGGTCAAATTTGGCCCCAACCTGGGGAGGGTGTCATTGATTTCATTATACACATAAAACTTGAAAAATCTACCTGTCTGAAGGTACAAGGCTTAGAGCTTTGATATTTGGTATATAATATCATCCATAGGTGCTCTACTTAAGTTGTTCAAATTTTGCCCCTAGTGTCAAAATTGGCCCAGCCCGGGGGGGGGGGGGTGTCATAGGTTTTTTCCTTTGTGTTATTAATAAAAATTATACAAATTTTCTGTGCCAGGTTTATTGACCAAAGGCTAGAAAGTTAGGATATTTGACAATGAAACATTTGTAAGTGGATTCTCCCAAGAATTTGTTCAAATTATAGGACTTTGGTTAAAAATTGCCCCCGCCTTGGGGTTTCATTTGATTTTCATCATGTATGTATTAGTAAAAACATATAAAATATTCTTGTGTTGAAAAACAACTTAAACATTGGGAATGTCTAATAACATGTTATGCTATTTATATTAAAATATTTCAATAGTTATGAACTCTTAGGGCAAGACAGTGATTGAGCTTTGTAGAAGAATTTAAATGAAACAATTTGAGCCACATTATAAGGAAAATTAAATCATTCACACCATGTATATAATAATGATTAATTGTTTTGAGAAATTGATAAGGGCTTTAATTTAAAAAGACAGTATTTAATAAAAAAGAGTTATTCTACCTGCATTTTAAGTTTAATTGCTCCGCGCCCACAGGCGTGGAGCTATTTTTGTTGACTTTTTTTGTCCATGCAATTAATCCCTTCGATTTACAGCCAAAAATAAATTCGGAAGCAAGAATTCCTTCCGATTTCTTTTATGTAAAGTCATATATTGGTTTCCC
Source organism: Ruditapes philippinarum (assembly GCF_026571515.1). Taxonomy (NCBI): domain Eukaryota; kingdom Metazoa; phylum Mollusca; class Bivalvia; order Venerida; family Veneridae; genus Ruditapes; species Ruditapes philippinarum. The sequence goes on from NW_026856539.1 coordinate 166,531, forward strand.
ATTCGGTGATTCGCAGTATGTCATTTTAATGGATGAGAACGGGAACAAATTCATATACAAAAGCAGTATAAAAGACCAAATAAAAAATAAACTTAAATTTGGTAGTTTATTTCTGACATTTGTACCACCGACCCTGATTTCCCGAATTTTTGCTGTAAGAAGTTGATTCTATTTTGTTTGGAGGCAATCGGTTTTATTGTGGTTTGAGTGGAATGTTGATTTGCCGAATACTGTGACATTTTAATAGTGGGGCGGGAAATTGAGAAAATAGTGCAAATTGTGATACAAGCATGAAACTTTCAGGAAATCATCTTTAGACCATGTAGATTTCAAAAGTGAAGTGGGCCCAAAAATATCTCTGCTCATTCAAGATGGCCGCCATTTTCAAAATGGCCGCCATATAAATTTGAGTACATTCTAGCTCATTCATTCCATTTTTTTGTACAGACCTTTAACTCACACCAAAAGCATGCATATAATTTCTCCTTTTCAAAAATTTAAATCTCACAAAATTTCTCTTTCATACTTCTTCCAAATCCAAGATGGCGTCCAATATAGCCGTCGATTTTGTGCAAAACTGTTATATCATTTTTATAGTATAATTTGTTGCACAAATTATGTTTATTATGATAAAAAAAGTGTTTAAACATATCAGAGATAATCAAATTATATGTAAATCTCAATAAAAGTAAACATTTAAAAAGTTTTTGTCTAAAAATATCTTAAAAAAGATAAAAAAAAATTCCATTTTTTTCATATTTTTCAAATTTGATTTTCTAAAGTAATGTACAAAGTTAAAACAGTTACTTTATATCTTAAACTGTATTTGACATTCCATTTATATCATGTGTTTATTGTAAAGAATGTAAGAAAAGCATTAAATCTGTAGGTTTTATATTTTGTGAAAGTGGATGGGGTAATTTTATATGATAATTGTGAAAGAAAAAACAACAGAAAATCTACATAGCTAAGTTCATTCTATTTCTTTACCTTTTTACTTTTCTATGAATTCTTATGCAAATGTTCCAACTTAAAAAGTACTTTTTATTGGATGAAAGTATTTTTGTCTTCCTTCGGGCCATTTGATGGGTGAGCAAGAAATGCACATACAAACATGTGTATACATTCAGTTATTAAATTTGGTTGCATGATAATTCTTGTTTCAATATATTTGATATCATATATTAATTGTTAATCGTAAAGACATATAAGAAGACAATAAATCAACTAAACGTGCTTAAAATAGCAAACATGTACTTGAATGTAAGGTATGAAGGTAGTCTATAAACGCATATTTTTGACTCCTCTACAATTTTATATTTATAATATAAACATGGCTTAAAAGCCAACAAAATGTATGTGATGTAAAACATATATATCAAGGATATGGCCTGGCCTGCATGCAACTTTTTAAAAAGTTTAGATACAAACTAAGTGTACTAGTATTTCCTAAAGTAATCATATCTTATTTTTTTCTTTCAATAAGAGGGTAATGATGACCCTGGATCACTCACCTAAGATCATTGTTGGAAAAAAGGTAACAATATCATTTTGGGAGTGTCAATTATGTCATAACACACATGATTTGTGTCATAATTGAATCCGGTTGCTTTTAAAGAAACCTGCTCAATATCTGCTTTCAATTTTTTTTATTTCACACGAGAGAACTTTAATAACCATATCTATATACGAGTCCATATAAACTTAGTGACCTTTTGTGTTTGGTAAATTTGGACCATGTTGTCCATGATATATCATTATTATAACATAATCATGATGATACATGATTTATGTATATGCGTCGGATAGTGTAGGTTAAGAGAAAACAGATTTATTACAGTAGTCTTTGTAAATTAAGTGATACCATTGCAAAACCATTTTAGACTGCAGTAGCATCATACAAATTTATGCATGTTATATCAGTCTACATCCCAAATATCTTATTTCAGGTCAATGAAGTTTAACACTAGATGTTTTAATGTGTTTTCCTATACAAGTCTGTGAACCCAGGTGGCTCTACGAGCATGATTCATTAAATGTGTTAATAAAGACCCAAGGTGGTGCTACATGCCAGCTTAGTACCAGTGCTCTATGCATTTTGATTTTTGAGAAGATTTTTTATATTGCATGTACACTTAATGATACAAAAGTGTTTTATGTAACTTTTAAAGAGGTCTTCTTTACTTGGCAAGGTTATATTTTGACTATCTAAGCTCTAGGCATTACAGTTTGTTTGTTTGTTGATTTTTTTTAATAACATTAACAACAAAACATCTTCAATGCGATTCCCTTAACAAGTCTTTAAAAACTGTGTTCCTCGTGAGGGCCTTTAAATCATGTTCCTGCAGTCTAAAATGGCTTTCCCTGTCACTTAGTTTACATTGACTTATATATTAAAATTCTTCTCCGAAACTATGTGCAGAGAAGAGAAAATATCGTATATCATAGCATTGTGATGCTATATAAAGATTATAAACTATTGGCATAGGGTCAAAATCACTTAGTTTACATGGACTCTTATTGGAATATAGTTATATGAGTCTTCTTGTAGTTCTGAGAGCCTAGTTATTGGACATGATTCTTTAAATCATGACTGGTGAAAAAAGATACTCCTAATATGATTTTAGCATTCTTCAGTATAAAAGAATTATAGACCTTTTACAGCAGTGGGTCGTAGGCGCGTGATCTAGGGTCAACAATGCTCTATTGTTTTAAGGGAAAAATAAAGTAGGAATACATTTAGTTTATATTCCAAAGTATAAGCTATGTTATGTGGGCCAAGCGGTTTTATTGATACCTATTTTAGCACACCTAGTCATTAGATAATATGATGTATCAGTCGCCTAAATTTTTGTTTCTTTTGAAAATATCATGTCTACATAAGTTATTAGAAAAGGACGGTACTTATTCAGTTAGACTTGGTTACAATGATGTGCAAGTAAATATAACTTTGAATCATTCTGTTACAAGCTTTTAGCAAGACTAAATTGTGTAGGAAATAATTGTATTCATAAATAGACAACATTTCACTAAGGTCCAGGCATGATTTTATCTAACATATGGCTCGTTGATGAATATTCAGTCTTCTTTCTGTACAATTATCAAGTTATATTATGACTATTGAAACAACTTATATCATGCAAACACATTTAATAACTGAATGTATACATATGATTGTATCTGCATTTATTGATATTTAGTACACCGTCTAGACCTGAAGGGAAAAAAAATACCTTAATACAATAAAGTACTTTTACAGTGAATATTTGCATAAGAATTCTTAAAAACGTTATTTTGTACTACAATTGTCTGATAAATTTACCCCACCCACCTTTAATAAGTATAAAACCTTCACATTTTTGTTTGTTTTTGTTACAATTATACAATAAAACAAAGTGTTGATTGAATATCAAATACACTTTAAGAAACTATGTAACTTTTGGAATTTTGTACATAGACCTAGAAAACCATGTTAGAGAAAAATGAAAAAAATGGCACTTTTTCTTTGATTTTTTTAAAGATTTTTTTTGTACAAAAAACTAAAAACATGACTAACAATGTGGTTAACCTAAAATTTGATTTTTTTCTAATATATTTCACAACTTTATATGGAAATACGCATACCGTGTGCAAAAAAATTATACTACAAAAGAGATATATCAGTTTTCATTAAAATTGGCAGCCATATTGGACGCCATCTTGGATTCTGAAGAAATATGCAAGAGAAATTGCTTAAGGATTTGAATTTTTGAAAAGGGGAAACTATATGCATGTTTTGGTGTAAGTTTCAGGTCTGTACAAAACATTGGAATGAATGATCTATTATGTACATCAAATTTATATGGCGGCCATCTTGAAAATGGCGGCCATCTTGAATGAGCAGAGATATTTTTGGGCCCACTTCATTTTTGAAATCTACATGGTCTAAAGATAATTTCCTGAAAGTTTCATGCTTGTATCACAATTTGCACTATTTTGACAGCAGATACCTTATTTCCCGCCCCACTATAACAACAGAAACTTTCGTCTGTAGTTTCAACATGAGGTGTTGATACAGGACGAGGATTTTGAAGCAATTCAACAAAATAGTAGATTGATCTCCAAATAAATCAATTAATAATATCTCTTTATTTATCACCAATGTCAAATAGCTTTTATATCTTTGACTCGCATGAACATGATTTTAGTGAAGTTCCTCATATCTGTCTAAAATTCAGGTAACCGTCTCCCATTGATAAATAATGTTTTACTATATCAACATGCAATGCATTTATTCATGATTTTTAATTTACCATTATTTCTATTATCGCGTATAAAAAAAAATTGAATTTGGTCTTTTTGAATTCATCACACAGTCTTCATTCCAGTGTATGTTCTACTTCCAGTATTTATCTGGGACTTAGATATTATTAAAAGTATTAAAATAACCATTTTTCTTAATTTGACACATGAAAACAATGCATGTAATATTACTATATTAGTCCCTTTTATTGCTATTTTTATATTCTGTTTGTATATTTGTTACCATTATAATAATACAAAACAGACTTTGTTAATTTTGACTACTGTTTTGTATGTTCCATAGAAAATACATTTTATATTCTTATCTCAAGCAAGCCTATCAAAGTTCATGATGAACAATGTCTTTCGTCCGCCCATTCATCTATGATATATGGTACATGTTAATCCTATTAACCATTAAAAATTTATTAGAATATCTGGTCATCAGATGTCTACTAGGTCATCGTCGCTTGCTGCATTTCTTGCTTGGATGCCCTTTGATAATGTACACAAGTACTAATGACTTGTGCGCAGGAATGATTTGGTAAGGTATCTGTAATTGAGCGCATTTTTTTTGCGCGGAGCTTCCCAATTGCTGCATTGCAGCAACATTGTACTTGTTCAGCTATGTTATTCAGTTAATACCTATTTTTTGTCAATAAAAATTCTTCTATTTTTGAATCAAACTATGGCCTTTAATTGTATCTTAACATTTGACACATCTGCACATGTGTCTAAAGATTGGACATGCTGAAATATGACCTTGACCCCCAAATTCACTAGACACAACTGCATTATGTCAAAGTTCAATATAGTAAGTATAGTAAGAAAAATAATCAACTTCTGTTATATTAATGTGGTGGAATAGCATTTTTTCACAAATGCATTTTTTGTTTTAGAGTTATGGCCCTTTAAGTTCTTTTCCTTTTTAAAGTTTTGTCTAGACTACTTCTCTTATACTACCTATGTAATTTCAGTGAAACTTAACAGGATTGATTGATTCCTCAAGTACTTGTGCATAATTAATAGATTTTTAAGCTGACTGATTTTTGATCAAGTCATGTCTCTTGAATTTATAAAATTGTTTCTGCCTGTTAATGATTTTTCTGTCTCCTGCTACAGTAGCTACAACTTGTTACAAAATAGCCAGGACATAGGGAAACAAACTGGTCAATCATCCATCATTACAACTGCTTAATTGACAATCATTAGGCGACACATGTGATAACAGATTTATCTTGTTTGGGTCATCACTGGTTTTGTTGCGCATGTCTTGGTGACTGTGCTCATGTTGTGATATATTATGTTACACTACTTAACCTTGTATTGCCATGTACCTTTAGCTCATACAAACCCGCTTGCCAATGGAAAAGAAAAAAAATGTTGCGTGCATTGAAAAGAAGAAACAAGGTACCGGTATTCAACAAACCAACATAATACATGTATATATGAGGGCCTTTGTCCACCATGTAATATACACGGGAGGACTTTTGTTTATCCTGTTAATTTTATGGGAGGGCTTTTGTCGCCCTTTTAATTACACAGTATTAATATTAATTTTATTTATGAATAATTAACTTAATTCATTCAGATTAAACTTTATCATGCTTTGGTACATGATACCTGGTACAGTTTTTAAAAGTTGTCTTCCTTCTTTTTAATAAGATTAATTCTAATTTTATTTTGATCAATATGAAAAGAACATTTCCTATCCACAAAAATTAACTGGAACATAAGATATGCAGAAATTTCTCTTACTGTATTAGTAACAAAATATCATTTTGATGACAGCTAAAGATTCATATTCAATGTGAACTGAAATAAAAATAAGTGATTGAAGACTTTAAGAAAGCAATATTAACATGTTGTATGACATTGTATAAATTTACATAGATCTACGAGAATTCAACAAACAAATTTTACATAATGGATATAATGATGAGATCACAAGTCTTAAATAATTCTTCTCCATAGAGGGACTATATTTCTGTCTAAAACTGGCTATAATTTTAAATGTTTCATAGAGAAATGGTAATAAAAAGGACTGTTGTTGGTAATAAGGCATGTATAAACGATCTACAGCTTATGACTTCTGTGTACGAAATTGTTCAAGGTAAAGGTTTTAAAATAGTCATGTTAGAAGACTGGCTGAGAACACCGAGTTCACTGGTAAACTTATTATAACATACATCAATCACCATGTTAGACCGTTTTTCTTTAGTGTTCAGAATAACTCTAGACTTTGTACCATGTTGATCTATTTGTACAACTTTGTTTTCACTAGCAACATAAATGTTTCCTTCATCATCACAGGTTATTCCACGAGGGGTTCTAATTTTTCCATGTGTGTATTTGAAGAGTGTATAACCTTTAATGTCCAAAGCAGTAACCGAATGAGTTCCCTGGTCAGAGACAAATAAGATATCTTGGGCATCATTGGATGTGAGATGTTTTGGTTCCTGGAACAATGGCCCCCCTTCATTGTCAAAACATATTTGTTTGCGTACAGTACCATCATAAGATATAAACTGTACTTGCCATTCTGGTAGTGAATAGTTTGTAGGTATATTAAGTGATATAGCGAGACCTTCATTGAAAACTGCTATTCCATAGCATTTTCCACAGGTACGAATAGAATCTATGCCACCTTTGTCTGCATATTTAATAATCTTTTGTAGAGCAGGAATGGTGAAGTACCATCCAAAACTTTCACGAGAAGCATTTTTGAATGTGCAAATGCCTGCAGGTGTGTGGCGTCCTGACTGCTTACTTTTATTGTCTTTCATCTCTCCAGATATTTTATCTTGCCACAGCAACATAAGTTTATAAATGTTGTAGTCATGCAGCTTAACAAAACATCCTATTGAATTCCACATATCATCAAGATTTTGTGTCAAACAGAGTAGTTGGTTATTGTGGTCATATTCCCTACAATCTGTATAATTTGTCTTGTCATAATCACATTTGTGAAAACAGTAATTGTCAAAAAGAACAAAACTTTTCTCAAATATTTTCTTTTCATTTCTCAGTCCTTTGAACTTGTCTTTTCCTAACAGCACATGACTTTCTGACAGTGGAATTTTCTCATGATGTTTACAGCAGTTTAAACACATAAACTTTTCACACATTTTACAAAATCCAACAGCTTTATTTTCCATGTTTGCATCACAAGTTTCACAAAATTTGTCAAATTTGTCACAAAGGTTCACTTTCTTGTCACCATAATTTGTCAGCCGCTCTGTAAACCTCATAGTTTCAGTTTGAGCACAGTTTGTTGTAACTAAATTACTTGTCTGTGTTTTTGCAACTGCTGTAACTTTATTTGTTTGTGTTCCTGCAACCTTTTTCATTCCCGTTTTGTTAATGGTTTGTGTTAATTTAGATATTGTTGTTTTACGATTAAGATATTGAGTCACATACCATGTCACAAAGATAACACAAGCAGTAACTATGGCAGCACTAACATGATCAAATTGAAATCCATCCATTTTTTTCTGTAACTGTATTATCGAAGCAACTCTATTACCAACATGCCGTCATGTGTTGAAGTTCAAAATATTTGATGTCATTCAAAAAACAAATGTAATAATTACTTTAATTTGTTCTGCTTCACACAAAATATTAGTTATTAAATTCATAAATGAAATTCAATGCAGATATATAGGATATTTTAAGTACGTAAATAATACAGAGTCCCATGCTATACACAATATATATTTTCTACGGCCTTTTACAAATGCACTTTATTGATTATCACTATTTTGTTATTTTATTCATTAAATTATTGATCTTAAGCTAGTATTGCTTTTTAAACATTTCAAACATTATGATGTAAAGGTTTTATTTAAAGTTTTTGTCAGTGGGTCGATACCTAGACATTTTGTTATGTAAACTAAAGGTTTTGTCACACATTATGGTACTACTTTTATATATTTATAAATCTCTTTAACAGATGTGTCGCTCAAATTTAATTTTATTTGAGTACATGCAATTTTCTGTATTAATGTATGTATAAATGTCTGCAGAAGGATTCAAGACAGGATTTTAATTGAGACAGGGCTTCATTGACTTTAATTTAAAGTTTATTGATTTTGTATCGTGTCCGAGCTTCTGTCTTATAATTTCGGTAGCGTTTGAACTATTCAAAATCATAGCTTTGGCTATTATAATATATATAATTTTGTCTTATGAATGGTAATAAATGATTCTCAAATGAATTAAATAACAGTGAAATCAATGGCAATTTATAAAGATACGATGTTTTCAATAAAGCTCAAATATTTTACTTTATGAAACCGATTGGAAATACTATATCACTCCTATGGTTAGCTTTTTATCAATGGTTCTAAGTAAATTTACACATCAACCTATAAGAATTACTTTACATTCTATATGTTAAGACGTCTATCGTCAGCTTTTCACTTATCTCACAAGCGACCCGAACAACTAAAATAAAACTAAGATTAAACCCTGAACACAAAGCGCAATGCTTTAATGTTAAGATATCAGAACGCAATGCTCTAAATATCTGGGCCAATCTTATTATGTTGTACATGTATTTACGGCAGGAATTCTTATATTAATTAGCTGATAATTAAAACTTATATATTTATCTGGCCTTCCTTGACGATGTCTCGGCTGCAACTCCTCAAATGTTTGTTTGTTTTTGAGTTTATTTATATTCGGCGCCGGAATAAACCATATGTTCGAGAATGTAGCATCCTTGCCGGTCCACTATAATAGTCTCACCGAGGACGATTTTTTTTTCATGCTGAATCTTCGATAGCCCGTTCTTCGTTCAGTGGTGGTGAAGGAGTCGACAATACTGCCAAGGCATCAGCTTCCAGACCAGCGATAACAAAAACGGCCCTCGTAAACGCCAACACTCCAGAGTTAGTCACGACAGGTCAACCAATCATCTCTGGTACTTAAGGTGACTTGACCTTGACCTGCCGTGTGCCTTCTCCGCGACGTGCACGCCTCTTGAGGGATTTGAAGAACTCCTCAAATCTGTCCGTGTCTCTGCTTTTATATTTATGGAAGAACCGCGTGATCTCTGATAACCAATGAAATCAATCTACATACTTTACTATATTTTGATTGGCTGGCTAAGAACTATTCTTGCTTGGTTTATACAGAATTTATTTTAGTTCGATTGTGTAGGAAGCTATAAGCTTATAGACACACTTTCGAATCCGTTCCTGGAATCATCTAGTACTGAGCAATGAGTGTAAAGTTTCTTGCTCAAGGAAACAACGACTTGCCCCTGCTTCAAGAGCGCATGACAGTTTATTGATTAACTTGCTTGACAAATGATAAAAATCCTTTACTTATAAACAATAATCATATTTATATTAACTTCCTTAAATCACTAAATCTAAAGTTTAAAAGAGATCTAAAACATATACAAATCCAAATTTATCAAACGAATACTATTTACCAACGTTTCAGGCAGGTTTGTTTTTAACCATACAAAAAGGGTTTGTAAAACAACGGGACATAACTCTGTTAATAAATATAGGTATCAGGCTATTTTCGTCACATTACCCACGCCTCCGGGCTCATGCGTCCCGCATGAATTTCTATTTCTTTTCTTTTTATGCCACCACAGCATCTTTGATGCTTTGGCATATAGCGACATAAATGTGTGTTTGTGCGTGCGTGCGTGCGCGTGCGCGCGCGTGTGTGCATGTGTGTGTTTATGTTTGTGTGTTTCATAGGTTATATAGAGAACTTAAAAAATTCTCTTGTGAAAACCACTGGTCCAATTTCAACCAAACTTGGCAGGATTGATCCTTTGGTAAAGGGCTTCCAACGTTGTTCAAAGAATTTCATTCCATGCAGAAATCTGGTTGCCATGGCAACCAAAAGGAATTTTAAGTTTAAAAATCTTCTTGTTAAGACCCACAAGGCATAGAGCATAGGTATTTTGCTTAAGTCATTGTCTGGTAGACCTCTACCAAGATTGTTCAAATTTTAGCCCTGGGGTCAAAATTAAGCCTGTCCCGGGGGTCATTGATTTTCACTATATGTACATATAGTAAAAACTTAAAATACCTTCTTGTCTGGAGGTTCATGGCTTAGAGCTTTGATATTTGGTATATGATATCATCTATAGGTACTCTACCAAAGTTGTTCAAATTTGCCTCTAGCATCAAAATTAGCCCCGCCCCGGGGGTCATAGGTTTTCCTTTTATGTATATATAATAAAAACTTAAAAAATCATCTTTTCAAAATTGACAAAGGCTAGAGGTTAGATATTTTGCATGAAACATTGTGTAGTGAACCTCTACCAAGATTGTTCAAATTATAGCCCTTGGGTCAAAATTGGCCCGTCCCGTGGGTCATTGATTTTCACTATGTACATATAGTAAAAAATAAAAAAATCTTATTGTCTGAAGGTACAAGGCTTAGAGCTTTGATATTTGGTATATGATATCATCTATAGGTACTCTGCCAAAGTTGTTCAAATTTTGCCTCTAGTATCAAAATTAGCCCCGCCCCGGGGGTCATAGGTTTTCCTTATATGAATATAGTAAAAACTTTAAAAAATCATCTTCTCTAAATTGACAAAGGCTAGAGGTTAGATATTTTGCATGAAACATTGTGTAGTGAACCTCTAGCAAGATTGTTCAAATTATAGCCCAGGGGTCAAAATTGCCCCCGCCCTGGGGGTCATTGATGTCACTTTGTACATATAGTAAAAAATTAAAAATCTTCTTGTCTGAAGGTACAAGACTTAGAGCTTTGACATTTTGAATATAATATCATCTATGGGTCCTCTACCAAAGTTGTTTAAATTATGCCTCTAGTGTTAAATTTGCCCTTCCCCAGAGGCGATAGTTTTCCTTCTATGTATATAGTAAAAACTTAAAAATCTTCTTCTCTGAATTGACAAAGGCTAGGGGTTAGATATTTGGCACAAGACTTTGTGTAGTGAAACTCTACAAACATTGTTCAAATTTTGCCCCAGGTGTCAAAATTGGCCCTGCCCGGGGGCATTGATTTTCATTATGTACATATAGTAAAACAGAAACTAAAACAAATGTTTTTTACATTGGAGAAAGCTACAGCTTAGATATTTGACAAATAATGTTGTTTGGTGGACCTGTATCAAGATTTGTTGAATTAAACTCTTGGGTCAAAATTTTGCCTTGCCAAAGGGGACATTGACCTACTTTCTTGTCCTTTGATGTACAGCCATGAAATTTGGACTATGTGCACAGTTTTTGTTGTAAAATTTAACTTTGATATCAGGTGACCTAGATTTTGATTATGTGACCTACTTTCTTGTCCTTTGATGTGCAGACAGAAATTAGAACCATGTGCACAGATTAAGATGTAAAGTGAACTTTGATATCAGCTTGCCTAGATTTTGACAAAGTGTCTTACTGTGTTGTCCTTTGATGTACAGTCATGGAATTTTGGCCATGTGAAATATGACCTTCACCACCAAATTCACTAGACTCAACTGCATTGATGTATTCCTACTCTGATCTTTTATTTGAATAACAAAAGATTTAACCACTAATCTGATAATAAGAATTAGATAGGTCAGTGATCTATGCATGATGGCAATCTTCAGTTGCAAACAAAACAATTCTGTTCCTACATTACTATTTATTGGCTTTATAATGCACGTTTTGAACACCGATTTTCATTGGTTAAACATATCTTGGTTAATCCTGACGTTTTTATTACACGTCTCCTCCAATTAAAGAATTGTGCTGTATTAAGCGGTTAGAAAAAAATCCTACCGGTTAAATGGACATACACTAATAGGTGTTTTCAATATTTCCCCCAGCTAAACTGCTCGGGTTGTATAAGTTTACAACCGTTCATACTAACCCATATATCTTGTCCAAATCTTTATAACTAATAAAAGATGTTATTCTTTTATTAAATCTTAGTGATTTTATTGCAATTTATGACAATAAATGGATAATAAGTACATGTACAACAATTCGTAAAAGTCAATTAGATACTGTCTTTATTCAAAAGAAATGGCGTTAACCAGACGCCGATGTTATAAAATGAAAATGACATATATATGTAAATCACCCAACGATGGCGGCTTATTTGCGTAGTAATTTTAAAATCTTGTGTTTCATACTGTATTATTTCAAATACATCACACAAAGGGAGAATATTCGTTGCATATCTGAAAGTGACCACGGAATTTAGTAGGTTCCCTTTGTACAATATACACAGTTCGGGTTTTAGCGCTTCCAATATAAACGATATATTATAATATAAAAAGCTTTCGTTTTTATAAAAAAGATTGTATTTATATTTATGACAAACATATTTTATTATTATCACAGTCCCGCTGTTTTGTTAATCAGCTTGCAACCTTTCCTTTGCCATTGAAAGGAAACTGTTACTTGGCAAACATCTTTATAAGTTGCATTTCAATGATAATCAGTACCGACTTAAATTTCTGAAGAATTGCCACTAAGGATTTCATCTTCTACAAAATATACTTCTGACGAAACTTAATTTTTATTACATTGTTTAAGACAAGGTAAAATTTGTAAATTCAAAGATCATATAAACTCAAACTTCTGTTTTATACCCACACACGTTTCCTAACGAAAGTAACTGTAAATGTTCTAAATGAATGCCACTTAAACCTGCTTAATTTGTTTCATGGATTCGACATGCTATGAATTGGGAACAGTTCATTCAAAATTTAAGGGATTTCTATAACAAAATACAGAATTTGAACCACGAACAGAGTCTGCCAGTCTACGAAAGACCGATGAAAACATTTCTATTTCATGAATTCCTGATCGTAAATTTAGGAAGTTGAAATCGTGATTTCATAGAATTCGTTAATTCCGTATGTTGAAAATGTTAATTCACGAAGATAAAATTGTGAATTCACGAAGACGAAATCGGGAATTTACGAAGAAATGTCCTTACCGGTCTTTTGTACCAGTCTGCACGAAATAACATGCTAATGGTGACAAAAGTTTAACACTTTCGGTTCTATTAGGTTAAGGGATAAAATAGAATAAAAAAGAACAAATATGTAAAATGATAATGCCACGTTCTTTATTATCGAAATAAATACATTAACTTGATCAATTCAATTATTTGCTGTATATGATATGTGTATACATATCACTCATTATAATGTTTTGCAAGGTAAAGCGACGGGATCTACTACTAGCAATACTGACGCTCGTTTTAATCTGATTTACACATACTAGTACTTTTATACCAAAAATGAATATATACATAATCATAATTACATTTACAATACAGTGCTATAAAATATTTTGCAATAATCTTCCCTAAGTCCTACTAAGATCAAAATTGGCCCAAAACAACCGAACTTTTATCTCAAGAGCAACATTTTATCTCCGTTTCATTCAAAGCAATGCCAAATATGGCAATAAACTAGTCAAAACTGCTGCCTTCAACACTTATATCTGTCCTCCGACTAGTGTCTAGCATCCCTGTTTGTAACATGTAGAAAAGTTACAAATATCTAGGATAAAAAATCAGTTAAGGACAAGTTTACTTTTATTTATGGCACTCCAATACGTATATTTACGCATCGGTGAATAGAAAATAGATAGAAAAGTTTCTAAAGAAACCAATAGGAGGACATTCGGTCTTTTGAGAAATGGTGTCACAGTTTGAACTACAATCACTAGATACGGACGGTGCAGTTTTTATACTAGATGTAACAATTACTTTGAAGTTACTTTGAAGAGTAAGGAAAACAAATAATATATGACATTGATGCCATGTTGTCACGAAACTGTAACAAATGTAACATGCAATATTTATACAGAACTCATGAATATTTGACGGCTGTAAGTTTCAAAGATAACTTTTTTTTCCGCGTACATTTGTACAATGTTTCAGCATCCGCGATAACCTAGGCGTACTCGTTCCGTGTATTCATCATTCTTTTTTTAATGTACTTATATTTAGTGGAAGTAGGGGGTGGAATGTAATCTCTTATCAAGACTAAATCACGTGATATTGTTATCATGCTTTAGGAAGAAATTACTGTAAAAAGTCAATTACACAAGATGTATTTTATAGTTTGATTACAAATAAGGATAGTTTCACCTTCAACATTCCCTAGGTATTGTTACCAAGCGGGTTCTTGTTCATGTTTTTGTCGGCCACCAATACCGCCGGTTTTGTTTATTTGTCTTGTTTGAAAGCTATGAGATGTGTGAGTGACAAGTGTGGGCGTGTGAAGGCGATAGCCCCCATGAAAACAGTCACAAAGAATCGCTTTGAAATACCAGTCGTTATGTGCTCTGGGAATAGTTTTTTTTTATAAAAAGATAATTGTTTCCGACTTATCAGTAAACACCCACTATACCGGGCGGAAATACGTATAATTTTATATTGAAAATTGTTTAGTATAAACACCGAAATTGGCTTGCATGTTTCAATAAGATATATAATATACATTACATTATCTTTACTTCAATAAAAATAAGTATCCAAACTCCATTAGTTTCTCTTTCTATATCAATAGTAAACATTTCAAATTTTGGTACATATATCTATTGGTGTACTTTGGTTCCTAACTGACAGAAAAATACTGTTATAGTTATAACAATTCAAATATGCATTGAAATCACTTTACCGGGAAACTGTCTCTGATTTAATAATAATAATGACAATGACCATATCCCGAATCGCCATACATACAATGACCCAGAAAGGGTCTTTATCGTGCAATTTTAATTCATTTATATTCATTCATCTGAAATTTCAAATTGAGAGAGAATTAACAATGCTTTAACCGGCATTTTACAAACGTCTGATATTTTTTAAGCAATGCAATTAGACTAGCCTCGGTTCCAGTCTGTCGATTTTTTATGTGCTTCTGTTTGGCAAATCGACATACTATCAAAACTATCTATGACGATCGAGTATGATGCGCTTATGTTATGAATAAGCAAAAAATATCAACGCCTGAATCCCAGGCTAACCAAAGCCATGCAATTTCGCTAACCTCACGAATACCATATTGTTAAAGAGACACCATAACAGATCCGTTAAACATATGATGTAAAGCGTAAAGTTAAAATATAGGACATGATAGCAAAATCATAATTCAAGATTTAAGCATGATTTTCAAAGCTGAAAGATAGGAAAGAAGTATAATTTAGATTATGGTCAGTTATTTAACAATCGAAAACAATCTGTAACTTGAATTTCATTATATCAACGTTGTATATATTGATTCACGTGGTAGAAACATGATCTCGTAGTTGATTCATTATCATTAGTTTTTATTTACAAGATTAATGACATGATAATAGTATCACAATATTGTTGTGAACGTTTTTGCTAGTAACATAATTGCTATAGAATCTCTTACTCTCAAATTATAATTAACTTGTAAAGATATCTGTCATACAAGCAATCAATATCCGTACAATTTTTTTCATGCAAATATGTTTTCAATATTCTATGAATTTGAGTGAAAATATGATAATTTGTAGAATTTGCATTCATACTCGTACATGATTGATGACATTGTTATAAATGTATTTGTATTGAGATAAGTTTTGATTTTCCGTCGGTTTTTCTATAAGACTAAATGTGATTATTGCCACATGAAAACACGAATGTTCTGATAAAAGACTTATGACATCAATTCATTAGTGATAGTGGCAATTTTATAAAAGCAATTTAAATTGCACGGGAAAAGTGTTTAATATATAAAAGCAATTCAAACACATTTTAGGAAAGCTTCTTATATAATTAGAAAAAGTGTCAAATATGTGCTGATTCTGCTAGAACAACCCAAACTTGGTAGTTCTGTCTTAAAGTTATTGTTACTTTCATTTAATACTTTCTAAATTGAAAACCGTAATAAAACGACAAAACACATTACAACCATCAGACGAATGTTGCAAAAATATTGCGCATGTCTGTGGCATTAGACAAAAGGAGAGAATTAAAAATATATGTAATAAAGATCACAATACTTTTTTTACTTTTCTTTGACATTGATTTATTTACTTGAAGTGCTCAGTAGACAAAACAAGTCTCTTAAAATAAAATTTGTTATGTAAAATAATCCGTTTAAAATTGACACTGTATCTGCGACTATTTTACATTTTGAAAATAATTTTGTTTTCAGATGATTCTGTGTTATTTATTTGAAAAGAGGATATATTTTACAGAAGAACACAGTATAGAATAAACTACTGGTGTGTTTTTATATCAGTCTTTATCTCAACTAAATTGATTTTCAGGAATCTTGGCGAGTAATATGCTACGGAGATCAAGAAATCGACGTAAAATAATTACAAAGTAAAGTGCTTTATCAATGTAAATCAATGTGTTTATTTTAATTCATCTACTGATGTAAGTAAATATATTGATATAAAGAATTGCACGAATATGAAATAATGCATTAGTTTAAAATAAAAGCCAATGACGTTGCCCGTCAAAACTTTTGATATTTTCTTTTTCAGATATTTTTGGCGTTTTACAGCAAATCATATTCATTTATTGTGTCCATACCAGACACAAAGTTTTCCAATCAGACGAAAAGTAATCACGGTTTTCTTTGAGCAAGCAATAAATAATCACTTCACACAGACATCAAAGTATATTTTATTCTTACAAACATAATAAAACAGTACCGGAGAAAACTCTAGAGGTCATAACAGTGCAATCTGCAAGTCTACAAATTCACCATCAGAATTTATTTCAAATGGGCCTACCAAACACGTGCGTAAAACGAGTGCGCTTTCTGTTTGGTGATGGTTAAATTAAGTTAAACAACAAATTATGACTTTTTACAGCAACTTATGAAAAAAAATCGACTTAATGGGATATTTCTCTAGTATTACATGTACTTTCAAAAAAATAAAATTTTGTTCATCACTTCTATACGTTTTTGGTCATAACACTTCGTCGGTAAAACGTAAAAGCCAATAATGACCATGTTAGCAACCTGGTCAAAACTTAACCAGGTAACATATAGTTGAAAAAATTCTATCGTTTTCTTTTAAATCAGCTATATCTTAAGTCTTTTTCCAAGGAAAACCGGAAGTCGATGATCATGTGCCACATAATCATGCCATAAGTAGCACACACAAAACATGTAAACATCTTATGAAGAAGTTTATTCTTTGAATTTATTAAACAAATTCATATATTTGTCAAAAAGTTAAACGTATAACAAGTTTTATATTTGAACCTATCTCATTTGCCAAGTCATTTGGCAAGCTTCTTGGAAAAACATTGAGAAAGGCAGACAGACGTGCTAGACATATTTAAATATTTCCTTTTATCTTTTGTTTTCCTCGCCTTTTTCATAATTGTGTGTAAGTTAGCAACTGAGAAAACATGTCTGACAGTGTTACATCATAAAAACGAATATATTGCCTTATAGACCTCTTTACGACGCGGTCTGTTGTCAACACATGTTAATATTTTTTAATGCAAGTCTAATTGTTACTTCACAAATCAATAAACATTGATGAGATCGGTATATATAAAAGTTACTTAAATTACGATTTTCATAATTGTACGTGATTAACTATTTCATGGTTCTAAAACGTTCCGGTTGAATGATATTTATACAAGATCTAGCTGGAAATAAACAACCACGGTCGCGTGTCAATTTGTTTGGCACTTACCGCCTGGCCAATCCAAAGGAAGTGTACAATACACATTGTGTAATATTATGTAATACAGGGGTAATAAAATTTAATCTTTAACACCCTGCTGTTTAAATTTAAATTACGGATGAAAAAGTCGTCTAATGATACCTTAAACAGACGTCTTTTGTATGCGCCTTTTGACCATTGGATTATTAGTCCTGCATATTTATTATAATATAATCTGTTATAAATATCAATTGATGTTTTAAGTACTAACCGCTTTAAGTCATCCCAAAATTACTGTTTTCTGGTTGATATAACATGGAATCACGACTATTAAAGCCTTAGAGTATCATACAATGTTGTCAATTTTATTGCGCTTTTGCCCTACGCAGAATGCGCATGCGCGAAATTCAACATTGGTTGCTATGGAAGAATCGTATTGTAGAAAGGTATATATTCACGAGTCACATGTTATTCTTTTCGATGAATTGATGTAAACAAATAAAATAGCGTAATTCACAAAAGACACAATTGATCAAACAGCTCTACTGCATTTTACTTATATTTGTACAGAGTCTGTTTTGAATGTTAAATGATGAAAATCTTTGTATTATTTCTTGATTTATATCATTGGTTAAATGAAGTATGAAAGAAATTGTAGATTTTACAACATTTCCATATGAAGTCAAAGAACTTACTTTCTTTAACAAACTTAGCATTTTAATGAAGGAGTTTGAACATAATACATGTAATAAAAGCAACAGATAAAGTATGTATAATGTCATGGGTGCATACCATGATGATGAGAAAATAACAAATACATGTAATATCATCAGTTGATCATGCTATTCTAGTCTATAAACGCTTGCAGAAATAGGTTTGGTGCTATTTACATAGTCCTTTAAATATATCTAACTTGCTTTCTGTTATACTTGAACATAAATTATTCTCTGAAATTACAGAATTATCTTTTAATTTTGGTTTTTTGAAACAGAACAAAGTGTGAAACACCTAATGCGACCCGGAACGATCCTACAATGCATTACTAATGCATTAGTTATAAAATGAATAGATTGTTCTAACAAAATACATACATATTTCTTCATTTTAGATGTCTTAAAGTTACGGTATTTGATGTGTCTGCTGCAACCGGAAGTACAAATGTAAACAGAAGAGAAACAGGATTAAAAGCAGATTTCTTGATGACTAATATTGACTCTCTGTGCAAAACATGATTTTACTTTGATTATTCACAGTCGTGATGATCTTAATCATTATTATATTAATCTTTACTCTCAATTTATTATGCAATTTATCATATCATGATTGCTTGAAGAATCACTCTTTTTGCAATGTTCGACTACATGTCAAAATATTTAAAAGGAAACGATGCTTTAAATGCTTATAATTTATATTCCTTTAAGAAACTCATAGTTTTCAATAGTTGTCGGAGTTGCAATTAGACACGTTTAAAACTTTATGTTTAAATCTAGTCGGATTATTGACTATATTTTAAAATGATCGTTCATTAATCGACTAAAGAGAAGTTAAAATAACACACTATATATTCATGGCAAACATTACGTAACTTTCGAGCTATTGGTGATGCAGAATACATATATCATAAAATATTTAAGGTCATGATCCATCCTACACATATTATTCACAAATTAATATTCTGAGAGGATCTCATATGCATTGTCTACACATGTGATGGATTCGTATCATAACACACCGGTGCTATGGGATACCATAAATTTACAAATGTAGCAAAATCATTTCAACCGAGAATACACTTTTGGCTTTAAGTATTCATTTTATGCTAACCAATGAGATACCGTGCGATAAAATCTCCCACAGTTTATCACCTACAGAATGGCTCTGTGGAACTAATTTTGGCGTACGTTTCAATTTTAATGATTCCATCAATTTGTAAATTTACATAAATTTTATTTGTGACCTTTGTTTTCACATTGACCGTCTGTCATGATTTTTTTTACGTGACGTGTGTCTTTTTTCAGCGATTAGAAAGTGCTGTTATACTTATTATGCATAAATTAAAGAGCAAATTTGTTGTTTTTCCGTGAATATGCTGTATACTAAACATCGAAGAGAGCAAATACCCACATTTTTAACTGGCGATACGCAATATAGCAATTCTATCAATTCCTAGAAACAAGTATTCTTTCCTTATATAAAAATTCAAAACACATGTAGAACGTTTTTTTCCCCACTTCATCTTATAATCTGAAGCATCATTGATCAGTCAGAAAAACACAATTCCTTAAAAAATTCATGTTGGAAATAATTACCTAAACAAGATAATGTGTACTTTCTTATAACGTGCTGTACAGTAGAAAACTATAAACGGACGTGTTTGTGCCGAATCAATAACTTTGACACTCGGAAAGGTTTGTAACTGTATCACACGCTACAGTGTTATCTGTTTGCTAAATGGAAATTGATATGTTCTCTAAAAATGTCCCGTTCAAAATAATTTGGATGGCGGTAAACGTAATATCCTTATTGTAAGAACACGCGAGTGATGTGTTTAGTTATGCAAAAGTCCCATGTGTTGTTTATTTTAGAGTGTTTCCAAATGATGTAGAACGTCAGTAATGTAACATTTACTTTTGTCAAATAAGCCTTATAACAATATAACTATATAAGTGTCCTTGAATATAAACGTGCTAAATGTATATGTATTTCTCTATGTGGATTATAAGTAAAGATAATGAAGTTTTAAAGTGTTTAAGCGCCTTAATTATATTTTAACCCTGCCAAAAACCGGGCCATGACGAATACGAGTGGTTTTTCTAGCGTAGCAATCAGGCCAACGTTTACACAAGAGGGACATCTCAGTTAAACATTGCTGTAACCATAAGCCTTCAGGCGGTTGCAGCAGCTATTTTGCATTGCGATAGACAAACGAGGAGTTGTTTCTGGAAAATGATGTATTTTTACAAAAACTTTCCCCTTCACCGCTGTGGGTACCAATCCCGCTGTGGACTGTGGTTTTTATCATATGAGGAACCTAGGTTCGTTGGATTCGCATGAAACTGTATTGAACATTTAATGACAATCAATAAAAAGTCATTTAGGAGGCATAATTTCCTTCAAGCAAATTCGTACACTATTTAAAAATGTAGCTGTAAAAGATAGTAATTAACAAGTTAACAGTAACATCAAAAACAAAGTCTTTTAGGCTGAAAACTTACCTTATGTAACGTTTTTGAATTTTACATTAATGAGAAATAATAAAAAATGCCTTTTTTGGCTTGCACAAATCTAGGCCAAGAGTCAGTTTACAAACAAATTACTTAATGTATTTCCTGGCATTTACTGACAGATAATTAGACAAACTTACTAACATAGTCCTTACAGTTGCAGTTCTAAAAACAAATTTAAACAATTAAGGTATGCATATGCCAATTCATTTATTAATAAATTTATTAATATTTTGTCGTATCTTTTCTTGCACCAACATATGCATGGTGATATATTTGAAATTTACACATCTGACATATTAGGGTATATTAAGCCTCAGAAATGGACAAGAAAATTCTGTACAAAGGACAGATATGTATTTTTATTATGTTGTGATAATGGATTTAGAACATGTAACATGCTAATTTCCTGAAATAAAACATAGCGTTGATGGTAAATGATTTGTGATAAAGGTAGCAAACCCCAAGAAAAATAGTATATTGATCACTTTTCAAAATACCAGGAGTGGATGGATTGCATGATTTTAACATTCTTTTTTTTTTAAATTGCAAACACTTTTGCTGTATAAATCATGCGTTTTTTCCTTCTGGTGGCATTCCATTGTTATTTTATTCGGAATATTATCACTTTTCTGTACGAAAAATATTAATTGATAGAAACACTTAAACATTCGATTCACAAATCCGAGGATTTTTTGTTTATAGACTTCTCATTGTAGTCATAAAATTGAAAACAAAATTCATCTATCTTAAGATATCGGAACTCGTTTGAAGTGTATTTGTTAAGCATATATAAGGTACACCGACGTAACATAAGCTAACTGGATAGCTTCCTCACATGAAAAAAAAAAACAAACAAAGTTTCGGTAACTTTACACCAATCTTCGACAATTATATGAATGCAATTTATGTCTTGCAGGTTAAAGGCGTAAGGCAATATTCTTGTCAGCAATCAAAAGTTTGACACAACATTCCTTTCTAAGTTTATTTATCAATAAAGAATTAGTAGACACGACAACTTGAATGATAATTTATAATCGGTCCTTTTCATAACAGATAAAATAATTGTGAAAAATAAAAGACAGTGACCTTATATAACGTCGAACATGGTTTCTTAATTTCAAGTTCAAATCAGCTACTTACATATTTCAATTTTTTTTTTAGATAAAAGCGTGTGATAGTCTTTTTGAATCAAATATGTTATACTTATACTAAATTGTACAGGGATACTGATTTATTATATGTGTTGCAGTTATTTTCTTCAGAATAAAAATTTTCAATGTGCATTACCTTCTGATCCCTAACATGAGCGTCATGACATCGCTTATTAAATGGAAACACTGTCACAGGAGAACATTTTCATTGGAAACCGAAGATACATGACAATACTGTTATGTATGCAACATATTACATGTATATAGTTTATATCTGACCAGTTGGTATTTCCAATATTATCATTGTTCTATTTTTAGAACATTAACTACATGTATGTACTAGAACTTTCTTAACTGTTGTAGAAAACTCATGCATTATATTTAGATAGAAACTTCTGGAATGATCTTTATTGTTGAAATTGCTAGATTATGATTACTCTAGAACATAATAGACTTTTCTGGAATGTTCCTAGTTTATATATATATTACGGGATATTTTTCATCAGTTACCTTTTAAGTCATCAGTGACCTTTTAAGTCATCAGTTACGTTTTAAGTCATCAATAAATTTGGAGTATTATTAAGTGATTTATTGGAGCTTGGATTATTTTAAAATAGTTAAAATTATTCTTGTGGATTTTATTGTGGGAATTTATTCTAAAGTGTTCTTGGATTTAACTTGGATTTAACTGTGCTATTCAAAAAGGGATCATTCCAGGATCAGATAAGACATTTGAAATTTATATTTTTATTTGGACTTCAGGTATTTGTAAACATAAATTGTTCTTTAATTTTTCTTTAATAATTTTTCTGTAATAAATTTGTTATTGTTACAAGTTTGTTGCTGGCTTTTCTTTCTCGTTACGCCTGGCTCGTAACAATAAAGACACAACAGAAACATTTACAATTGTATCTTCATATTCATTATTCTAATATGACATATTGAATGGTGATATATTTGAAATTTACACATCTGACATATTAGGGTATATTAAGCATCTGAAATCTGTACAAAGGACAGATATGTATTTTTATTATGTTATGATAATGGATTTAGAACATGTAACATGCTTATTTCCTGAAATAAAACATAGCGTTGATGGTAAATGATTTGTGATAAAGGTAGCAATTCTCCAAGAAAAATAGTATATTGATCACTATTCAAAATACCAAGAATGGGTAAAAATGAAGCAACACGATTAATATATCAAGGCCACGATATCGCTACAAATGCACGTTTTGTTTTGCAGCTAAAATTACTTTATTTGGGCACAGGGCAAAACGAAATGAAACACTCATTGAATAATATTGATCACTTGTTTAAAAATAATGCAAGGCTAGAATAATCAACACGTTCCTGTTTGACGTCTCGCATCTTAGAAATTATGTCAGAACTCTTTTCTTAAAAAAAAACCCTAACATAACAGTGTCATCATACTATGAGTATGAGTATATGAATTTGTTATATATTTTTCTAAATCCTCAGGTGACTAAGTATCAACAGAATAAACAATGATACATGTGTTATTAAAATATGTTTTTTAGACATGCCTATCGGGATCTGTTCGAAAAATATCAAAGAAAGAAATGGTCTTTTTCAGATGGTTTCAAAGGTGATTTTGGCCTTGTTATTCATAGACATGTTACATTCACAATTATTCGAGCTGGTGTATTTCCACAATTATGAATATTCTCTGATTGATAATTAATCACTTTTTAAGACTTTTTATTGAATGGAAATTGAAAATATTATTTCATGTGATTTGATATTCTTTTAAAGTTTAATGTAAATATCATCAATCACATGGATGGATTGCATAATTTTAACATTCTTCTTCTTTTAGAATTGAAAACATTTTTGCTTTTGAAAATCATGCGTTCTGTCCTTCTGGCGGCATCCTATTGTTATTCTATTCGGAATATTATCACTTGAGTGCATGACAACATTTCTGTAAATATTTATTGATAGAAACACTCAAACATTTGTTTCCCAAATTGCTTTTTTTATTTATAGATTAAGTTTTAGCTTCTCATTGAAGAAATAAAATTGAAAACAAAATTCATTGATCTTAAGATATCGGAACTCCTTTAAAATGTATTTGTTTAGCATATTAGATTTATGGTATTATAACACTATTGATATTGATGATCTGCCTTTTTACCCATCTCGCCTCAGAAAGTAGAAAATAATTAATTGACAGCAAAGTTGTAAGGAAGGTTACGAAGACAATAATTAGATTATCATAAGTTTGTTTAAGCATGCAACACCGGAATTTACGATATCTTACTCTGCATATTTTCTCTCTGCCATAGTAGTCGTCATCGTCAATCATTCATAAAGTCATAATAAATTGTTCACTCTCAAAGTACATAGCTTTAAACTTCTCCACTTACTTTCTGGAAGAAAAATATCTCTGAAGATTTAAGATAACAATTCAAATATTTGCTTCGCTGTGCAATGACAACCCTTAACGAGCTTAAGTGATTTGTTTTGTAAACCATATTGTGACAATCAAATCTGACATAATATCTATCACATGGTATGATTTCAACGATCTTGAGCAGCCTTTTGGTGAGAAGGAACTACTGTTGTTTTCTCCAATCATGGAAGACGATATCTCCAAGATCATCGCTCAATCACCTTGCAAAACATGCGAACTGGATCCAGTTCCAACTCTGTTGCTGAAAGAATGCCTCCCAGAACTTACAAGTGTTATATAACAAGAATCATTAACAAATCTATTGAGAAAGGATACGTGCCCATCTCTTTCAAAACCTCGCGTGCTAGACCTTTGATATAGAAACATGGACTTGATCCGAAAGTTCTGAAAAATTACCGACCAGTGTCCAATTTACCCTTCATCTCAAAAGTCTTGGAAAAGGTTGTTGATACCCAAATTGAAAAAAAAAACATCTTGAATTACACCAACTCCATGAAATAAACCAATCTGCTTACAGAAAACATCATTTAACAGAAACAGCATTACTACGTGTGCAACATGACATTCTGAATGCCTTTGATCGAAATGAATCTACCGTTCTTGTAATGCTCGATTTGTAGGCAGCTTTCGATACTATCGACCATAATATCCTCCTCAATCGTTTTGAGTACCATTTTGGAATCGTAGGCAAACCATTAGAGTGGATGAGATCTTACTCTACTGTCCGCTCCCAGACAGTGTGTATCAATGGTGAGCTCTCAGATCCTGTGGAAATGAAGTATTGTGTTCCAAAAGGTTTTGTGCTGGTACCAATGAATTATGTTATGTACAAAAAACCCGTTGGTTCGATCTGTAGAAAACATCAACTACATAATCACTTCTTTGATGATGACTCACAGTTATACATGGCATTCAAATTAAAAGATGACAGCTCACAAATCAAAACATTTCAACAAATCGAAGCTTGTCTCAACGAAATTGTCAGTTGAATGAATACCAATTTGTTGAAACTAAATGCTAAAAACCCGAGTTAATTGTATTCGTTTGTAAACGAAATTCTGCTTTGGCTGAAGATATTTCCTTAAAAGCTGGGGAATCAGTAATCAAGCCATCTATGAAAGTTAGAAACCTAGGTGATATGCGTAACACTCATCTAGAAATTAATACTCATGTGAACAGTGTTTCCCGAGCATGCTATATGCACATCCGACAGATTGGTCAAATAAGGCAATATCTTACTGACGATGCGGCAAACTGTTTTGTGAATCATTCAATTACATCGAGACTGGACTATTGTAATGCCCTTCTAAATGGCTCTGCAAAGACAGTTCTTAACAAACTACAAACCGTTCAAAATACCACTGCACGCCTTATAACAAAAACTCCTAGGTATATCAGCATCACGCCAGTGCTTAAAGAACATCATTGGATCCCAATACATCGACGTTTAGATTTTTTATAATCTTTAAAGCTCCGCAATACGCCAGGAACTTGTTAACAGTGTATATACCTCAAAGACAATTAAGGTCTCTGCATGGACCAGTTTTACTGAATGTTCAACGTTCCAGAACTGTTACATACGGTGATCGATGTTTTTCAATTGCAGCACCAAAACTTTGGAATGCATTACCTTCAGAAACTACGTGACTGTAAAACTCTCTAGTCTTTTTTAAAAAAACTTTAAAAACTCATTTTTTACAATAACCTATTAATATTCTTCTAGTTATTTACACAAGTCTGTTAGTTTTACCGGTTTTATAAGACATGTGTGAAGCAGCACACGGGTATAACTTATTTTTACCTTCATTTTGTATCTTCTTTTCCATTTTACGTTTTATCCCATAATTGTTCTTTTATTTCTTATGTACCGCGCCT
The DNA here is from genome assembly GCF_026571515.1 of Ruditapes philippinarum. NCBI lineage: Eukaryota > Metazoa > Mollusca > Bivalvia > Venerida > Veneridae > Ruditapes > Ruditapes philippinarum. Next base: position 193,115 of record NW_026856539.1, read on the forward strand.
TTGAACGTACTCTGCATGAAAAGGGCGCTTTATAAATCTGGTTATTATTATTAACTTCAATTTAAATTACTTTTCAGTGGTATGACAAAATAAGTCAGCTATAAAAGTGTTATTGTTAGTAAATGGGAGATTATTTAATACAATGAAAAAAGGAGATTTACTGACAACAGTACAATCGTTTTTATTCTACATATTGCTTAATTGTATTGATATGCAATTTCGGATAGAGAGCGCTCCGAACATGAAAGAAACCAAAGTTTCTAAGTGCGTTTTGAGGTAAGTAATAATCTCCGACTTATTCACGTTATAAACAAAATACAATCATTTAAATAAGAATATTTTCGAATACTTTCCACAAGTCTCAATTCCTACGTTCCATCTTGTGATTAATTCTTGTCTGGGCTATTTGTTTACATGCTATGTTTTAAATTTGCTTCAATAATTACCATGATGCACCATAAAGTAATACAATAATATGAATGAAAATGATGTGAGGCAAACGTTCCATATTCTGTATGCAGCAGTTTAATAGTGTTAACAAATTCTAATCAACAATCAATAATTTGTCACAGCATTTCTTTTTAACTTTAGACAATACAACTTGAATAATAACTTATCATCTGGGCTCTTCATAACAAAATAAAATTAATTTTAAAAATTAAACACAGTTATCTTATATAAGGTCGAACATGGTTTCTTAATTTAAAGTTAAAAAGAGGAACTTACATATTTCAGAATGTTTTAGATAAAAGCGGGTTATAGGTTTCTTGAATCAAATATCTTATACTTTTTGTACAGTGATACTGATTTATTATAAGTGCTGCACTTATTTTCTTAGAAATAAAACATGTCAGTGAGTATAACCTTCTTATTGCAAACAAGAATATCTTTTATTTACAGACCATTGTCATGACATAGCTAATTAAAAGAAACACTGTCACATGAGAACATTATTATTGGAAACCGGCTATACATAACGATAAAGAAACAGCAGAATAAGGAGATATGTTTTCATCATTTGTAAAACCATGTTCTTTTACATAATACCGCACAAAACAAAAAAGAAGGAATGATTCAATGATAGGAAAGCATGCGCCTGTAGTAAGTGAAACATGACTTATCAACAGAAGAATGCATGTAGGGCACTATTTTAGATAAAACTCCTAATATATTCTTGTCAACAAGAAACAAAAACAATTAACTCGTTAGAGATGATCATATAACCTTTGATAAGTATGTATAAATTTTAGAAACATGTAGTTACATTTACGTATTACAAAATATTGTATAAATCTGTCTGTTTATATTTTACTAAAAGGAAAACAATCTCAATATTTAAAAACATTATATGAAAGCATTTACATTTCGGTGAACAATTGTACCTTCAAATTCATTTTTCCAATAATCAAGATGAAAATATCCGAATGTAATTTACGTTAAGAAATTGATCTCCGAACAGATTATTATATTATACATTCAAAAATGGCAAAACAATTCATGAGAGGTGTGCTCTGATCGTTTTGGTTCTTTGAAAGGTAACAGCAAAACATATTCATTATAATCTATAAATAGACAGATAGACAGTAAGGAAAAGAGTTAAAATTTCCGATAGAAAAGTTCAATTATTACTTGATTTGTTTTGTCATTAACTGAAAAGAAATATTAAAAAAACAGCCTCGCATATCTAAAAGGTAATTTCGAGGAACAAATTGTTGACGAATGTTAACGATCTGGGATATTTCAATTAGCAATAGTACTCGTCTTCCATATCTAAATTACATAATGTACATATTCTTACTGCTGTATCGACCACGCTAAATGTCAGGTCATATACAGATGATATATATAATTCCATAATACTACTAGTATTGTGACCTGACACAATCATTCATTCATTCATGTATATATCAGCGACATTACTTATTATAAAAGCGAATTCATGCGACTGTAATGAACTATCTTATTTATATTTTGAGAATATACAAAGTCAAAAGTCATTTTGGTTACAATTATAAAGCAACAAAAACGAACATTGGGATGATAAGATGTAAATTATTCATCGTTTTTTAGCCTCCTCTGTAAAAGCTTAAGTGTTATCTATATAAACAAATGACTGTAATGGAATGCAGTTTTATATCTTTTACTTAAACTAGTGAAAGGAAACGGTTAAATAATCGAATTTAACACAAAGAAAAAGAAAAAAAAAAAGAATGAAAAGTTGCTGCTGATTTCAGTGACCTAACGTTCATAAAGCTCATAAATGTTTGCAAATTTCATTACAATTTATTTAATTAATCTACAAGATTCATCATGCAAGATTCGAATTTACCATTTACACCGCATGTTTTCACTCAATCATTCATAACAAATTGTTCACTCTCAAAATACATGGCTTTAAACATTCCTTAATGAAAATAATGATACTGCTACAAGTATTTACCTGGAAGATAATTATCCGATAAATTCAAATGTTTTTTTAGCAATTCAAATAATTATTTTTCTTATTATTTTTATTATTTGAATTGATAGTCGACGTCGACATAAATTACTTTCCAGTCCTTTATATGCACCACTTTCTTGTATGCACCACTTTCTTGTATGAACCACTCGTTTAGTGTAATAATTTTTTTCAAGGCACTATTTACTGAAAAAAAAATGTTCAAAGATAATCTTTCTGCTTGCCCCTTTTTACCCTACTTATTTTAAGTACACATTACAAACACGGCAACACAGTAATATTGCTTTGTAAAACGTACCATTTTGAATTTTAAAGTTTAGAATAAGTTGTTGTTTTCCATCAAAAGGAAATGTATATCAGTGTGCTAGTTTATATTAAGTTTAAATTTATAATTGAGAACCAAATGTATGACAGTTTATATGAAACAATGTTATGATGTCTACCATCACTACAGCTGTACAGATAACAAACATAACAAGTTTCGATGCATCAATACAAAATATTTTGCACATCGGTGTAAAGAAAGACGAGGATTGGTCAAAAGTTCTTGGCCCGATGTACTTTCGGTCGTCAGAGAACCCAACTAATGGTGTTACTTTTCAATATAATCGCCCTCTACATCAATGCACGTTGCCCACATGTGCTCTTACTTGTTTAACCCTTCAAAATGGAACTCTCTATTTTGGTCCTCAAAGAACTCATTGACCGCCTCCATGACACTTTCATTGCTTCATCTACCACGAAGCTTTGTTTTCAGTTTTGGAAACAGGTAGAAGTCAGAGGGGCCAAGTCCGGAGAATATGGGGGATGGGGAGGAATTTCAAAGCCGAAGTAAGTTGCAGCAGCCATCACGACTTGGGATGTGTGAGCTGGCCAGTTGTCGTGGAGGAGCCAGACGCCTTGAGTCAGTTTGCGCCTCCTTTTACGGGCGATTTCTTGACGCAGGCGTCTGAATTCGTCTGCATAGTACGTACCGTTTATGAAAATTATGGTACGACCTTTCTCAAGATAGTCAATCATGATTATCCCCAGACTATCCCATAAAATTGAAGCAATCATCTTCCCTACTGATGGCACCCTCTTTCATTTCTTCGGAGGGGGTGAGCCAGTGTGCTTCCATTGCATGCTCTGTTTTTTGGATTCAGGATCAAAGTCATGGACCCATGTTTTATCCTGAGTTACGATCCGGTAGATAAAATCAGGTTCATCTGCATAGCGAGACAAACGATATCTTGAAATGTCAAGCCTGATCCTTTTTTGGCCGTCAGTCAACTGTCTGGGGACCCATCTAGCGGAAACCTTTGACATGCCTTAGACATCAGTCAAAATTGCCTGAAATGAACCAAAGCTTATACCCACTTCTCTTGCAATGCTTGCAGGTCTCGCCTTCTATCGCACATGACCAGATCGTGCACAGCTTCGGCAGTTTCATCGTTGGTGACCTCTTTTGGCCGCCCAGGTGCTCATCATCTCCAATGCTCTCCCTGCCTCTCTTAAATTCAGTAGCCCATTTTTTCACAGTGCTATAGGAAGGGGACTTCTTCCTAAGTGTATCCATGAAGTCTTCATGGATTTCCTTGGGGGACATCCCTTTCTTACAGAGGTACTTAATGACGGCTCTAATTTCAGCTTCTCCATTTGGTCTAAATGACACACCCCTCCACTGATCAAAAATCAATGAAATGTACTGTAAAATTGTATACTGTAGTATCAATTTTGATAATTTGTTATGTAAAGTATCAATGTAAAATATTGTTAATCAATCTACGGATGTAAAATAAATATTGATTAAAAATGTAATGTTCAAATTTAAGTTGGTGATCTGTGCCACATAATCATGTCATCGGTAGTGCACATACATAAATAATGTAAAATAATGCATCAATATCAAATAAAGGCCAATGACATTGACCGTCAAAATTTTTCCATTTTTCATTAAATCTTATTCATTCATTGTGTCCGAATGAGACAATATTTTTGCCAATCAGACGAAAAGTAATCACGGTTTCCTTTGAGCGAGCAATAAATTATCACTTCACACAGACATCAAAGTAATTTTATTCTTACGAACATAATTAAACAGCCCCGGATAAAACTCTAGAGGTCATAACAATGCAATCTGCAAGTCTACAAATTCACCAACTAAATTTATTTCAAATTGAGTTCGTATCAACAAATAAAATCCTGTTCTTCAGAACAATATGTTTTTGGTGATTTGCTGTTTATTGTAAAAATTTTATACACTCGTAAAATCCAATCATTTCCCTGTTTGTAACCTGATCATAACATGAACTTGATAACATTCTATCCGTTATTGAAATCGGCTATATTCTAAATCTTTTTCCAAAGCGAATCGGAAGTAGTTGATGATCATGTGCCACATAATCAGATCATCGTTAGCACACATAAAACATTTAAACATTTTATGAAGAAGATTATTCCTTGAATTGAAAAAAAAAATCACATGTTGGTCAGTAAATGAAACGTATAACTAGTTTAAAACCAATCTCATTGCAAGTCATTTGCCAAGCTTCTTGGAAATCCATTAAACAAACCACCTTTATAAAGCTAGACACATTTATGTATTTCCTTCTATCTTTTGCTTTTCCCCATTTTTTATAATTGTGTTAGCAACTTAGAAAATGACCGACAGTGTTACGTAATAAATACGAGTATAATTTAAATTGTGATACTCCCGGAGTGTTCCTTTCAATGAATTAATGTACAAACAAAACAAATGATATTTAACATTATTTTAATGTTCTGATGCATGTATAGTTTATGTATACCAGAATGATGTGGAAATAGTTTTAACTACCATCAGTTGACTATAATTTATTGCTTGTATTGCAACTCTAGTTTATCAAACGGTTGCTTGAGGAAATAGGTTTGGCGATAGTGACATAGGCCTTTTATCTTTACTGGTTTCAGATTGACTTAAATGTAAATGTAATGACTGTTCTTTCAAAATGCGGATATGTCTTTTATTTTAATTGTCTAACAGAACTTTAGATTAATGTTTGCTGCACCACAGAAGTACCGATATATAATGAAGACAAAATATGCATTATTGTGTGAGTATTTCAACGATGCGCTTTATGAATAAACCGACTACTTTTATAAAATGCACTGTAATTTCTTTATTTTAGATGTTTTAAACAAAACAACTTGCAGTGTTTGGTGAGATGGCTGCAACCATAAATACTAATATAAACAGAACAGTAACCAGAGTGAAAGCAGATTACCCGATGACTATTATGAACGTTGTGTAGAACATGATAATTCACCATTTATGCCTTTATTATCATAACAATGGTAATCTAAGTTAATTTTTAATTTACTATTTTATACAATTCATCGTTATGTCGGAAGAAGTAGTAATTTGCAATGCCCAACAACCTTGCATGAAGAATTTAAAAGCGACTGTTAAATTCATGACCTACTTTTACGTGTGAGCCATATGAATTATTCTGTAGTGACAAAATTACATGTCATAATGATTGAAACGATGTAATAAAGTGCTTAAATATTCCTTAAAGAAAAAAATAATTGTTCCGGAATTGCCAATAGATACGTGTATCAATTATATTCTTAATTCTAAATGGATTTTTAATCATACACATATTGTAAAATGATCGTTTATTAATCGACGAAAAGGAAGATAACATACGGTATCGTAGAGTGATCAAATAACGACATAACTTAAATATAGAATACATAAATTATAAAATATTCACGATTATTTCTACACATATCAACACAAACATTAACAAATAATTATTTTGAAAAAAAATCCTCTGAACTATCTGCACCTGTTATGAATTCCTTTAAATTTCTGCAATGATATGGAATTCTATTTATTTACAAGTGTAGCATATAACCTTTCAACAAAGAAACCCCTTTGGTTGTAATAATAGAAACGTTAACTATACCTATTCGAATCACTTGTAGTCTTGTAGAACGTCTAATTCGTTGTATTTCTACTTGTACCATTATTGACCTACGAAGAAATACATAGTTATTTACGTTAAAAATGTTGTTGAAAATAGTCACCAAAACAAAATAATGTGTACTAACCAATAACGTATTGTTCAGAAAAATATATACGGACGTGTAAGTACCAAATCAATAACATTGACGCTCGACAAGGTTTGTAACTGTATCACACGCCACAACTTTATCTGTTTCTCAAATGGAATTGATGCGTTCTTTACAATGTTCCCTTTCAAGATAATTTGGATGGTGTTAAACGTAATTTCTTACTGTAGAAACACGCGAGTGATGTGTTTGGTTATGCAAAAGTCCCATGTGTTGTTTACTCAAGCTAGAGTGCTACAAAATGACGTGATATGTTGGTAACGTAGCATTTACTCTTGTCAAGTAGGCCTAATTACAGGGTTAAAATGTCTTCTTAAAGTACATCATACAATACAAGTGTCAAAACTAATCAATCGGTGCTAGCAAATACACGAATGGAGATAATTCTGACAGTGTTATTCAAAGATATGTTACATTCATAATACCTTATATTTAAGAACGTTTGTTTGACTCACTTTGCGACAGCAAGTAAACTTTATGTTTCAGTTGATTTTTCAACTATAACACTTGCTATTCTGAATTCAACTTTTCAAGATTTGTTCCCCACAGGAGACAGAGCAAAGACAATCATTTCACAGGACGTAACACGACAAACACCACTTTACATACACAATCAATGTACAAAATGTATTTTCATTTCAACTGATTTAATAATACTTTTTATTACCCTTCCAGATCTTTTCCGCCTTTTTGATTGGATATTGATCACCCGAAAGAAATTGATATTACCGAGCCAGACGGGTAATATACACACTAAATTTCCCCGTTGGGTACCCCACATTGTAAACAACATGCGCTGTAGCGATGCGCGTACGGTTTGATTTTACGCGATGTAAATTCCGATTTACAAACACTTTTTAACTGTCAAATGATATATATTTACCAAAATAGAATTTTGATATATATTCTCATCAGTATTGAAAACAAATATGACCTTGTGAAAGCTTGATATTAATTCAAAAAAGTGCTTTCAACAGACTAGTTCTTTTCTCTTGTTTACGTTCGTTAGGTTCGAAAGAAAATACGTCATGTATTTATGTGACGTCATGTTGTGGTGAAGGGGTACCCTAAAGGGAATCTTATTTCGACGTTTCTTTAAAAGTAGCAATGATTTGTTTTAAAATTGTCTTAACTTGGCAGGGGAAGGGTAATAAAATTATTATTTTGGTTTTGGATTGATATATGTGGATATATTACCTGCCAAGATAAAATATCACCCTCGCCTGACGGCTCGGGTGATATAAAATCTTGACAGGTAATATATCCACATACATCACTCCAAAACCAAAATAACATATAATACTGTAAACATGTCCTTGCATTTTTAAATTCACACACGTAATATTATATGCATGTCTATGCCTTTTATAAGTTTTAACGGATGGCTTTGCATTGTATACTATATGCACGTCCTCACATACTGTATACACAAATTATCATCTGATCAGGTGCTTTCAAAGAGAGTAACACTATGCTGCTTAATCAATGTTTCCTGACTACTTCTAAAATTCATCTCATTCTTTGATCGATGATGAATTGCTTTTTGAGGTTTTTATTGACTCGAAATTAAAAATATCATTTCATGTGATTAAACATTCTTTGGAGTTTGACGTAAATATCATCAATCACATCGATGGATGACATAATTTTTACATTCTTCTTCTAAAATTGTTAACATTTTTACTGTGCAAATCATGCGCTCTCTCTGTGGCTCCATTTTGTTTTTATTCTTTTTGGAATATTATCATTCGAGTGCAAGATTTTTTTTGTTAAAAAAAATTATTGATAGAAACACTAAAACATTCTTTTTTAAAAGGGTTTGGTCATAAATTGCGTTTTGACTTTCCACTGTAAAAAATCCAGGTATCGGATCTCCTTTTAAATATAATTGTTAGCATTACATATACGATATAATTACATGTTTTGTTTTTATCATACTCGCTTAAAAAATGTAAAATAATTAGCAGACAGAACAGTTGTAAGTAAGCTTACAGAAATAATAGATATTCATAATAGCAATTTATGAATAACAAAATTCCACAAGGAACAGAAAAATATACATGAGAGAAATTGAACATTGATGAGAAAAAAATAAACAAAAGTATATTATAACAGATATTGCAACCGTTCAAAAACATAACACTTACAAGACTATGGCAATTATCTAATATCTTTGTACTGTAATTTGCCATAATCACACACGAGAGTCCGCTCGAGGATAACATTGCTGTTTGCTAAATTAATAAGGTATCAAGCAATTTTATATTTTATTGCTGCAATGAAATACAGGCTCTCTGGCGCTATACATAAAAGTTATTCACTATAAAGAAATAATTCCTTATCATAAGGATAATCAATACACATTAATAGACAATTCATTGTTGATTGCCGACTGTTATTATTATTTCAAGTCTGAAACTGTTGTATATTGTTATATTCCAAAGGACCGGATAGTGGATTTTGGTTGTTTTCATTAAACAATTTGAGGGTCATGGTGGCCATCCATCAACCAAAATACCAACAACTTTTAAGTGATTGTTGAAGAAAAAAATATGATACTAGTTTATCATAAATACTTTTTTAAAAATCATAACAGGTGGATGGTAAAACGTTGCAAAATACATTTTTACTAAAATTCTTAAATAAGAATATTTCAGGTCTTTGCATACACATTTATCAGAAACCGTTTATTAAGAGGGTCACCTAAAGGGTAACATAACACCAGAATATTAGTTTCACAAAGTGTGTGTGATGTTGAGAATAACGATTGTGATACTTCCTTCTGAATCAGTGATTAATCAACAAAATTGACGTTTGATACATTTGCTTAGAAAAGCATGTCATCGTGTGTTGTTAAAGTCCTTATATATTGTATCCAGCTGAAAAAAAACAACAACAAAAAACAAAACAAAAAAAACAAAACAAAAAAACAATGAACATTTAAAGGATGATTATATAGATTTATAATTATATATGAATTTTTGATACTAACATTTACGTATTACAAAATCTTACACTCGTCTTTGTTACTTGAACATTCTTTACCCAAATGTTTTATTCAAATGTATTAAATAATTTATAACTTCCTTTTTTGTTTTAACCTCTTCGAACAAAGTTAAATAAATTTGTGTGTTTATATCTTACCAAAAGGAAACAACCGTAATATTCAACAATTTTATATTAATATGCAAATTGATAACACTGTCTGAAAGCGTTCACATTTCGGTCCACAATTATCTTTCTATGTTGATCTTTACAACTGTAAACAGAAGTTTAAAGCAAATGGTAATTTAAGCAAGCTCAAACATCCAGATATTAAATACGTTAAGAATTTGATCTTTGGACAGATCACTGTATCATATATTCAAAAACAGCAAACAAACAATAGACTTGTGCTCCAAGCGCGTTGTTCTTTTGAAAGTTATCAGTCAAACTAAATTCTGGACATTTGCTGCTCATGTTTTTTTATATATGGGTATATAAGACACTGTTGTATGGGTCACAACATAATTAAGAAAAAGAAGTAAAATAAAATTTCTGACAGAAAGTTCAGTGGTTACTTGATTTGTTTTTCTTTCTACTGAAAATAAAATGTTTCACTGCCTTGCATATCTGTATGGTACTTTTGAGGAACAAATTGTTCACGAATGTTTACAATTTGGGATTTAAGAGTAAAACTCGTTTTCCATATCAAAATGATATAACGTCGACAATAACTATTAGGAAGTCATCCGACGGCAAAAGTAATATCTTGAGAATATCCAAGTCACACGGCACTTTGGTTACAAGTACAAATCACCATAAATGAACATTGGCGTGATAATATGTAAATTATTCATCCTTTTCGCGGCCTCCTCTGTAAAAAGCTAAAGTGTTATCTATATCAACAGCTGATAGTAATCGGATGCCGTCTTATGTATTTACTTAAATTAGTAAAAAGAAACAGTGAAACAAATTTCATCATAACACACCTGAATTTCTGATATCTTACCCTGCATCTTTTCACTCTGATAGTAGTCGTCAATCATTCATAGTAAATTGTTCACTCTCCAAATACGTGGCCTTAAACATTTCTTAATGAACGATGCTACAATTATTTTCTGAAAGAGGAATATCCCCAAAGGATCAAGACAACAATTCTAATATCTGCTCATCTGCGTTATAACGTCTATTGACGCCAACTTGAATCAACAGTAGTGTAACAAAATAAGTCAGCTGTGAAGTGTGTTATTGTTGATATTGTTTTGTGATTCTTTAGGAAAAGTGAAATTGACGATTTAGAACCAAACAAATAGCTGTTGCAGATTAAAATGTTGTTCAGTTACCAGACATTTATTTTTATCGATATTGAGACAACATATGAAATAAAAAATGTTCATTTCAATTTTCATATGAAATGGAAACTTATTAAATCACTTTTCATAACAACTTAAAAACACTATAATTATTAAACACATTATTTTACATGCATTACTTTATAATTATTTTACATTATTACTAAACTTAGTAATTTATTTTGTCCATAACTATTTCTAATCAGACGAAAAGTAATCACGTTTTGCTTTGAGCAAACAGACATCAAAGTATATTTCATTCTTACAAACATAATAAAACAGTTCCGGAGGTTATCAAAATTGTAATGAGACAAGGTAGCTGCAAGTCTACTAAATCAGTAATTTAGAAAGGTGTAACGAATGAGCTTTTGTTTGGTGCAGGCTGTTTTAAGTCAAAGAAAAGCATACGTGGCAATATCATGACATATGGAATATTTGACGAGTCAAATTGGTAATATTCATCACAATGTTTTATTAAAATAATTTGGTAATTTGCTGTACTTTGTAAATCTGTCTAGCCAATGGTCAACATATACATGTCCGTAACATAATCTAAAACTAGTCAGTTTTACTTAAAGTTATGTTAGTTATTACAATCAAATGCGCTATCATTTTATTTCATGCTTTTTTCAAAAGAAAATTGAATCGGAAATTATTGATAAAGTACAACATAATAATGTCATCGGTAACATCGGTAATAATAAAACTTCATGAAGAAGCTGAATCTTTTAATTGAAAAAAAAACATCAACATATATTGGTCAGAAAGGTGTGTAGAGAAAATAAAACGATTAACTTGTTTTATGCTTACACAAATGTCATTAAAAATTATTTGTAAAGCTTCTTGGAAATCCATTAAAACAATTCACTAGAGATAAAACATTTATAAAACAGACGTGCTAGACACATTAAATTATTTCCTTCTTGTTATTCCCCGCCTTTTCGTTATTGTATAAAAGTTAGCAACTTAGATAATGTCTGACAGTGTAACGTAATACATACGAATATTATATTTTGCTTTTGAAATATTGTTATATTCACGGAGACACTTGCGATTTATTTCACTGGATTACTTTACAAACAAAACTAAATTATTACATAACTTCCTTCTATCTGTGAGTTAAACGCTTTATTCAGAAGTTGCAGAGTTACTTGTCAAAATACCTTTTTAATCCTTAAAATGAAACTGTATTACTTTAATAATCCTTATCAGAGTTTTAAATTGCTTTGGAGCTGCAAAACACTGCTTTTAACAATTAACAACAAATGTACAAATATCTATAATGGCGATACACATGCAAATTTATCTTATAATAAAAGTATCAATCGGAAAATAGGAAGTTAACACATGGTTTTGTATTGTCTTTCATTACTTAACTACTAAGCAATATATGATGTAGAATACGTCAATTATAAACATTAACGTTCACGATCCCTTTTACACATACAATTATCAAATTATTATTTCCAGAGGATATTATTACAGATGTGACGAATTCGTTTTAATATTCAGTAGTGCTTTGAAACCCCATAGATATTAAACATAATGTAGTGTATAACATTTTAATCATCAAACACTACAGAACAACTCATTCAGTTGGTTATCTAAATCATCGTTGACTCTTAGGAAAATCAAAGTTATCAAAGTTTGAACAATATAATGTGTACTTACTTAGAACGTGTTGTACAGTAGAAAAATATAAACGGACGTGTTAGTGCCGAATCAATAACTTTGACACTCGGAAAAGTTTGTAACTGTATCACACGCTACAATGTTATCTGTTTGGCAAATGGAAATTGAAACGTTCTCTAGAAATTTCCCGTCCAAAATACTAGTAATTTGGATGGCATTAAACGTAATTTCCTTATTGCAGAAAAACGCTACAGATGTGTTTAGTTATACAACAGTCCCCTGTGCTGTTTACTTGCGAGCGCCACAAAATGACGTGAAATTGTGAATTGCATATGTGTATGAAAACCTTTTATCGTTTTATATACACTACAATAAATGCAATTTTATAAATAGATAAACTTATTGAAGTTATATACGTACGTCCACATTATTTATTGCCAGACAATTATTCCAGGCATTTCCCTTGTAAAATAGCAAACATTTTCCTGTAAGAATACATTATATCATACTATTTTATGCAACACTTGATTAAACAATACATGTAACTGTATGTATACTTGGGATATCACAAACATTATAAAATATGCAACTATTCGCCATTACAAGCAAAGTATTTAATGTATGTCATCGCATTTCCTCACAGAACACGAAACAATTTTACTAACATAGTCCTTATTACAAATAATGTATGCATATAGTCTAATATGTCTATCCATTTATTTATAAATTTTAAATGTTAAAATGGACATGTATTTACTTGTACTATATGAATAACAAAATTCAAAGCATTTAAAGCACATTTAGCCCCAGAAATGGAGAAGAAAAATTCCGTAGAAAGGGCAATCCTGTATTTTCAATGTTATAATAATGTATTGACAATGTGTAAGATACTTACCTGACAAAATTAGTACTAAATATGAAAATAAACAAATATTTGACTTCCGTACAAAGTACTAAATCATTATAACTGTCCTATTTGCCAAAATGCAAAAGACGCAAAAGGTTGTTTTAAGCTATATGGCCATTGATTAACATTTTGTAACAAAACCACAAAAAGTAATAAAAGTTTTTGAAAAAGGCCTTTACAATGAAACCTCATAATTATATTACATGCATATCCTGTGACGTTCCTGTAATCAATAACATAATACTTATAATATTATGACAATCTAACATCTTTATAATGAATATTTGTTATAATCACACAAGAGAGTCGGTTCTTGTATCGATAAAATTGCCGTTTACTAAATTAATTACGTATCAGGCAATTTTATACTTAACTGTTGTAATGAAATACAAGATCTACGGTGCTATATATTAAAGTTACTCAAACAAATAAAGAATTCCTTATCAAAGTAGCATAAAGAGTGTCGTAACACATTAATATAAAATTATCAATTGTATGCCGAAGGTAATAATTACTGGTATTTTAAGACAGACAGTGGATTATATATTTTTTCAAAGAGCTAACAAAAAATAATTTTGGATTTTTCATATTTCAGGAGGAAATATAACTTGTCTTCATATCAGAATTACATAATGTACAATGCCATACTCATTCTTACTGCTGTTTTTCAGAACATGTTCAAAAGATGACCTGGTATAATCCATATAACAACTAGTATTATTGACCTTACACAATCATTCATTCTTGCTTATATAAGCTACAATAGAAGTCATGCGACGACAATAAAACTATCGAATTTCTATTTTGAGAACATCCAAAGTCAAAAGTCACTTTGGTTACAAGTACAAATCAACAAAAATGAACATAGTGGTGATAAGATGTAAATAATTCATCGTTTTTGTGGCTTTTTGTAAAAGCTAAAGTGTTGTCTATATAAACTGATGATGATGGTAAATAAATGCGGTTTATACTTTTATTTAAATCATTAAATTGAAACAGTGAAGTATTTGAATTTAACAATAATCTTAAGATGGAAAGTAACTACTGAATACAATGATCGTTCGAATAGTTCGCTAATATTTTTTAAAGTTTGCACATTTCATTTCAATTTATGTAATTCATCAACAAGTTTCATCATGCAACACATACATTTATATCTTACACTGCATCTTTTCACTCTGATTGTAGTCGTCAATAATTCATTATAAATTGTTCACTCTTTAGATGCATTGATTTAAAAAGTTAAATACAAACAACGACAATGCTACAATAAATTAATGGAAGAGAAGAATCCCTGAAGAATGAAGACAGCAATTCAAATTTTTGCTTCGCTGTGTACGTCAACTTAAAATAAACTACTTTTCAGTGGTGCAACAAAATAAATATGTGATTATTTAAGAAAAAGAAAATGGACGATTTACTGCCAAAAAGTAGCTTTTGTATATACAACAGTCGTTCATAAACCACTCATTGCTTAATTTTGTAGATATGCATAGTCTGGTTCAAGGTTTTATGATGCACGCTTGAATTTTTTTACATGTTTTTGAGGGCAAATTACCTACAGAATACACTTCATGGTCAACTATTGAAACAATACAAATCGTAGGTTCAATTAAGATATGTAGTAACTGGTCTGTTGGACCTGTTAAGAGTATATCACCCATCTTTAAGATGGACCGGGGAAAAAGTCCGATATCTTTTTAATGCAGTAAAACAATTTATAGTAAATTAATATTACATTGATATTCCATTTTTATGACGCTATTAGCCTCCAAGAGCATTTATCACACTGATAAATTTCCAATTAATTATATCCATTAGAAAAAGATATCTTTCTCACAATAATATTTTTATAGCCGTGTCATAAATCACCATGACTTTCTTCCAGACTATATTTCTCTTAATCATTTATTACAATTATAAAATCATATTACATACAGCTTTGATTCGTTTTACATCTTCTGTTATCAAATAGTAACAATGGTTTTATGTAAATGTAACGACAAAAATATAATGTTGTTTCCAAGAAAAATGTTCGTTTCCTTATAATCCAAAATTGCAGTACGGAATTAATGTATATGTTAAATTTTATCAAGGAATGTGACTAGAACTAGATTAGTATTTTTGTCTGTTACATGTTTGATATTTGGTTTTCGAAAATTTCGGAATTTACAAATTCACAGAACAATGGTATATGTAAGACTAACAAGTCCTTTCAACAACTATCTAGAAAAGGGCTGTCATACACTGAATCAAACAAAAACCAAAATTTATTCTTTCAATTTTCATTGAACAAACAATTATTTGATGTGAATATTTTAAATATCTAAAATCAGGCGGGTCACGAGCAAAACCTTCTCAGCTTATATTTTGTTTATCATACTGATAATAAGAATGTTTGTGTTTTTACATTTTTGAAAGAGTTTGATATAAAAAACTTTATCTTTTGTCGTTTGCCTGATGATGTTTCCCAGAAGGAGCTAGAGTTTGAAGCTTTTGGGATTTTATCTCCTTAGTAACAAAGCAGTATGTTTAATAACAAGGTATCCTTCAGTGTAACATTTAAAGTGCCTCTGGTCTTCAGGGTCAACGTAACGAATCGTATATGTTGAGAACTTGACATCATGTTAGAAAAGGTTTTTAAAAAGACCTTGACACCAAAACAAACAATTTAAATTTTCTTTTTCCCTTGCATGACATGCGACATTTCAACATGCATTTTGAATGATAGAAAAAAATAAATAGATGTTCAATAAGTTCTAAATATATTTTAGTATTTGTTTTCGTTAATTCAATATGAACGGTACGTTTGATGTACAATTTATTTATCGGATTAAACTGAATCATATATCCATTAAGAGTTGTTTGTTATTCTCTAAAAGGTTTTTAGAGAGTGCTTTTCTACAAAAATTAAGTGAAACAAACAGTTTATATTTTTAATTTCTGTTACAAAGAAGGCTAATAACACAAAAAGTGTAATGGGTACACACACTTATTTGAAACAAATTTTGTTAGTTGTGATACTGAATAATTGCATTGTATACGAACCATATATATCGATTATCAACAACAATCAATAATGCCCGATAATTTTCTCAAGACTGAGCAGCAGTGTATAACCTGGTATAACTGTGTTAGGTAGCTCATCTGGCGTCTAACTCCCACGGTGTCATGTTTATAGATGTTATTTTTTTCACCAGGAAAGTCCCATTGTAATACTGTGTCGATGTGACGTAAAACCTAATCAAACAAAAATCAACCCATCGTAATTCTTCAACAACCTAGCTTAAGAAATGTTTTTATTTCAACCCCTTGCTTTTGTAATCACATGTAAACAGATTATGTTATAGAGACGATAAATGTTTTTTTCCCAAATGGTAAACGTGGAAAATAGAATGGAGTGTCATAGAACAATGAACATTTTTAATTATATAACGTATAAATAAATAATAATTAAAAATTTTAACTAAACTATCTGCATTATATTACACTGAACGTAAAGAAAAACGACATCCGTTTTAAATGTATGTTCATTTATCATTGCTAAAGTTATGATAAAAGACATTATGCTTTTGAAAATTAACAGATATATCTGCAGATCGTTCATTATATTAGACTGTACTGTGCTTTTTTTAATGCTCCTAGATTGAGAGAAGTCACCCTCGAGTCTAGTCAAGTGCTAAACATTGACAACGAATCAACTGAAATGAAATAAAGAATACAACGCACATAATCACACTTAATGTGTCTGTCTCAAAGGTTTTCCTCTTATGTTGGTTCGGATACAGCGAGACAACAACGTTATTAAACTAAGGTGTGTACTTGGTATGATGATTTGGTCAATGCGTTCTGAAAAAATTTACCACTTTCTGACAAATTCACTTTATAAAACACCTTTATGAAAATATATTGTGAGACTTTCCGCAAGGTTAAATTCCTGACTGACTTCTTTCCGTTGATTAATTCTTGTATTGGCTGTTATTAACAAAGCGTAAAGTAATGCAATTGATGTGAAGCAAACGTTCTAAACTTTGTATCAAGCGGTTTAAAGGTGTGAGACAATATTCTTGTCAACAATCAATAGTTTGACACAACATTCCTTCCTCAGTTCATTTATCAATGTAGAATTAGTTGGGCTCGGGAAATTGATGTTCCTCCTGTAGACAAACTTGAATAATGTGCTATTCAATAACCTATCCCCAAGACTCTTTTCAACAAAATTAAGCACTTTAAAAAGATTGAAACAGTTCACGTATATGAAGTTGAACATGTTCTTTTTTTTTAAAAAAAAGCCGGCAGATTTGCATAGGAGCGGCTAATTTCATATTCAAAATAGTACCTACATATTTCAAGATTATTTAAGATTTAAGATAAGAGGGAGTAGTAGTTTTACTTTAATCAAATCAAATGTCTAATAACTTTTTTGTACGGTGATACTGATTTATTATAAGTGTTGCATTTATTTTCTTGAGAATAAAACATGTCAATGAGTATTACCTTCTTAGAGCAAACATGAATATCCTTTATTTACAGACGAGCGTCATGCCATCGCTAATTAATAGAAACAAGGTCACATTAGAACATTATCATTGAAAACTGTCTGTAAATGACAATATATGAAACAGCAAAAATTGGAGATTTTTTTCATCATTTGTAAAACCATGTTATTTTACATAATACATAAAAAAAGAATAAAAGAAACCAACAACAACAAAATAATAAATGATAGAAACACATGTGACTTATGACGTCAGTTTGTAAAACATCACTTATCTGAGGCTTGCCAGTTTGGCACCTTTTTATGTAAACTAAAAACGAGACAATGTGTCTTGGCTCAGGCAATTAAAATTGGGAAAGATATTTACGTTCGTAATGTGCAGAAGAATCCAATACAGAAAATAAGAATCCCCCAGGAAAGTCCAAAACGGTAATTTTGAAAATGTTGACTGCTCGTTTTGATTGACACAAACATGACTTTCTAAACTAGAAATGTTTGTTGCAATAAAAAAAAAGATACGAAAAGGGCGTGAATGTCACTGCATTCAAACAAATATATCGTATACCAAAATTATGAACTTAAGTGTTTCACGGGGGAGGAAGTGTTACACTAAGGATGGAGTTCTTATGATAACTTGTTCAGGAGTTCTTGTGATAACTGTCACGGAGTTCGTCGGAAAACATCTGTATATACTACAAAAACACTCATCAAAAATGGTTATTTTCATCTTTCCAAAATGAGTTTTAGGTGCTAAATTAAACTTTAGTGATTAAGCTTGTCTTACATCCTGTATTATGTGTCAAAAACTAATTCACAGGCTAATTTTCATCGTTTTGAGTAAAATTTCCAAATTACTTGCCAATTCACAAGTTTTGACCTGTTTTTGTGTGGCCTTCATCCTTTCTATACAAAATTACCTAATTATAATGCAAAATTGAAAACATAAAGCACCGGCTTACAGATTTATAGCCGATTTTTCAAATGTCCCGGAGTTCTTGTGATAACTCTGAAGATTTCACAGAGTTCTTATGATAACTTTTGTTATTGCTAGTGTGTTTCTTTGGCTAAATCACGGCACGTTTTGGCGTTTATTATCATTCAATAAGATTGTAAATCATTATGAAATGCAGTACGATCATCCTTTGCACAAAAAATGTGCATAAAACGTTGGTATTAAGTGTCTGCAAAGGATAAATAGATGATAGGCTATCATCTACAGTAAAAATTGAACCAGCGGCCACTGATATTCAGCAGTATAATAGCTTAAACCACAAAACAAAAATGTCTCAAATCGTACACGTTGTTCTCAGTTTCACATGTTTTAAGCAACCACATTTCTTAAGCAGACAATATATAGGCATGCTTCCCTTACCTTAAGGCTAAGTAATTTGTATCATTTTATACCATAATAAATAAGTATATAACCAGGATAATTTCCACACCTATGTCTTAAAAAAAGTACGATACATGATAAAAGCTCAACTGCGGTTGGCTCTAACTACCAATCTCTCGAAAAAATTTGAACTGTCCCTCCAGATTCCAGATTTACCTAGAATGGGATTTCAGTTATTGTGCATGGGCATTCAAACTATAATTCCCCAGATGTTGCTTGTAAGTGTCGCACGTCCTCTAATGTAACTTATAACAACAGACAAAACTCTGAAACATATTAATCGCTGTACTATTATAACTGCTGTATTACGTAGAAAACAAATGTTTCTCTGATTGATGCAGTAACATAGATGCTGTACTGAGAAAAAATAGACTGTATGCCTGGATGAAAATGATAAAGGGCCAGAAACCTGCTAGGGGCTGGAAACTGCTAGGAAACCAGTACATAAATCATTTTTCAAATCTACGAAATCTAAGTCAAACAAAAAAGAATACTATGAAAAAGAAACAGGGGGAAAGAAAAAATATCTCTTGAACTAAAATTCACTCAAAACAAACGTTATATATCCTTTTTTGCGCAAAGGATGAGCGTACTACATGTCAAAATGATTTACAATCTCAATGAATAATTAAAAACGCTAAAACGTGCCGTGATTTAGCGCAAGGAACACACTTGCAATAACAAAAGTTATCATAAGAACTCTGTGACATCTTCAGAGTTATCACAAGAACTCCGGGACATTTGAAAAATCGGCTATAAATCTGTTAGCCGGTGCTTTATGTTTGCAATTTTGCATTATAATTAGGTAATTATGTATGGCAAGGATGAAGACCAGAAATAAACAGGTCAATACTTGTGAATTTGCATATAATTTGAAAATTTTACTCAAAACTACCAGATTTGAAGCAAGAGGCGATTAAAAATGGCCTGTGAATTAGTTTTTGACACATAATACAAGATGTAAGACAAGCTTAATCATTAAAGTTTAATTTAGCACCTAAAACTCATTTTGGAAAGATGAAAATAACCATTTTTAACGAGTATGTCTGTAGTATATACCGATGTTTTCCGACGAACTCCGTGACAGTTATCACAAGAAATCCTGAACAAGAACTCCATCCTTCGTGTAACACTTCCTCCCCCGTGTGTTTGATCCATTTCGATTAAATAAAGCGTATTTAAGTAAAGCATCACTTATCGGAGAGTTGCCAGTTGTGAACAATGTTCGTGGTGTAAACTAAAACGAGACATTCCGTCTTGCTTATACAATTTAAACGTCAGATATGTAATGTTAGATGTCGGTTAGATTGGTTTCTTTCAGAAAATTTACAGATATATACGTTAGAAATGTACAGAAGAATGTAAATGAAAATTGATACATTTGTATAGATAACGCAAAGGACTTTATTGATTACCTTTAAACAATTGTTCATTTTAAGATCAAAGACGTACGTAAGGAAAATGAACTTGAATTTTAAACTATTGTTCGTAGGGTTTGATAAAGTTAAGTTACGTTTCTGACTTGATTTAATTTTTGATAAAAAATACAACAGTCAGCTTAACGTAACATCGAATATATTTTGTTAAACGGCATATTTGAAATAGAGCGGTTATTTCAAATTTAAAAGAAATACCTACATATTTCAACCTTATTTTATATTTAAGATAAATGCTACATTTATTTTCTTGAACATAAAACATGTCAGTGAGCATTATGTTCTTATTGCAAACATGAATATCCTTTATAAACAGACGAGCGTCATGACATCGCTTATTTTAATGGGAACACTGTCATATAAGAACATTGTCATTGGAAACCGTCTGTTAATGACAATACGAAACAGCAGAAACAGGAGATTGTTTTTCATCATTTGTAAAACCATGTTCTTTTACATAATACCTCGGAAAAAAAGAAGAAAAATCACCACCACCAACAACAACAATAACAACAAAATATATCAAGGACATGAAAGCATGTGACGTCAGTTAGTGAAACATCAGTAATCAGATGATTGCCAGTCTGGCACTTTTTGTTTCAGCTAAAAACGAGACAATGTGTTTTGGCAAAGGCAATTAAAATTGGTTCCTGTCTGATAATTTACAGATGCTTACGCTCGTAACGTGCAGAAGATTTTAAACTGGAAATATGTTTCAATAAAATAAGTCACAGAAAGGGTCTAATGAAATATTCTAACAATTTTTCACTTTGTGATATTGTATTAAACAATTTTATTTATCGCATACCGAAATGATGAACTTTATTGTTGATCCATTTTAATTTAATATAGCTTATTTAATGAAATGGCGCTTATCGAAGGGTTTACCAGTTGTAAACTATTTTCGTGAAAACTAAAAACGAGACATTCCGTCTTGCTCAGGCAATTTAAACGTCAGGTATATAATGTGTGATGCCGGTTAGATTGGCTTCTTTCAGAAAATTTACAGATATATACGTTAGAAATGTACGAAAATTGATACATTTGTATTGATAACGCATAGGGTTTTATTCATTGCCTTCAAACAATTTTTTTTCACTTTAAGATCAAAGATGCACGTGAACTCTAATATGTCCTTCATAGGATTCGATAAAAATAAATTACTTGTCTGACTGGACTTATAACATTAAAGTTCAATAAATTCTGTTTAAAAGTCACTTGTTTGTGTCAAATGAACATTCTTTCGTATGAAAAGGAAATTTTAAAAAGGGAGACAAATACTGTCTGAAATAGGATTTTGAATCAGCAACATAATAATTACTAGTTATTCAATTTTACGAAATAAATTACCGAAAGACGAAAATGTAAGATACGTGGTAAAATATGCTTTTCAGGATTCATTGTGGTGTCATTAAGTAATTTTAGTAAGCAAGTCGTTAGTAACATAAGTAAACAATTCGTCAATTTGATAAAAAATAAAAATACGAAAAGAAGAGCCTGGTTAAACAACACGTTAATGGTTAATTTATATTAACGTTATCGAAACATTTATATAGGTCGGATTTCTATCAGAAATATTTTATATTGATGCTAAAATAGATTTTAAATGATTATATGATAACAGTAGAAAGCTATTGCTTTAAATAGACGTTTTGTCTTGAAGTACATAAAATTTATAATAAATATTTTTACTTACTTCTTAAATATGTGACAAAAAGATTGCAGAACAGGATATGATATTCGGATCACTCATATAAGAAATACATTATTACAATTACTATAACTGCTATTATAATAGACATATTTGTGTTTGACTTAAACGTTCGCAAATCTTCACAATTATGTCAGAATTATGAAAGAAATTGACATACCAGTGACAACTTGCTCTGCGTGTATGACTATGTTATATTATTTTTAAATCTCTTGTGTATTATACTCATCAGAATATTCTGGTAGACACGTTAAGACATTGCGACAAATTGCCGTACTCTCAAATAATAAACGAAATTTTTCAAGTCTCATGTGACACAGTATCAATTCAACAAAGTATGATATGTGTTATTTTTATATAAACTTATTGTAAAGATAGCTGTCTGAATATGTAATATATGGTGTCTATTTAGATATTTTTCTCTGATATACGTTTGCTTCTGACCTTGCTTGTTTATTATTCCCAAAAAACTGGATATTATTCATCATTCATTTTACCAAATTCAACTCCATGATCAATTGAATTTGGAATCGACGATTTATGAAAATATTGTATTGGATCTTAATGGATGCTATTTTATCTTTTTATTGCAATATCATTCTCTCCTTTAAGCTCTTGAATTACAGTTTTAATTGTTTTTGTATGTCAATAATTTACCCTTTTCACTTATATTGTATTATAAAACATAAACAACCTTAACAATACTTTAAAATAAGCAATAAAAGAAAAATAATTTAGGTATATCCGTAAATGGAACACTAATTTACTTGATGTTATTCGTTAAAATGAAAGTCACCTGTCCATCAACATTAAAACAAAGGATAAAACTTAGATTAAATAGATTTTACTGTTGACATTACATAATCATTTATTCGTAATTACACCATTAGCAATAATTCTTATACAAGAGAAGCCATATAATCTATTTTATTTCTATATTTAGAATATCAAAAGTCAGATGTCACTTTTGTTAAAAGTATAAATCAACAACAATGAACTTGAAAGTGATAATATATAAATTATTTATTGTTTTGGCGGTCTCATCTGTAAAAGAGCAAAAGATAAAGTGCTATATAAAAGCTTCTAAAAATGATAAATAGTAAATGAACGCAGTTTTATGTCTTGACTTATATTTGCACGAAAAAGGAACAAAACTATGGTGACTGATTTGTGCCATTCGTGTTTTATTTATTAAACTTCGCCTCGCGCCCTCGCTAATTAGCGTGTTTTCGCTCCGAGCCCGCGCCGTTTTAACTTGTTATTTTTCAACATTTTGCCTGGCGTGGTCGTGTGGCGAAAACACGAATGGCACGAATCAGCCACCATACAAAATATATTTTGTATTATATAGAGGATGTTTGTTTGTTTGTGTGTAAGATGAAGTTTTATTTCATCGAGGGAGCTTTAAAAACAGTAGTCTCACGAATGGCGTAGCCATGAGTGAGAATACTGTTTTTAAAGTTCACGATATTAAATAAAATTACATCTTACACAACAAACAAACACATTTTCTTTTAATTTTATGCTTAAAAATAAGTTAAAACGAAATTTCCTTGATATTTACTTTAATATTAAAATCTGTTTTCCCTACAGGTAGCCTCTATTAGTCGAATTTCTCATAAAATACAGGAAGTCTTGGGCTGAAAAATAAGTTCGACAATCAACGTTAAATGGCGATGATATTATTCATTTTATTCAAATAATATGAATGATCGATTTCTTTTTTTATAATAAAGACAATTCTAGTAGGAGAAAAAGTCAAACCATCCATCCATATTTCCGTTACTTACGGCGAATCTATATTAAACTTGGCTCTGTGAAATGTAAGCGGCCGCCATTTTTAAAAGTTGTGTATTTCATTGGAGATAAATAATTCTGTTTGATTCAGAGGGATATCATTTGGATTTGTTAGTCATACATCTTTTAAGAAGAAAGAAAACTTATTTGAGGATTGTTACAGACAATAAATAAGTGTTGACAGATGTGTTAACATTCAAAAAGCGGCTAGGAAATTGGAAAACATGGAATTTTTGAAAGGCTGCCTTACGAACGCTGGGTTATTCTTTCGGGCTGATGTCTGTCATTGCTTTTCAAGTTATTGGGCAGATATTGCTCGTAGGATACTTAAATATGCCCAAATGTCATCAAGAGCAGTTTTGCATATGGAAGGAATTTCAGACTGTAAAAATGAAACAAAAATTTAGAGACGATATTTAGTGATTGGTAATTTGTATGAATTGAAGTAAGTTTTCTTCTTTTTATTACTTTTGAAAGTTCAGTTATTTATCAATTTTAGCTTTGCTTTTCTCTAAACAGCCCTGACAATGTCAGAATTGTCAACAATAATAAAATAGAGGTACCGCATGGGGAAAAATTAAAAAAATTAGTTTCATCATTTAAAATGGTGAAATTATCTTTTGATAATTTTCACTGTGAAATTATCAAATATAATTTTCACGGATAAATCAGTAATTCACCGAAAAGCATAAAATAAAATGATCTTACGTTCATTTAGCTGAAAAATGTTTTACACATTATATTTCAACTTATGTATTTCATCAACAAGTCCCATCATGCAATAAAGGAAATTTTAACGATATATGACACTGCATTATATATTTTGTGTTAACAAGCGTCAGTCATTATAAAGTAATCATGCTGTATTTATTTGGCCTTAAACAATTGTTCATGGTTACAAATAATCGCACTATCCCTGTGGAATTAGGACAACAATTCAAATATCAGCTTCACTGCGTTATGACACCCTTGACGTTAACTAAAATTACTATTAAGCGTTGTGGCACAATAAGTACAGCTATAGAGATTGTTATAGTAAATGAATTTTGGTATTGTTAAGGAAAATGATAACAGATGATTTTTTCTGACATATATTCACAAAAGTATTTAAGCAAAGCATAGTTATTTATTTGTTATAACGTTTTATTACATTATTATTTTTTCATTATTTGTTCTTATTATCATGAATCATCTGTATTATCATCTGGTATATTTGTAACGTCGGTTTCAATATCACAATATTTTAATTATTGTCAATATCATCACATTAGTCTAGAAATACTTTGCAAACATCACTGCTATGTTGTTCAATATCATCTTATTAATTATGTTGGTTGTAATGTTGGTCATAAATTATGATATATGTTCATGTTATCCTTGCCTATAATAATAAAATCTACGTATATTGTTTTGTTTCATGCTGCCAGTCATTTTTCATAATTAAAAGTCCAATGTCGTGAGAACATTTTGTACTACTTATTTGTTCAGTATCTATGTCAACTTATCAGTAATAAGACAATATTTGAATAATTTCCGTTCAGGATTATTGCTTTTTTTCAAAATTACATATTACCTTTTGACTTGTAAACGTTTAACATGATAGTGTAAAATGCTTATGTCACAGGGTGAGAAAAATGTGCAGCCTGACCGGGACTCGAACCCGGGACCCTCGGAATACCGTTCCGCGGCTCTACCGACTGAGCTATCCGGCCGCTTACACATCTTCTCCCCTAATTAATGAACAGTTCTGAACCGTGACATACTCCCCTGCTATATTGAAATTCGTCCTCGAATTTCACAGAGTTTCAGAGCAATGTAAATTAAACTCTGAGCTATATCAGTCACGGTCCCCCGTTGGGCGCCAAATGTCACAGGGTGAGAAAATGTGCAGCCTGACCGGGACTCGAACCCGGGACCCTCGGAATACCGTTCCGCGGCTCTACCAAATGAGCTATCCGGCCGCTTACACATCTTCTCCCCTAATTAATGAACAGTTCTGAACTGTGACACTTATATATATTCCGCCGTTTCCTATATTTGTTATTGCCAGGAACCCATTCAATGCATTAATTTGTTCACTTCACATGATGCATACCTGCTTTTCTCTGCCATGTTCAGTTTGTTTTGATAGAGTTCACAGAATTCACTCAAAATATTTAAGTAAAACATTATTTGTGTCAACACCCAAAGGTAATCAACTTGTCATACTTTTCTTGTCTTTGAAATTCCTCTTAGAGTGACAAACAGTGATGTCATTTTCTTATATGATTACCATAGCTTCATTTCTGATGCTTTGAATACATGGACTGTACCCGGAAGTTCATATGTTTACTTCTTTTATCAGTACGACAGATCCTACCGAGTTACATCAGTTGGAACTTTTACCATATTAAAGAGGAGCCCGGGACATTAATGACGTCTTATATCATTTTAGATACAGTAAAAACAGATTAATTGATTTACTATTGTATAGGACTTTATCAGTCTCAAAGTACATTTATCACACTTATAAATATCCTATTGATTTAAGCCCACAAAAGCAAAATATCTTCCATACAATGATAATTTTATAGTCATATCATAAATCACTGTGACTTTCAGTCAAAATATAACGTTTCTCTTATTTATTCACTATAAATATAAATGTAAATTACGATATCTTTTATTGGTGTTGAAACTATTCTATTCAAACAATATCCATTACATGTATCAATAAATGGAAAATATAGACTTTTAATAACCAAACGAAATAATCACGAACATTGCAGTGAGAAACACATAATGTACATTTCTGTATTTTATCCTTGTACAATTTGACGTTGGTTTTAACATTTATGTTCATAAAAGCAAGCCATTCTAATGTAATATTCTAATCAATTTAAAGGTTTCGTAACTTCTGTAAAAATAAAATCTTAATGGTTTACATGTCTAAATTGCTGTTATTTCTTTGAATATGCGTCTCAGATAAAATAAAACGCATTTGCAAGAATACTACAATTTGCCGCGTTTATATATTTTCTAAATATTTGGTACATCAGGATAAAGTTACACTACAATATTTTAAGTGACATCTACAATTATTTATTCAATATTAAAAGACGACAAAATGTTATTTTCTAACTAAAAAGACTTAAAGATACATGGAGTTTGTGTCATAGCATCTCCCTGTCAGAGTAAAAACTTAACTATATTTTTATTTCCGTTTACTGAATTAATTATTCAAAACTTGTCAAGACTATATACAGATTTACATCTATGTTTTTAAATCGATTAACCCTTCATGAATTAAAGATATGCAACAGCCTGTTAATCATTATTGATGCAAATAAACGTTACGTGAAATGCATGCTTAAATGCCAAATGCTTAAATAGAGAAAAAATAAAGTGCTTCTTATATAGATTAAACGTATTGTTTTAAATAATAACATTTAAGTAATAATATTTTTACCGAGTAACAAGATTAAAAAATTTTTATAAACAATTTTTGGTAGCCATTTCCCAGCTCTTTTAATAGGAAGAAGTGTTCGCTTCGGGATCTTTGGTCATGCTAAGGATACTTCTAATTTCATAGAGCCAGAAAATCACCTAGCATTGCTTCATTTCACATGCAACAAAACGAGCATATTGTCGCCAATTTTGTGCCCGTCCCCTTTGATTCACTACAACTTGTTTAAATACGATTATAAATCTGAATTGTCTGCTAAGTACAATGCTTTATCAGTGCATGTTAACTTTATGACAAGAGAAAATATATCTTGATGACTTTCCACGGAGTTCGAGATTACAGCACGATAGTGTTGAAGATTGAATACCGCTTAACCCGGTGTTAGTTTGCATGCTATGTTGTACATTACATTATCTTTCATGAACAGGCGCAATCAAATTAAGTTTGCATTTTTCAAATAGTAGTGCTGTTTTCATTGCTGTTGCGGTATCGCCCCTTTTCCAGATTATTAAATTTCTAAATTCTTTCTTCTTGATGAATTGTTGCCTGTGCTATTTGTTCACATGTTATTTTTGAACAAATTACTTCGAGATCTGCTTCTTCTACGTTTAAACATAAAGTAGTACAATTTTCTTAAAGAAACTGGTGTGAGGCAAATATTTCATATTTTGTTTCCAGCAGTTTAATGGCGTGAGACAATATTCTAGCCAGCAATCAATAGTTTGACACAACAATCCTTTCTAACTTCACTCATCAAAGCAGAATTTGTTAGAACCTGGAAAAAGTTGATGCTCCTATTCCAGGCGTTAGACAATACAGCTTGAATAATATGCTACATTATAATATCTTCTTTCATCGTACGAATAGTAGCAACGATAGGTCATTAAAACTCTTAAGCTTATGTCAGGTAAAACGTGATTTTTTGAAAGCTATATATTTATATAAAACATATTTACATATAAACGGAAGTCATACTTATGCATAAGTTTTAATGACTATTTCATTCATAAATACCACCAAATTCTTAAATATGGGGAAAAGATAAACTGACAAATGAAAATAAAATTATCGTATGAAATACAACTATAAAACAAAAATAATTTTCAAAGCAATGCTCTTTGAGATGCATTTACATTTAAAAGCTGGTGCAAATGCGAAGATTTTTTTATTATTTTAATAGTACAAAGATAAACTCTTCCATTGTAAGTTACATTGTCATACCTACTTTACAAAACATATTAACCATTTTTTTGTACTCAACGCAACTGTTGTAGACTTAGAAAGCGTGATACTTTGATACTCATAATTTAAATGGAACTTCATGATGAATCGGATTTGAACGCCGGAATTGATGGGAATATTGTCTTTGACTTTTATGCATGATTGCTTTTTTACTTTTTTATTGCATTTACATTATTCCCCTTTAAGATCTTAAATTGCAAGACGATGATATTTACAGTTTCACTTTATTTGCCTGTATCTCAATGAGGTACCTTTTATGATAATATTGCATGTTAAAACACAAATTGCCAATTCAATACTGCAGAGGAAGCAATAAAATACTAAATAATTTATGTATATCTATAAGGGGAACAATGTCTTATGTGTTAATTTTTTTAGAATGGTACGAAAATGTTAAGGATAAATACCTGTCCATCAACATTGTAAACAATACTACAAAACTGGAATAAGGAACAATTAGATATGTAAATTGAGTGTGTAAATGAATGTTTGCTCATTGTTTAACTACTGGTTTAACCCTAATTAAGGGCACATGTGGCCGAGTGGTTAAGGTCTCTGGCTTCATACCAATAGCCCCTAATTGTTGTTGATTCGGATCCTGCAATGTGAGGAAGCTAGCTAGCTACCATATGGAACAGCGGTGGTTCTACGTTCTCCGTTCACGTCTGAAATAATCCAAGGAGTACAGATACACAATGTGCAAATTAATATTTAATGTATATAAGAAGCAAGTTTTAAATTAAAAAGTCATGCTAATGAAATAGAGAAAAACGAATCCCTAAAGAACGCCAAACCGACAAAATTGAAAATGAATCTTAAAACATAGATAATGAGAATTTGAAGTGATATATACAGTAGATCATTTCTCCTACAAGCTTAAACGTATATGAATATTAATAAACGGTCCAAGGAAAAAGTAAAAAAAATGTCATTTGTTTAATTTGTTTAGTGGATGAGCAAGGAATAAAGTTAACATAAATAGGGCATTCTCTCACCTGATTTCATGATGATGCTGTAGCCTGACCATCGTGACAGAAAGCAATAAACAAGCTATGATATAAGACAATTTAAGTAATGTTTAGGAAACAACTTACTTTATAAGAACATGTCGAAGTAAAAAAATATAAGTTTATAAAATGACAAAGAAAAAGTTTTGGGATCAGAACATCACATTTACATATTTATTTTTTTCAAAATCGATCAGGTGATGAATAAATAAATACAAATAGGAGAAATTGCAAATCCACGAAAAAAAGGATATACACAAAATCCAACAATAACACAATAACAACACAATATACAAACTGTGGATACAGAGCAGTTATATCATAAAAATGTATTGTAAACAGTCAATGTTCTGCAATTAATCTTCACAAACGGGAATCCGTCTACATAAGAATAGCACTGCTGTTTACTTAATTATTAACGTGTTAAGCAATTTTCTACTTTATCGCTGGAGTAAAATGCAGGAAGATTTCCGGCATTACATAAAAGTAATACGATTTCAATCATTCTGGATCATCATAGCAGCACATTGATAGGAAATTTATAAGTGATAAATCATCGGTATTGCCGAGGGAAGTTATTACTTGAAGACAGACACTTCTTTTACATTCAAAGAGCTCAGGTTGAATATTTTATTAGTTCCTCAACAGTGGGATAAAGTGGGCATGTGTTGTTTATAAAAAAAACAGCAACAGTTTTGAAATATAACAACCAAGATCTTGTTCATAAAATAGGAAGAATACTACTTTATTATATAAAATCGTTTTTTCAAGAATCACAATAGGCAGATGGTGACCAAAAATATTAACTTTTGTTCAGAATACCTTCGATTAAAAATATTTTCATGTAACAAAGATACAGTTCTTTCAAGCTTGTTTGAGGGTCACCAAAAATTAAGATAAAACTTGAATATTAGTCTTCAGATATTTTTGACAATTTTAAAGTTAGGTATATTATGATTTCTAAACCTTAATAAGTGATAAATCACTAACAACGACGCTGAATCAATTTGTTTAATAATTTAATTCTGTAACGATAAATTTACATATTCAATTTATATTTCAGACTAAAACATAACTTGGTCTTTATTAATTTCAACATTCTTAATGCATGTGATTTGTGTCAGTCTTATCTCAATACGAGTATATAATGTTAAAATTTGTATATGTGTAACCAAAAGAGAAACGAACATAGCTATACTCTATTATTGTGCAAAGCTGATCAACGGTAGCTAAAAGAACAAAGATTTATATGACAATCGAAAGAGGATGATAACATTCAGATATCATGTACGTTCAGACTTTGATCTCTTAAAAGATTCATACAATCATAAGTTATATGTTCTGAACATTTTCGTTCTCCGAATAAACATATTGATATCGAGCTGCATTTTATTGCCTCATGGATAACAACTGTTTATTTGACTTAATGGACTCAAGAAACGAGTTATATTTCCCACAAGAAAGTTTAGTTTTTATTCCATATATTTCCTTCCTACTGAATATTATTTGACGCAGTTATTATCATATTACCTTTGAGGAATAAATTGTGTGTGATAATAAGTGACATTCAGCTTTCGTCTCAAAGTGTGACATACTTTACATATTTCTCTAAATGGTCATGACTGGATCGGTCTTTTTAAAGTTCGAGGCCATTGTCAATATAAGCATACTATTTTTTCCCTTTGCATAATAATTGTGACCATGTATACATCAACCATTATAACTTGTATGCACTGAAAGAAATTTTATTTCATAGAAATGGACAATTCAAATATCTGCTACACAGTGTTCTGACGCCCAATACTTCAACTGAAAATAAATTACTTCTAATCGGTCTAACCAAGCAGTTATTTTGAAATTATGATACTGTAATTGTTTTAAGTTGCTATTTCATATCATTTCATGGGCAGATATCTTATAAGTTAGTGTGACAAACCGTTTATTTACAGACTGTTTGTATCACGATGAAATTCCATTAAATATTAGTGTTCACCCTTATAAGTTAAGTGAAAAGACTTATAACCTTTAAAAATACCATTGTTGTTAAGAAATTTATATGTTTATTTTAGGTAGATATAAAACAAAAATATTTGTTGCGTATGTAATACATAATCTTATTATAACACTAAGAAAAAATAATGCAGGACAGAGGTCGATTCGTGAATTAAAAAACTACCGAATAGCTACTGGATAGCTTTCCACATGTATTATTGTGTAAGGCAGCTCATCTGGCTCATCCCACCATTTGTTTTGATGAATGTTAATTGTTTCACCAGGAAAGTTTCAACGAGACATTCTGTCTTGCTCAGACAATTAAAACATCAGGTATATAATATGTGATGTCGGTTAGATTGGTTTCGTTTAGAAAATTTACAGATACATACGTTAGAAATGTACAGAAATTGATACATTTGTAAAGATAGCGCATAGGGTTTCATGATAATATTCAAACAATTTTTCACTTTAAGATCAAAGACATGCGTAGGGAAAATGAATTTGTTGAATCTTTTCTTCATAGGGTGTCATAAAGTTAAATTATTATTCTGACTAGACTGAAAACCTTAAAGTCCTATTGATTCTATTAAAATTTCACTTGTTCAAATTAATGAATTTCTGAAAGACGAATAGCAAGATATGTAGTCAAATATGTTTTGGGTATCATTTTGGTGTCAATGAGTTGTGTTAGTCAGCAATTCGTAAGCAGTGTAAGTAAACAATCCGTCAATTTTATATCAATATAGCTTTAAGTTAGAAAGAGCAGGACATTTTTAAAAAGAAAAAATATATAATACAATGTCAAGGTGTATAAGAGATAACGAAAAAGAGCCTTGTCGGAGCTAATTCCTTTCGACTCCAGCTGTTTAATGGCAAAGTTGCAATGACGAAACACTTAGGTAGGTCCGATTTCTATCAGAAATATATTTTATTGATGTCAAAATAGAGTTTCAATGATAACATAATAACGAAAGATACTGCTTTAAATAAAAGTTTTGTCTTGAAGTACGTTAATGTAGGTTTTACATACTTCTCAAACATAAGAACAAAGTAATTGACTACAACAGCATGACACATTTCTGGATATGATAACTGGGATCACTCGTTTAAGAAATACATTTGTACAATTAATGCTATAATAATAGACATATCACTTTCGCAAATCTTCAAAATTATGTCAGAATTATGAAAGAAATTGACATACAAGTGTCAACTTCCTCTGCGTTTATGACTATGTTTTATTGTTTCTAAATCTCTTGTGTATTATGCTCATCAGAAAATTCTGGTAGACACGTTAAGATATTGCGACAAAGTGCCGTACTCTCAAATAATAAACGAAATTTTTCAAGTCTCAAGTGACACAGTATCAATAGAACAAAGTATGATAGGTGCTTATATATTTATATATAAAAAATTATTGTAAAGAAAGCTGTCGGGATATGACATAAAATTTTTAATGTAATATATGGTGTCTATTTAAATTATTTCACTGGAATACGTTTTTCTGTCTACCTTTGCGGTTCATTATTCACATAAAAAGCTTGATATTATTCATCATTCATTTTACCAAATTGAGCTCCATGATCAATTGAATTTGGAATCGACAATTTGTGAGAATATTGTATTGGATCTTAATGGATGCAATTTTATCATTTTATTGTAATATTATCCTCTCTTAAGCTCTTAAATTACAGTTTGAATTCTATTTGTATGTCAGTAATTTACCCTTTTACATAAAACAATAAACAACCTCAATAATACTCCAAAATAAGCAATAAAAGACAAACTAATTTAGATATATCTATAAAAGGAAGACTTATTTATTTAATGTTATTCGAAAGAAAATTTAAAATGAATGACACCTGTCCATCAACATTAAAACCAAGGATAAAACTGAATAATTGAAGGTGAAAACAGCAAGTAAATTATATCAAGAAAGAAAATAAAACGAACAAACGGAAACGTATAGTAGGTTTCCGTTTTAGTTTTTGAGAAAAAAAAAGAAATTTTTAAAGAAAAAGAAAAAAACAATTATCTTTATTTATTAATTTGCGCAAATCATGTGATTGATAACAATGTTAACAATAATAGCAATGAATATTATGAAAATACCTTGATTAATTGAGTGCATGATTTCTGCTACTAAAGCAGTAGGAAATCATTTAAAACATTCAGTTTTATAAATTTGACTCCAATGTTCTATCTTTGATAGTACACGTATTCCACCTTAAATGCCATAATGGATATATCCTTAGGTCTATCCAGGTAACCTTAGTCAAGTTTCGAGCCAACGTGCAGATTATCTTTATAAATAAATTTTACTGTTGATCTTAAAGCTACATTAAATAAATTTCATAAAAACAGAAATAGCGACATTTCATTAATAAATTGGGTTTCATATCGACTCCAGATCTTATTATGGTGTCAAGACAACCAAAATGAGTTTTATAAGCATACATATCTGCGGCCTCATTGTGGCGAAATCAGAAATACAATTTCTGTTTGCATAAGAAACTCCGCCTTCGGATCATACGTGCATCAATATTAAAACAACAAACATGGCGATAAGTAGTAAGTCCTAACATAACGGTATATTTCCGCATTGTAACGGATGTTTCCATACAAATTTAATATTTTTATGAGATGATTGAACCCCATGCCAAGTGCACCGTGAAGCTAAAACGGTTATGGTGTGTTTGCACATGAAAATCACATATTCGCTGTGTTCTGTATAGCAACTGTACCGGGAAATTGATGTTTCTTTTCTAGACAATAAGCAAAGGTTTCTTGAGTCGATATAGTTATACTGGAGGCGTTTATTTCAAACTTTTCAAGAAAATAATTTGTTTAGGTTTTGAAACGGAAAGCAAGCTGTAAGGTTTTCTTTCATCAAATATCATATCACAATATTAAACATTATTACTTATTCAGTACTGCACTCACCGTTAATTACATTAAAAGATGCCTGTGAGAACAAACCACTTTCCTGTAACAATACATCTAAACATGACATAACAATATCAAATGCAAGAAATACCCAGACCATAATTATTTTTACAATCCAAATGTATTAAAAGATGTTTAATTTAATTTTGGGGTGAATCGTCACTTGAGTGGGGCGAGTCATTATAGGGAGAATCGTCTGTGGGATGAATCGTTATATTACCAATTGAAACCATTGAAAAAGAAACACAAGACGTTTGTTGACCTTACTATATAACCCCTTGTTCTGTTACATTAGACCTCACTAATAAATATATGATGTCTGGCGTCTTTAACTCTTTAAGCGAATTGTCAAGTGTTGCAAGATGGAAAATATTTTTCTGTAAGCTAAAAACAAGGCAATATGTTTTGACTTAAACAGTTCAAAAGTCTGAGACATCGCGTTATGTATATTTTTATATAATTTACAGGTGCTTACTCTATGACCTGCCCTCTGTAAAACATTATTCAAGTTACGAAAAGGGTTTAATTCATTTACATTAAATTCATTTGTTAACTTTGAGATCAAAGCTAAGTATATAAGGTTGTAGTGTTTTGTAATAAAACAATATTATGATAATAAGGAATGAATATATTGTTTGAAAGGAATATCAAAGGTTGTCATATTCAAAACTAAGCAAAATGTACACTGAATATTTGTATGACTGGCGTCTCATATCTAAGTTCGATAAAAAAATTGTTTGTTCAAATAAAAACGTTTTTTATTGTGTATGAAAAGGAAAGGAAAAAATACAAAAGTAATACACAGCTGAAAATGATTTCCATTATCAGCAACAAAATTCAATTACAAGTTATCGTATAACACAGCGTGGATTTTTTAAAATAAAATCACTGTAAGACGTAAATGTATTTTGTATTGAAGAAAACTATTTTTTGGAGGATATGTTTGTCATTAATGGGTTGTGAAAAAACACGGTTTCAATCATTTGATGACAATTTATTTCTGTAATAACTGTTGTTGTATTTAACAATTTATTTTTAACATTTAAACGGAAATTTTTCAAACAGAATTAACATTAATAGCTATGTGTATCAAACAATACAAACTGCGATGTTTATTCCATAAATATAGTAACTGAGAACTCAAGATTAAGTATTGTTTTGATACTGCCTACAATTTTACATAAATACCGTCAAAGTCATCGGTCTTTTAGAATATAAATGCCATGAATTTACTTTGAAATGGGGAAAATATAAAATAAAATAATTCAGCTGCATTTTTTTTAAAGCAAAAGCTCTTTGAGATGCATTGGTGCTACTGCGATGATTTCTATATCATTTTAATAGTATAAAGATAAACTCTTTGATCGCAACTCTCATTTTTTTGTCCCTTTTAATGTTTATATAGATTAACATATTTACTTTTTTTCTGTAATCAACGTAACCATTGTAGACTAAGAAAGCGTGATGATATCAAATTCATCATTTAAATAAAATTCCATGATGAATCAGATCTTCACGGGATAATGTATGGGAATTGCTTTTGACATTTATGCATGGTTGCTTCATTTTTACCTTTTTATTGCAATTACATTATTCCGTTTAAGATCTTAAATTGCGAAATGACGATATTTACAGTTTCACTTTTATTTGTATGTATCTCAATGAGATACCTATTTTTGATTTTATTGCATGTTAAAATACAAATTGTCATGATTTCAATATTGCAGAGAAAGCAATAAAATACTGAATAATTTACGTATATCTATAAAAGGAACAGTATCTTATTTGTTTATATCCTCAGAATTGTACGAAAATTTTAAAGGAAAGATACCTGTCAATCAATATTATTACCAAGAATACACCACGGGAAAAATAAGAAAACAATTAGATATGGGTATTTACAGAAATTTTCTGGGACGAAATGGGTTATTTGTCGTTCATGCGAAAAAGTGATAGAATTGAAAGGGAATATGACATAAACTTAAACTTATTTAGACTTTCACCTGTTTATTCACTTAATGCCCTTGGATTGGCATAATGTCACTTTAAATGGATTAATAAATGTATGAAAATAGCGCAAATAGGACATTCTCTCATCTAATTTCACGGTGATGCTGTAGCGTGACCATCGTGATTGGAAGCAATAAACAAACTAGTAAATATAAGACAGTTTAAGTCATTTAGAAGTGGAAGTTAAGACAATTGGAAAAATAATATTTTCCATGATCTACAAGATGATGAATGTTCTGGCGATATTACACCATTGTTGCTGTTGTTCTTCAGTATGACGCCAATGTTGTTTAGTGTTCACAATGCACAAGATAGGAGCATGAAAAAAAAATATGTCTATCTATTAAAAAAGTCACCGTGCACATAAGGTTTGTGTTGTCTAAAGTTTTGTCGTTGTAAAAAACAATTTCGGTTTGATATTAGAGCACTCATCGTTTTCTTTTTCAGTTTCATGTGTGTGCTGCAATGTGGTCCAAAAACTGATAAATGTATTGTTAAGGCATATTCACCAATGAATGCTTTCGGAAAAAAAAAAACCATCCCATTGATCGAATTAAAATTAATATCTTTTTGAGATTTTTATTAAATAGAAATTGAAAACAAAATATTGCGTGTTTTGAGCTTTATAAAGTTACACGTTAATATCATCAATAACACTCGTGGGCTGCATAATGTTTACATTCTTCTTCTAAAATTGTAAACAATATTGGCTGTCACAGGAAACCTCTCGTTTTATTATATTATGTAAAACATCACTCAGGATCAAGGTTACCTTTTAAAAAAAGAGTTAGAAGGACCGTTAAAGACACAATTTATATAATATATAATTTTAAATGATAATATATACAATATAAAATATATCTTTTCTTTTTTATTTTAGGAAACCATGTACTTTTATTATAAGAACATGTCGATTTAAAAAGATAAGTTTATAAAATGAAAAAAATAGATAAATACAAATAGGAGAAATTGCAAATCAACGATAAAAAGAATACACACAAAATCCAACAATAACACAATAACAACACGATATACAAACTGTGGATACAGAGCAGTTAAATTAAGAAAATTCTTTCATGTCGATGTATTGTAAACAGTATTGTAAACAGTCAATGTTCTGCAATTAATCTTCACAAACGGGAATCCGTCTACACAACAATAGCACTGCAGTTTACTTAATTATTAACGTGTTAAGCAATTTTCTACTTTATTGCTGGAGTTAAATGCAGGAAGATTTCCGGCATTACATAAAAGTAATACAATATCAATCATTCTTGATCAACATAGCAGCGGGGAAAGTCATCGCACATTGATAGGAAATTTATAAGTGATAAATCATCGGTATAAGTGATAGAAGTTATTACTTTAAGACAGAAACTACTTTTAAATTCAAAGAGTTCAGGTTGGCATTTTTTTAGTTCCTCACCAGCGGGGCATAGTGATGTATTGTTTACAAAATAACAACAGGTTTTGAATTACAACAACTTAGTCTGGTTGAAAAAATAGGATACTACTTTATTATATAAAATTACTTTACTATATAAAATACTTTTGTTCAAGACTCACAATAGGCAGATGGTGCTTACATTAAAAATATTCTCATGTTTTTGCACACACATATAATGAAAAGATAAGTCCTTTTAAGCTTCATGGAGTGTCATCAAATGAATTAAAATAGTACTTGAATATTAGTCTCCCGATAATTTGACAATATTAATGTTAGGTATATTATGATTTCTAAACCTTAATCAATGATAAATCACTAATATCGACAATGAGTCAGTTTGCTTTATAACTGAATTCTGTATAGATAAATTTACTTTAACATACCGTCTTTATTAACTACAACATTCTAAATGAATATGTTTTCTGTAAATAAAACTTCCTTATTTTTATGTTAGTTGTTATGATTTGTATATGTCTTACCAAAAGAGAAAGAAACATAATTATACTCTACTATTGTACAAAGCTGATTGATAACACTCAACAATGGCTAAAGTAATAAAGATTTATATGACAATCGAAAGAGGAATTGAAAACATTCAGATATCATGTCCGTTCAGACCTTGATCTCTTAACAGACTATTATTTCAAAGATTCATACATGAATTTTCTGTTCCGAACAGTTTCGTTCTCAGAAGTAGCATATTGATATCGAGCTGCATTTTATTGCCTCATGGATAACAACTGATTATTGAACTTAAGGGACGCCAGGAAGGAGTTGAAAGTTTAATTTCTATTCCATTTATTTCCTTTCTACTGAATATTATTTGACGCATTTACTATCATAGTACCTTCGATGAGTAACTTTATGTGTGATAAGATTGATATTCGGCTTCCGTCTCAAAGTGAAATTCTTTACATATTTTCCTAAATGTTCACGACTGAATCGGTCTTGTGCACTGAAAGAAAATTAATTTCATTAAAACGTACGTGAAAACTATTGTATTCCTACCCAAAGTCTCAACAACAATAAACAAAAAGGGTGATCAGATGCAAAAAAACACGAATAAAGATCAACAAGGTGAAGGCAACGTTCACAGGACGCAGCCCCCGACACACTCAAGCAGGGCACCCAGAAGACACCCAACAAAAACCTGGAGTGGACATAAGGGCGGCAAACGGATAAGATCATGTAATGTGTGAAAATAAAATCATTTATTGTGTGAGAGGTCTAAAGTGCTCCATAAAAGCTTAATATATATAAAGGATGTATGCTAAATTCATACCATCCATTATTACGGCTTACGCATGTTTTTTTGTTGTTTTTTTTTTTAAAAGAAGCATAATAAGAAATAATCGAATTTTAATACTAATTTTATGATTATGAAAATATCTGATTGTTAACATGTTATTTTTCAAATGTGGTTGATTTCAGGAAGCGGACTCGAAAGTGATTGATATAAGTTAGAAGAACTTGTTTCGCAATCGAGCTTAAATAGATATGTTTAAACCAACACTTGTTTGCACAGTTGCATCATATTTCTTTTATAAATACTGCACTTTTTTTCTTAAAAAATATATATTTGATAATTTAAAAATAATAATAACTGCTTAACAGTATCTTTTTAAATGTAAAATAAACACCTTTAGAGTAGACACAGTTTACTAAGCTAAGTTGTTCTAAACCATAATACCTCATAGGAAAAAACACTCAATGGTAAGAAAGCACGTGGAGATTAATGTCTTTGAGTGAAACATCACTTATCTGAGAGTGATCGTTTGTGCATTTTTTCCGTGTTAACTAAAAGCAACAATTGAAATGTCAGGAACATAATGTGCGGGATCTGTTAAATTGGTTTCTTTGAAATAATTTCCAGCGCAATACGCTAGAAATTCAATGATTACTTTAAAGCTGAAAAATACGGAAACAGCTTTATTTACCTGTATATATTTCAATATCAAAATTGATGATATCTAGATGGTTCTTGTATTAAAACATAAGTATAAGGTGAAACAGAACTTGAGATCATCTATTTTGATCAAACATGAGAAATATCCTTCATAATTGTTATAGTAATAAAGTAATAATTACTTTTCTGGTATATATGAAATACACGAATTATTCTGGCACAAATGACATGTGTTATTTTATTTACAAAATACGAACCAAACTGTTATATTATGAGAATTATCATTGTTCATGTTGTTAGATAGCTCTGTATAATTTGGCAAGTATTGTTTTCATGTAAGAACATCTAGTGATTATTAATGTATCCCTAAATTTTATGAATAATAATAATTTACTATATATTCACAAAACTATTATGATTTTTATATTATGTACACATCGTATGATTAAAGTTATTAATTTTTTTAACTGCTTACAAAGCATAATATACATTATCAAATGACTGAAACCAGCTTAGTAACGATACCATAAGTTGACCAAAATTCTTTCATATGAAAATAAAAGCAAAATTACAAAAAAAGGAAACAAAACTAAAGGCAAAAACGTCTCTATAACCAGCAATATAATTCAATCACAAGTTATTTAAAAGCATAACGTGTCTTAAAATGATTTACCGCAAGACGTTAATGTAATTTGTAAAGAAGAAAATTAAGTAAAAAAGTTTTCGAGAATTTAGTAAACGTTACAAGTAGATATGGTCACATAATTATTATATAGTATGTTTTGAAATAAATGAAAATAAAACAAAATAACAAAAATAAACAGAAACAGTTATATTACTTTTAATTAAAAACAAAAACAAGCTCAATTGTACTAAATAATCGTCGTTTAAAATAAAATGATTCACATCGCTGTTATGTTGTTGTATCACATTAAATGAGCATTTGTAAGACAGTAGCATGATCTCACTTGAATTTTGAAATTCAATTTATTTTATAATGTACTATGTCTACCTCTCAAATATTGTACAAAATTACTGTTTTGTGCTGTGCTGTTGTCACATAATATCTGTTTTGCATTGTATACGTTTATTAAAGTTGTGATCATA
The DNA here is from genome assembly GCF_026571515.1 of Ruditapes philippinarum. Lineage (NCBI taxonomy): Eukaryota > Metazoa > Mollusca > Bivalvia > Venerida > Veneridae > Ruditapes > Ruditapes philippinarum. Next base: position 234,484 of record NW_026856539.1, read on the forward strand.
TAGTAAAGATGTCTGTTCTCGACACTTCTATATTACGTGTAGGATAATTTTAATATTATATGTTATACCAATAAGGCTCAGGTTATATCAAAGTGTTACGAGCGTATATCAAAGTGTATGACGTTGAATACTTATTAGTAAGAAGGATCAGACAGAAACTTTGCGTATTATTATTTCAAAGAGATCATAGAAACTAAATTCATAAATTTAGGAAAATAGATATTAATTGTAAGTGCGTTGTAGAAGAATTCACGATTCGAGTTCAAACGTGCAGGAATATTATCACGAAAACCGATAGGCCTTTGTAATTAATCACAAAATCTTTGAACCGTAAACTATAACGCAAGGACAGTCCTGACATTAAAAGAGACATGATAACAGAGTTGAACTACGTTAAGCGGAGAAGTAATTTATCTGATGTCATGAGGTTCATTGATATGACGTTTAAACTTCTTTTTATGCTGTACATATATATGCAATATAATGCATTTGACTGCCCCGTCTCTGTAATGATTGGAAGCGTTTCAGATTAAAGGAAAAGAGTTTAACGTTCGTTTTTGTCTACTGAGAGTATATCAAATTCACACTATAGATATTAATTGAAACTTAATGGAAATAAAATTAACAACATGCACAAATTCATTAGAATATAAATATTTATTTATTCTCTTTAATGCAAATGAACTTTTTTTCATCGATGTTCAGCTATCGACTTTACGCGCTTTTACCGACATTCCAATTCATACTTTGTATATAATAACAATTCATCTAGTCAAGTACGGATTAATCATTGAAGTAATTTCCTTCTATAATGAGTTTGTTTAATCGGCAAAATATTACGTTGAACGTGCTATTTTAAGATCAGAAATATCAAGGCTCATGAATTATTTAATTATTTTAATTATTTGCCTTTTATTACTTCATTTAAACTTGATAAATAATCAATAATGATATCGTTATTGTTTTGATATTTATACAATTAACAATGTGACAAATGACAACGAGTCTGCTTTTTTATGTAAATTTGTTGTGAGTAATACCTTAGATTTTTAAAACTAGCATTCAACATTAAGTTCACTTTGTTTAATAAAAGGTAAAAAGCTTATTAAGTAATTGATTGGAATGGAAACGGACGTTTAAAAAAAGAAACTCATAATTAACTCATATTGGGGATGATGGGTTGCTTTAAAAAAACTAATAATCAGTTAAAGTTCCAACCGAATCTTTACATTAAATACAACAGCCGTGTGGAGCCTCGTAAATAGCTTCCTTCCCGCTTGGTGTTACTTCTTTAAAGCCATTTCTTAGACAATTGAAAAATGAATGGAAATTAGTTAGAAAATACTTCACAACAGGCAGTGTTATATTAAGTATGATGTTATGAAATGATCTTTACATTATTTTACTTTTAAATACAATTTCAAAGTTTTTATAAAATTATAAGATTTTTATTTCTTTATTTTAGTTTTGATTCATTGCTTTACTTTAAGATATTTTTACTTGAACATATTAAAGGATAAAGTATTCACATCATTACCTATTTATTAAGATATTTAATTAATTGATTAATCAATTGCTCATGCTATTTTAGCAAATGTTTTTAGGCAAACGCATCTAAAGTTAAATACGAGCGTTTGTTTGAAAAGTCTGAACAATTTATATTTGGCACGGAATTGTTTTGTTGGTGACAAATCACGAAGTATTAAATTATATGATTAAATGATGTGTGGCAAATATTACATATTTCGTATCCAGTAGTTTCATGGATTAGACAATATCCAAGTCATTTATCAATAATATGTTCCCTTTTTAAATGCATTCATCAATGACTCGGGGAAATTGATATTCCTACAGCAGACAATACAGTTTTACTTATGTCTTATCTAAAAATACCTTTTACGGGAAACCAAAAAAGTAGCTACACTAATTACAAAAGTAAGATTGTATCATAACTCAAACACGTTCACTTGATAACGACACCTTTATATATCGTAGTAACTGTTTTTTTTTTAATTCTAAAGCATTGCCTGCAAATTAAAAGAAAATATACCTATAGAGGATGAAATGCTAGTTGAAACTTTTTGCGCACCTTTTGAAATTACCTTTTCTTACAGTAATACTATTTTTTCAAAAGGGATATTCAATTTATAAATAAAACATTTCAGTGAGCATTACTTTCTTATCGAAACATGATAGCGTTTTTTTTTACAAGCGAACATCTACATACCTTTTGCTCAAAGGAACACTTTCAAATTAACATATTCTTATATCGAAACTATTTAACATATTTAACTAAAACTACTGACTTCTTATGCAAACCTGTTCTGTTACATAAGCTCTTACGTAAAAAAGGACTCAATAATAGGGAAGCAGGTGACATCTGGTGTCTTTAATTAAAATATCACTTATCTGATGGTTGTGAGTTTTTAACTTATTTCGAGCTAACATAAAACTAGTCGCACAATTCATATGTCAGATATATAATTGGATGTGTCGGTTTAATTAATTTCTTGCAAAGAAAATTTACAGCTGACACGTTAGAAATGTACTGAATTAATCCAAGATGACTTTTTAGTTGAAATAAATGATGCGGGTAACAAATATTAGAATTACAAGAAGAAAATGAACAATTGAAATTAAATAATGAAACTCAAGCAGAAACAATTCTAGAAATGCAATGTAAACTTTTGGAAACAAATCTATTATTTTTTGGAATAGAAGAGATTGAAGCAGGGTTAAACGCTGTTGAATACTCGGAAGGGGCTGTAAAATGCTTTATGAAGGAAAAACTAAATATTAAGAAAAACATCAAAATTGATAAGGCCTACAGACTAGGAAAAAGATCAGTGTACCAAATCCAACCAAGACCAATAGTGATAAAGCTAATGTCTCTAAAAGACAAGGAATACATACAGCATATGGCTTACGACAAACTCAAAGAAACACAATATGCTGTAAGAGAGCAGTACCCAAGAGAGATACAAGAAAGAAGAAAACCATTATACCAAGAGCTTAAAAAGGCAAAAGAAAATGGTGACAAGGTAAAGTTAGTGAGAGATAAGTTGTACATAAACAATGAAAGATTTCACCCAAATACTGAAACCAGAAACAGAAGGAGGCCTGACAATGAAAATAGACAATCAAGGCCCAAATACAATTCCAATGTCAATAACCCACAGAATGCAAGATACAGAATGGTATACAATAGTAGAATGAAGGACCCAATCACTGAGATACCATTAGTCCCAACCCCCATCTCAAATAGATTTGACTGTTTAGACTCTTGCACACCCTTAAATGATCCCATTAGAAAGAAGCCAGATAAAAGAAGTGCTAGTCAAAGATCCCCTCTTGACGCTGAGCCATACCCAAAAAAATACAGAGATATTAATGATTCATCTAGCGAAAGCGATAGTGAGGATGTACAATTTATAAACTTTGAAAGAGGAAACACCAGTGTAATGCACAAAAACCCAAATGAAAAGACAAACAATACAAAACCACAATAGGACAAGTTAGAGGACAACAGGTTTAGAACATCACAGAAAACAAAAAACATAAAACTATGCTCACTGAATGTGTGTGGTCTTAAATCAAAAGTACTAATACCAGAATTTAATCAGTTTATACAGAACTATGATATTGTAGCTATACAGGAAAGTAAACTGGATGATTTAGATAGAGTTGACATTGAAGGGTACAACATATATATGTCAAACAGAGAAAAAACCTCCAAAAATAGGTCAGGTGGTACTGCATATATCATCTCTCAAACAATAGAACCATCAGTTGAAATTTTAGATGTTACAAGTAAATTGGTCCAATGGCTAAAACTCACATGCAAAATTGAAGACAATGTAAGAGAATTATATATTGGCAATGTCTACATACCCCCGATTGGCACAAAATACGAGAACCCTGACCCATTTTTGGAGATACAGGGCGAAATAGACAAATATGATAAGGAAAACATTTTATTGATGGGAGATTTTAACTCAAGAACCGGTGATAAAGATGACTTTATAGTATGTGATGAGTATATTTTTGGCATGTTTTGTAATGATGAATTGTTTATAGATAGTAATATACCATTACAAGAACTAAATTTGCTAAATATACCCTTAAAAAGAAAAACCCAAGATAAAATAGTAAATAGTTATGGTAACCAACTCTTAGACCTATGTGTGGCCAATGATATATTCATTCTAAATGGCAGAATTGATAGTGACAAGACTTCTCCAGGACTGTAGAGGAGCTAGCACTATTGATTACTTTATAGGTAGTGTAAATATTATCAAATATATCAATGAATTAAATATTTTGCCATTCTCATGCCTGTACTCTGATGTACACAACCCATTAGAACTTTTTCTCAACCTGGTAGAACCAGCTTACACAAAAGATAATTTTGCAGATAAAAACAATAATGAAGAATATGAAATATTATGGGATAAAAATAAAGAAATGTCATTTACACAAAATATAGACAACCAAACAATTATAAACATAAATGAGTACCTAAATAATCTAGGGCAACAAGAGAATGTAACCCAAGAACAAATAGATAAATGTGTTGACGATGTCCAACAACTATTTAACACTGCATGTACATTAACATTCGAAAAAATAAAACAAAATAAAATCAATGGTAAAGAGAAAAATTGGAAACCATGGTTTAATAGAAATTGTAAATCAATGAGAAATAAATATCATATAGCAAAAAGAATATATAATAAAAGTAAAACAGATAGAAATAAGTCAATGCTTAAAAATATTAGTAAAGAATATAAACAGAGTATACATAATGCTTTCAGATATCACAGGAATACTAGAATAGACAAACTTAGAAACCTTAAAGGTACAAACCCAAAAGAATATTGGAAAATAATAAACTCTTTAGATAAATCCAAAAAACAAAGCTCAGCAAATTTACAAGACCTATATGAATTTTTTAAGAAAGTGAATGAAGGTGACCAAAACTTAACTGAAAATGATGAACAAGATATCCAAATTGAAATTAATGAAGAAATAAATAACGAAATCACAGAAGATGAAATAATGAAAGCCGTTAAAACACTAAAAAACAATAAAAGCCCTGGAATTGACAAAATACTAAACGAACATATAAAAGTTACCCTTGAAAAAATGCTCCCTATATATAAAAAATTGTTTAATATAATATTTAACTCTGGTTGCATTCCATCAGTTTGGACAAAAGGTATTATTCTTCCAATATATAAAAATAAAGGCAATGAAAATCTTCCCGAAAACTACAGGCCAATAACATTACTAAGCTGCCTAGGAAAATTATTTACAGCCATTTTAAATAACAGAATCACAAAGTATACTGACGAAAATGACATAATCAAAAATTGCCAGGCAGGATTCAGAAAAAACCACTCCACTGTAGATAACCTATTTATATTGCAAAGTTTAATAGATATTTTAAGGACCCAAAAAAAGAAAATTTATTGTGCATTTATTGACTCTAAACAAGCTTTCGATACTGTTTGGCGACAAGGATTGTGGAAAAAACTGATAAAATATAACGTAAATGGGAAATTTTCTAAAAATAATTAAAAGTATGTATGAAAATATAAAATCTTGTATTAAAACATCCCAAGGTATGTCTGAATTTTTCCCAAGTTTGATTGGGGTCCGGCAAGGAGAAAATTTATCCCCCATACTATTTTTCAATTTACCTGAATGACCTTGACTCCTTTTTATCGGAAAATAATGCACAGGGAGTAACCTGCAACATTGACAATGAACAAGACATATCAATAATTTACCTAAAACTATTTGTTATACTATATGCTGATGATACAGTTTTGATGAGTGATAATGAAACAGGCCTACAACAAGAGTTAAAAATATTTGAACAATACTGTACAAATTGGAAACTAACAGTAAATACATCCAAAACTAAAATAGTTATTTTCGGATCAAGACTAAGAAACAATATTCCAAAATTTAAATTTAACAATGATGAATTAGAAATAGAAAATGAATATAAATATCTGGGACTATACTTATCAAAAACTTGTAACTATAAGAAAACTAAAGAACACATAGCTAAACAAGCAACTAAAGCAATGTACATGTTACTAAAGAAAATTAGACATTTAGATTTATCTTTTGACATACAAATAGACTTATTCAATAAAACCATTAGGCCAATCCTACTTTATGGTTGTGAATTATTTGGTTTCAGCAACATGAACACTCTGGAAAAAGTACAATTGAAATTTTTTAAACACATCCTCAATTTAAAAATGTCAACACCATCCTATATGATTTATAGTGAACTTGGAATAATTCCTCTAAAGGAAGAAGCAAAAATTAGAATGATATCATACTGGTGTAGATTAAAAAGTAATATTAATGATACCAACAATAAACTATCTACTAAATTATATAAAATTCTACTAGCCCTTAAAAACCAAAGAAGAGTCAAATCGAAGTGGTTAGACTATATTCAAAGTCTAATAGAAACAAACGGTTTTAACAATATATGGTTGAACCAAGACAGCGTCAATCTTAAATGGTTCTCACTTGCCTTCAAAAGAAACATTATAGATCAATATTTCCAAACCTGGAGCTCAACAGTTAATAACTCCACAAATTTCATGTATAAAACAATAAAGCATAACATACAACTAAATAAATACTTTACAATAATCCCAAACTATTACTGTCAAATAATAACACGATTCCGCACAAGAAACCACAAATGTCCCATTGAGGTGGGTCGCTATCATAATATACCAATTAATGAAAGAATTTGCTTCCTATGTAATCACGGAATTGGGGACGAATATCATTATATTTTAGAATGCCATCACTTTAATGATAGTAGAATTAAGTTTATAAAGCCCTACTACTACAACAACCACAATACACTCAAATTTGACCAACTTTTCAATACTGAAAATAAAATAGAGCTAATTAAACTGAGTAAATTTATTGAAATTATCACCAAAACAGTAAAAAACTTATTACACATGAAGTTTGATAATTACAACTAAATCAAATTAAGACATAAGATATGTAATATAAATAGGAAAATAAAAAATAAACCATTTTATATGTACTTATTTCATACCCAGTCAGTAAGATCAAAGAAACTAACATATTACTATATATAAATAATACATGAAGTATATGTATGTACTATATTATACATCAACATGTCAAATGTACTGTACAATATATGATGTAAAGTTATAAATTGTATTAACATTATTAACTTACATATATATGTATAATATTAAGATTGAAAACTCAATTTATATACCTATGTATCCATTAAGCTGATTCAGATGTACATTTATATTGTTTTCTTTTTGCCTTATTGCTATCTTACTGCATTTGCAGTATATTCTTTACACATACATTATTATTACTAATTAATTAAATTTTTTTTTTTTTGCACATAAGGATGTATGTTTTTTGTATTTTTTGTTTGTTTGTTTGTTTATTTTTTCTATTATTAATAGTTTTTGTTTATTTATTTATTTTTTATTTTTACTCTTTATTGTTAAACATCCTTAACATTTATCTATTATTATTATCTCATAATGAGACATATTGTGCGAAACATTAATGAATAAATGAATAATTGAGTAAATGAATGAATAAATAAATAAACAATTTTAATTTTACATAATCATATCAATGTATGTGTTCATTTAATGTATATTTTTGCTATTGAGATTGTTCCTTACTTCAATACTGTATATACATAAATAAACCAGACAGTAGGTACTGTAAGTTGGTAAAATATTTGAAGGATGATGCTAAATTTTTCGGAAAATCTTTTTATAATAGAACAATTCAAACCCATGGAATCATTTTGCATATTGCTGTAACATTTTTTATGCATTCTACTGTAACTACTGTATTGTTCTAACTTTTAAGTAAATAAATATTATGACTAACTTAGAAAATATTTATACAATTCTTTACCATTTAATTTTCCATAATACTTCGGATATATATTTTTTTGCTGTCACTAACATGCATTTATACTGTACAGGACAAAGTTTGTTTAAAAACTTGAAGGAAATATTCATTTTCAATGTTAACAGATATTTACTGTAGTCTGGAAAATGCATTTCAATTGAAAATTCGCGCTCACTAGATTTAAAATCCATATTGTTGACAAGAAAACTGCCAGTTCAGCAGCCCTTCAAATTTCGCTTTCGCTTAAAGGACTGTACATAGTGGCCTGTTCACCAAATTGGACGGCATGCACAATCCCTATACGTGTAAACAACTCAACAAAAATAATAAATAAAAACAAAATTCACTTACCTATTTCTACAGTTGTTATGCATGCCAACAGGAGATTGTGAGCATCTTATAATCGGACCCTCTTATAAATAATCCATCAAATAAATTTCAAAATGACACAGTTCACTGATTCACATTTATTCCAAAAATGAATTATTGCCAGTTTCCACAGACCGCAGACATCATTTAATAACCCAGTGCGAAGATGTCAACTTCTACCCTTAATCAGATTACGTGTGATTAAGTCCGAGACAGACAAAATCCACGTTTTCCATGATATTAACCTCATCCTGACACAATGACACAATTTCTGCATAACCTGACTGACCTACATGACATAATTAATGGGTTTACACGGTGTGTAAATCAATCGACCAATCAAATAACCTGATTAAAATATCTACAGACCGGGTAGCGCATTATTAAAATTCCATGAGTATGACTAGAATGGACTGGTATCAATATCATTAATTACGGAATAGATTTTTTTTCACTTTCGTATAAATTCCTTCAAGATCTTAAATAAAAGTTGTCCTCTGTGATTACGTGTATTATTAGAATTTGTTCTCATGTCTATGTATATTACATACTGAGATATATTTAATAAAACTTGAAACTTGAAACAAACGGGCTTTATTTGTTAGCATTCAAACAATGTTACGTGCCACAAATTAGTTCACTATATAAAATAGAATAGGTATTGTGTGGAAATTATATTACTTTATTGTATCACGTTTTCATGAACTTGTTTTGTAATTTATTTTTGTAATTATAAGGAATAATGTTCATACTTATAATAGGTTATATTTACTTTTCCTGACGTCATTGCAGACAAAATATAATCAGATGAGCCTTAACTTAGCATTATTCTGGTACATTTAGCTGTTTATAAATTTCATTCAATCATGCTTTATTACATACAGCTTTATACACTTTAAAATATTCACACAAAAAATGTGACATATGTTTTTAATAAACTAATGACTCTGTTTTTCATATAAGGTTATGAAAATGGAAAAGGAATATTCTTGCAAAAAAAAATAATACCAACTTAGGACAAATGATCTATCTAAAGTTGCTACAAATCCTGCAAAACAAATATCATGAAATCGTGAAAAAAAAGAAGAAAACAACACACTTATTATTCATTATATATCAATCAATGTTTATTGTTTATATGTAATCTGTAATTTATCACCAGAAATCACCATGGAGAACAGTGTCGTTTATCTAATTAATAGCGTGTGAAGAATTCTTATATTTCATTGCTTGAATAAACTGCGAGAAGATTTCCAGCGTTATATAAATGTTATTCAATAGCAATCATGTCTTATCAAAATAACATAAAGGCAGTTATCGAACATTAAAAGAGAATTTATAGTTTACAGGGTTTCTTGTTTGAAGTAATTAATACAAGAATGTAGTATATTGTTATATTCAGAGACCTCAGACTGAGACTTGATATGTTCATATTAGTTGAGACATAGTGGTCATGAATAGCATATAAAGCTTTTGAAAGATAACAACCAAATCATATCAAAGAAAGAGATAAGATATACCTTTTTAACGTAGAAACTTTTAAGAATCACAACAGGCAGGTGGTGAAGAAATATATTAATGAACAAAATTTCTTTAGCTAAAAATACTTGCAGGGCTTTGCAAACGAATATAGTCAATGGTTCATTTTAACAAAACATTTTTCAAACCTCTTTTTAAACGGTAAAATATAAAAACGGAATATAAGTCTCCCAATATGCTGACAATATTAATTATTATATGATTTAATGATTAACCACTACAATAACGCTGAATTAAAATCCTAAATAGGTTTAATATTACAACTTTCATTTTTTCGTTACTTCGTGTCTTTAATGCCAACATATGTTTTGGTTTTTTTCTATTATTCAAAATGTTCTTATAAATACCGTTTAAAAACGAGAAACATGATATCCATAGTGTGGTATAGTGTGTATAGCTGTTTGATAATACTCAATGACATCTATAACAAATAAGTGAATAAATATACCTTCATAATTTCCATCTGAAAAAAATGACAGAAGCATAAATAATGTTCGAATTCATTATGACAATCAAAACAGGAGACAAATATCCAGAAATCAGAATTTGATATGTTAACATATAAATCTATAACATATAAATCTATCTCATATATTTATAAACAACAAATAATTCTAAAGTTCTACTCTGAACATTTTGTTCTTAGCAAAAGCAATTTCATATGCACCCGCACATTTGTTGTTTCATGTTATTTTAATCTATTATCATCAATAGGAAATATGTGTTGTATGTGACTTAAGAGAAAGTAGATAATTACAGAAAAGTTACTTTAATTTCCATTTATTTTTCTTTCTACTTGATATCATGGAAACACCTTGTTTTTTTTAAAATATGTACTTAATAGGGAAAAAAGTGTGCCTGATTGTTTACAGTCTAAGATATTTCGGTAAATAGTGCTACTCATCTTCAGTATCAAAATGACATAGTGTATATATTTATCGAGTTATGTTATTTTGACCGAGTATCGACCAATGTTAATTCTGAGATCATGTTCAATTACTATTGTTGAACTTAAACCTCCCGTCAATAATTGTTATACACGAGAAATTATGCGATATCAAATAAGAATTGCATTTCTTTATTATGAATATCTAAACTCACGATCCACATTGGTTACAATTGTAAATCAGCAACGATGAATATTAAGATGAAAATATGAAATAATCTATCGTTTTTGAACAGTCTCTCTCTATATGAGCTTTGTTTATAAGATATGATGTGTTTTGCCTTTGCTTGAATTTGAGCGAAATATTCGAATTCTAATAATATTTTGAATATATTTGATTATTGTTATTATATTCTTTTTGGTCATAAATGTTTGTTTTAAGTTTGCAAAGATATTGCCATTTGTATAATTTTCCAACAATTTTCATCATGCAATAAAAGGAATTCTACGATATCTAACTCAGCATCTTTCACTCTGATAAAAATCATCAATCATTTATAAATTGTTCATTCTCCCAATACATGGCTTAAACATTTCTAAATGAATATAACGACTGTGCCATATTTATTTACTGGATGAGAATTATCCCTCAAGAATTACGACAGCAATTTGAGTATCTGTTTCACCCTGTTATAACATTCCCACACGTAAATTTAAAATAAATTATTTTTCAGCGGTCTATCAAAATAAGTCATGCATTAAGTGGGTTAATGTTAATAAATTGTGATTTTAAGGAATGTTAGATGCCAAATGTTATAAATACTAAACATTTCTCAATTTTGCAAAACAAACGCGCCGTAATACAAAACTTTTATAAATATACAGAACAATAAATAAGTTGTCTGTAACAGTATAAAACTTTTCTCTTTATGAGACAGCAGTTTCATCATAAAAAGCGGGTCATTTGATAAGATAACAATTGATAAGGGAATACATAATTGACCAAAACGCATTTCTTTATCTGATAATATATTGTGGAAATACATTCAAAATAGATTTTTCTTATTTTTGCAATATTTAACTAGTTATTTAGCTTTTTGATTAATTTAAATATTTGTCAATAGTATAATGTTCATAATTGCCATCATGACACATATTAATGATAGAAATACATTACATCACTTTATTCTATGTATTTGATGGGAGGCAGCACAGTTTCTCCAAAGATGAAATAATTGCACAGACAGAATTAATCTGACGAGGAAGCAAAAACAACTTAAAAAATAAAGCTAGGTAATTAATCACACAGAGGTGAGATCCTGGATGAAGATATGTTTCAAAAAAAGTATTAGGCTGTGACACTTGGAAGGAAAACACCTGAAGCACGTACTCATTCATTACGTCTCGTTTATACATCACACATGAGAACAGACAAGGAAATAAATCTTTTGTGTTGAGATAATGTTTAAATTTGGATAGATGAAGCAAATGACTTTGGAATTATTTCACCAAACTAGGACCCACTCTAGGAACAACAAAAAGGCATAAGATTAATTTTTGACTGACATTTAAGGTTTTATATCCTGGTTTATTCTAACACAAAAATGTTTCAAAAGCCTTGTTACAAAAGCTCAATATCATTTTAGTACATATTACATTGTACATAGTACATAGTATTCACCAGTCTGTTACTGTTATTAAAAGATATATTTGAATGCAGATGAAATCAGGACTATATTTTGGCCCAATTCCCCTTCCAAATAATGATACCTGTACAGTATTTTCCCCAATGTTTTAAATCCCCTTATGAAAACAAAACATTTCTGAAATAGTATGGTGCAGTGTTGGGCCTATGGCATTTGAATTGGGAAAATTAGCGCTGTAATGTCATTATTTGTGAATGTAATCCTATATCAAATTATGTTAGAATTTGGAAAACTAAATTAGAAAAATGTTGAAATCTTATTAATGATAAACACACATTAAATCATAGTATGTCTTAGGTATCGTGTTTTAAGTCATTGACACTCGTGTAAATGCTTGATTGATTTCAAGCTCAGTTGAAGCTTACAACTAGAAACAAACATCCTCTATATAGTATTACGTAGTTCAGTTGTGTTCAACATCACCATGCAAGTAATATTGTTGGAAGCATTGGAAAGATTTTTAATTATTGTGTTGGTTATAACTTTTGATATGCATTAAAAATACATATCACGAGGAATAACATAGTAACTGTTATATCTTTGAACCTCTAACTCACTAAACAAATATGAATGAAAAGAAATGATGTAAAACACTAAAAAGATGCTAGCCTGTCACTCTTATCTAGTTGGTTGAAATAGGACTTTGGGAGGGGGACCCTGAAACCATTTTCTGTTATAAATTTTCATTACGTCAAAAATCCCTAATATATTAATAGTATCCTGCCTTGTGTAATTCTATTATATACATGTATGTTACTATGTTTTGTATTGTAAGGATTAATTATTGGACAATGTAGCTTATATTCCAATTATATGAGCCCGGCGCATAGATTAATAGGGAGAGCGTCTGATTTTAAGTCCAATATTAGATTAGGGCAGTGTAACATTTTTCTGTGACAATTATTACCCGAGTCAAATGGTCATATAAACTGTTAAAAAATGGTTTAAAAAGTCAGTCACTTTTGGAGAAATTGTACTTATTGGTTTCCCCTATATAGATATTATAAGAAATATTAAATTTTATTCCTACACACATTTACCACCTGCGGCACTAGCGGTGATAACTCAGGTTGGTCTGAACTCAGACTAAAATTGGCTGCTTAATTTTGTTATTATAAAAACTGACTAGTATAGATCAGTATAGTATAGATTTCAAATCCGGGCAGGCCCTTCACAAACATTAAGTAGGAACATTGTGAATGTTTGCGATTCAAATATATGTTTATTCTACTTTTATTGACCAACAAACCATAATGTATTGTAAACAGTATACTCTCCACCTATTCAACAAGAGTCGTATCACGAGCGTTACGCTCTCAACTTCTTGTTTGTTTATTACACTGATGAGAATTTGCCAATTGTCATAGAGTAAATCATAAAATAGTAATGTTCCCTTTTAGTTATGGACAATTAACAGAGATAGATTTGTACTGTTTGGGGTTTACTCTTTAAAAAGTAAGCTGTATGTATCGTTCGAGAAAATGGTAAAAGTGTCTAGAGGGTTTATTTAGCGAAAGGTCTGTAATCGATATTAGAAACCCAGAAAGAAAGATGTTTTTAAAATCGAAATAAATCGAGATCACGTCAAAATTTTTCTTCTTTTCTGCTTCCTATTAAATTCAATACAAATTTTCCGAAAGGAACACAAAGCCATAGTACTAAAAAAATGTCTATGGATGATTCTTTATTTCTTTATGCCATCTGTTGATAAATTATTGTCCGGGGTTATTTGCTTCCGAGGGATCACTATCTTTCCAGATTTTTATTTGTTTACATACTATTTTGAAAATTTAGTTCAATATCAATTACTACCACGTAAATCCACAACGTAATACAATTATCTTATTGACACTGATGTTAGGCAAACATCCAATAGTTTAATGGCGGCGGAGACAATATTCTAGTCAACAATCAATAATTTTACAAAACATTCCCTTCTATGTTCAATCGTCAATGTAAAATTAGTAAGACTCGGGAAATTGATGTATCTCGGCTAGACAATACAACTTGAATAATGTACTACCTTTTCAACATCTCTTTTTTAATATCAAAAAAGTTGCTTTAAAATCAAAACTGTGAACATATACATATATAAGGCGAAACATGTCTTCCAGAAAAGACATTTTATTTATTCATTCAAATATTCATATTACAAACATATTTATATCCGATTTTAAGATGAATAGTAAGTAATTTTCTTGAACAAACGGTCTAATTATTTTTTCCATTCACAATTACCTTCTCTTAGTGAACATGGTAGCACTTACATTCGTGTATCAGGAAGGAATTTATATAACCATAATCATTGTACAATGTATGTTATGATATAACAAAACTATGAAAAATATATAGGACATTAAACTACTATGGTCTGTTACATAAGGCTCGATGGTTCAGTGGCACGACGTGACTTTTGCGCACCAATTTCGTGTTTACAAACACAATAAGACCATTCTTTTTAACTTTTAAGATCAATTCATTTCAATAGCTTTATTGCACAAAGGGCCTCCGGACAATACACAGTGCATACAATATACATTATAGCATAAAATCGGCTATTTTACCCTCTTTTGCCCATGTTATAACGGGACCAAAACCATGTGTTAACATAGTCACGCGCTCTTGTTATAGCCCGGTTTCACCTATGCGCAATACATACAGGGCCCAGTAAACAAACAAACAAAAAATGACGATTTGGCCTGTTTGCCAAAGAGTCATGCGCTCTTGTTATATTGAAATTTATTGATTCGAGGGCCTCAGTTGCATATTCAAGTAACTATGCCGGAAAAACGGCGTATAGACATCGGTGCTAATCTTGGTTGTCGCCCTTTCTAAGAAACGGACAGTTGTCAATGTAAACAAATACAGTAGAATCTACCTGTCATTCAGTTTAACACTCCGATTAACTTACAAAACTAGATAACACAAAATTAATATGAGAACATGTTTTTTATTTATGTTAATGTTGATAAATGCTCTTTATATTTCTTTGAGAGAATAATGTTTAGTGCCTGATTTTTTTATAAACTTGTTTGCTTGAAAAAGAAAACGATTCTGATGTCACTGATCTTTTTTTTCTACCGTCAATCTAAAATCATTCTAAGAATTTCTGAGCGTCATGTTTTGTCTTGGGTAGAGGGTAGAGTAATGTAACGTTTTTTCATGAGATAATAAATCTCCAAAGGCCAAGCTTTAAATTTGTTAAATCAATTAAAATTCAAAATTTCGTTCGGTTCCGAGAATTTTCCAAGTTGTTGGCCCCGGAAAAATGAAACGCATACGTAAAACATAGAATTGGATAAATACCGTCCAAGCACAAGAATTTAATGGAATTATGTTTTGTATAAACTATACATCACGAATCTGTTTGAAAATTTTATGCTATAATAGCGTCAACGCACGTTTATTTCGTGTTATAAAGTCTGCAGAGTCCCCCGGAACTGTTGGAGCCCTCGCCCTACCGGGCTCGGGCACCAACCGTTCCTCGGGACTCTGCAGACGTTATAACACGGAAAAACGTGCGTTAACCCTATAATACAAATTAGCATTGCTGGACATATAGTAATATCAATGTTAATAATATCAAGAGGAGAACATGAACTTGTTCCATATGTTTTGATGTTTAAGGTTAATATCGACATTTCTTTCGTCAGTGCGCACATTTATAAACAACAACAACAACAACAACAACAAAATAATAATGATAATGTCATTATATTTTGTGCGGCTGATCTCATATTCTCTGAGCTCAATTTAATTATTTTCTGTTCATATGAAACTGAATTATCTTTCACAAAAAGCATAATGTGTTTTTAAAATGAATTACTGAAAGAAAGGAAAAATAATACATTTTAGGTTTCATTTAGCGTTAATTGGTTGTGACGAAAAACTGTTTCAATCAATTAACAACATATTTTTCCCTGTAATTACTGTTGTGATACGATAAGAGTTAAAAGTTATTATGTATACAAAACTTTCATATTTTCAAATACAGTACTATTATACTAATATTGCTTATGTGTCACAAACGGAACTATGTGCTGAAATTTATTTCTTGACTGTGCAAAAATAAAGTACAAAGGATAACAATTCAATCATTATGTGTAGGGATATATATGCCATATGTATATTAAATCTAAATTATCAGATGACTAATTCCATTCATAGATTAACGCAGCTTGGTAATTTTTCAATATAATTACACATGTATATTAATAAAGCATTCTATTCGGTAGAATTTCATAAATATATGTTTTGATTTACCATGGAACCATGTAACTAGTGTTTTTTTGGTTTTATATCATAAATATAATGCTCAAATGAAGATTTATCAATAAAATAAGTTCCAAAAAATATTATTTAAGGCGGCAACAGACACTTTCCGTGGTACTCACATAAATATCATTTTGATTAGTAATAATTGTTATTTATTTAATCTTTGTGCCTTAAATGTCTTTGATCATCATAAAAAATAACATATTTGAAAAAAATGCCTTTGTAAAAAATTGATTTTGAACAAAAATTCTAAAATTTTAAATCGTCATATCAAAGTCATTTTTTATTTGTTTTGTCATCAAACTTTTGGAATATAAACATACTTATACTATCTGGGGGAACCGTGTCTAAGATTTTTTCTATCTTTTCTCAAAAAAATATTACGTAACGTCAAACATTTTATGCAACTTTTTCACCATACATATTACGTAATTAAAGATAATTAAGTCGTTGTCTGAGCAAACAAAAAACCCTGACATGGTTCCCTCCATAAATGAATTCCCTTTCATGTGCTTTAAACCGCATGTTAGTTGCTCGATTATTAAAAACGTTATGCCGATTCAAAGTTAGTCCAACCCGCATCAAACTAAGTGTCATAAAACGGCTGTTCTCTCTCCGACCCCTACGTTTCACGCTAAATAATTGCATAACACACAAATATCGCACCAAATGGGGTCACAAGTTGCGGTAACATACTCTAACAACATTTTATGACCCAGTGACATCTGACCAATTAAAAAGCTGTTGATTAATATCAGTTTATGGCAAAAATTTCTTCAAATTTTAACGTGATTTACTGTCCGTCTGGTATCTGTCGCACATGTCACGTTACTATCGGTATATTTTAGGCACTCAGTGGGGGGAAATGGAACGCATTTGCGTACCGCTAGCGGGGTATTTTAATCGTTTCAGTTTTGAAGTTTATAATTATTATCATCAGAATTATTATTACAGTATACCAGTATACCAGTGCACCCTGCCTGTGTATTTGTGTATGAACTTCGTAAAAATATAAAAATTAAAATAACGAAAAACTAGCTCCTGACAGACTTATAAATTCCGTGATGCAATGTACAAATAAGAACGGGATATTTTCCCACAAAATTGATATAAATGCTTCACATATTTTAATAGAAATAAAAGGTATTACTCGACCATTATGATCTGACCTTCTTGTCTTCTATTATCATAAATATTCATTTATGCACGGCATAGAGATCCAGTTTCTACTGGTGTACACAATAAATTCCATACTTTGTCCCAGATTTATTAGTACTGTACGATAAACTGGCGAACAATTTATTCAAAGCATTCACTGATTTTTATTGATTAATAGATAAATAATCATCCTTAGACAATCGTAAAAATAGTGTAGAAATTTGTCAGGAATACCTTACCAGCAGTCATATAGGCGTTCACATAAATAATGTTGTCTGTTTTTTGACATTTATTTATTAGAAAACGAGGTTGAATGTAAAATAAGCCATTGAATCCGTACAAAAGTCCATAAACTCAATTTAATGTCTATCAGATTACGGGACAAACAAATTATTATTTCACACATTATGGATATTTTAGCAACTACATTTTTAACCATCCCCGTGGTCGTGCGATTTGCCGCTATGCTTAATTATTCATGTTACATCTTGGCCGACAATTTCTTAATTTATAAAAAATGCTTAATAAAAGGTAAACAGTATACTGTTGAGATATTTCAAAAATAGGTTTTATTTCTTTGAATAATGAAAGTGAAGATCTGGATGAGATATTCTGTCTCCAGTTATTTATATATATATATATCCTGAAGTCTTGTACGAAACATTACTGTAAACTTATTTATATCTACTGAAGAAGGAAACAACATCTTTAAAACCAGCATTTTGTAATATATCTCTTACTTTTGAAGCCCAATTGACAACATTATTATCTTCAGCATCCTGTCTTAATTTACTTATGGTACTTGATAAAATACAATAACTGTTTTTTTTTCATCATGTAACTTTAAAAAGTACTTAACAATCCTTATTTCTCTACCTATATGAAAGGGAATCTACCCAATTCACCATAAACAGCAGAACTTGTAGTAGACATTTTAACATTTAATAACCATTTCATGAATTTTCTATATACTCTTTCAATTTTTTTCTGCTTTAATAAAACCCCAAACTTCACTCGAATAATTCAATATAGATGCTACATAAGAATTAAAAAGATTTATTATAATATTTACAGGCACTTCTAAATCTCTCGTAATGGCAAAAAGGGACCCCATTGCTTTTAAAGCTTTGTCTGCTAATGTTTTAGTTGCATTCATAAAAGATCCACCGCTGGGAAAAACAATACCTAAATAATTAAAACATGAAACAATTTTTAATATTTCCCCATCATAATACAGATGTTCATCTCTATTTATTCTCTCCCCTTTTTTGAAAATGACAACCTTTGTTTTTGCAACATTCACTTTTAATTTCCACTTCTGACAATAATCTTTTAAATTATTTAATGATTGTTGTAGCCCGTCTGCCGTCTCTTAAAAAAGTAGGGCAATAGTATTAAGTAGATAGATAACTGATCTAATGTTAAACATGAATTACTGTCATTTTGTAAAAAAAACATCTCTATATCATTTACGAACAGTGAGAACAAAATGGGCGAAATTATCTCCCCTTGCAATAGACCTACATCACAATTGAAGAAATATGACAATGTATCAATATGTCGAATAAATACTTTAACCTCATTATATAAATAGAGGATATTGAATGAGTGTAGGTTTAATACTAAATTTATTGAACGAGTTGAATAAAATCATATTATGCGAGCCTCTGGCGAGCATAATATTGTTTTATTCAACGAGTTCAATAAATTTAGTATTGAATCTACACGAATATAATATTCTATTTATCACATATATAAAATAAGAACGGTAAACTGTTAACAAGAGTCATTTTTCTTTGACGCGCCTATAGTGTAACGCTAACATTAGCGCGCTTTAACGCCATGTTTATAGTGCAAATGACGTGACGTCAAAGTGTTATTACACTAGTGTAATATCGTCTAGTGTAATATCGTTTTTATTAAATGGCTTTATTACACTCCTGCGCCGCGGTTTATGTGATAAAGATGTATAACATTAAAATTCTTCCATTTACACCATTCTTTATTAATTTGACCCAAAGGGCAATTCTATATATTGAAGCAAAGCATTTTATTAAGTCTACAAAACAATAATATAATTTCTTCTTTTGATAAAGCTGTCTTTCAATAAAAGAATGTAAGAGAAAAATAGCATCAACTGTACTGTAATTAGATTTAAAACCAAACTGTGCATCATTTACAAGTGCCTATTTTTTCAAACGTTCATTTATTATTACAGCAAATAATTTAGCAAAACAACTTATCAAAGTAATACCTCTGTAGTTTGTATGTAAACTAGAATCGCCCTTTTTAAAAACAGGTATTATCATGCCGCTTGACCATGATTTAGGAAAACATTGTATATCTAAAATATTGTTAAATAAAATTTCTAAATGTTTATCTAAAATATCGATTTCCTCTTTGAAGTATTCGTACATAATATTATGATCGAACGAACAAGCTTTATTCGTCCCCAAAAGTTTAACTGCATTTCTTAAAACGGTGCATCTAACTCATCAAATGTAGAATTTATGTTTTCACCATTATCATAGTTATTTAAAAAGGTTTCTATTTCAACACCTTCTTCTATTGAAAACTCTGATGTAAGGTTCTTAAAATGATTAAAAAAATCTTCCATTTCAATACTTTCATCTAAACAATTTGCTTTTTTCTTACCAAATAATCTCCAAAAATCTTTTGGCTTTTTATTCCTCATTTCTTTTAAAGTTGTTGCTTGTTTTCTATTAAAATTCCTTTTTACTTTTCTACAATGGTACTTATAATCTTTCTTTTTGCAATATAACATTTCTTTATTTTCAGCAGTTTTGTTAGCATTGAATTGCGATACTGAATTTTTATAAGCAATATATTTTTGTTTACAACTTTCATCAAACCATTTATTAGTTATATTATTATTACTATCGCAGAAAACGTGTTAGATGAAATCGAACGACATGTTTTAAAATAAATAGTTCCTTTATCAGTCAGGGATTTAGTAAATATATCTACCATTTCGTTAGGATCATGGTTATTTTGTTTGCATTCATATAATTTTTGACAAAGTAGTTCAACGTCACACAAAATATCGCGAATAAATTCATCTCTATACTCAGGATTCCATTTATAAACCGTGCGTTTACGTTGTTCTGAACCAACCGGTGAGGTCATAATTTTTAATGAGAATGAAATCGGAGTGTGATTTGAGTGCGTTGTTAAATCATGAACGCGAAATTCAAGATTGCATTTTTTAGGTAACAGGAAACCAATTACGCTGTTTCCGTTATATGTATAGCAGGTAGGTTTAACGATATTATAATCCATATCTAGTCGTCCGTTTACAATCCAAATTTCCGTAGATTTACAAAGATCAAGTAATTGTTCCCCAAACCGGTTTGATACGTGATCTGTTCACGCTCGCGGTAAATACGAGTCAATGTCTGAATAACCATGATCCGGTAACTGTACATCATGATTTATATAGTCGGGTTTTAAACCTGTCCTTGAATTTGTATCCCCACAAACATATACACTTCCTTTATTTTGAGAAAAAAGTACATCAGTTTCTAATCTTCTAAATAAATCACAGTCATACATATAATGAACAGGAGAATTTTCTGGAGCAATGTATAAAGAACATATATAAACATCATTAGGCAACATAAAATATTCTTTATGTAATTTCAACCACATAAAGCAATCTACATCATTTTTATTTGTATAAATATTTGTATAATGGTAGCGAAATTTCAGACCTTGATGTTGTTAATTGCAAATGCCGAAAGTAGTCCGCTTTTTTGAAGCGGTTACTTCCCTTTATATGTACACTAACACCGAAAAATTCAGGGGAGATCACTGCGTGTAAAGATTGTCAAATTACAGGCGCATTAATGTTCAAGCAAAATAGCTCCCGAATGGTCGAAGATTTCTAATATTGTTTTATTCTTTATAGATATACATGCTTATAGTAAGCTCCATGATTATTTACATCTGTGTTAAACAACAGGTTAAGCGTCGAAATAATGAGGGTTACTAACCCTTATTTAGAATAATATGGTTTTCCCCAGGCCATTAACATATAACTTCACCGTGGCCGAGGGGTTTGCACCCTCGCTTAGGAAGCGAGAGGTCTGGAGTTCAAATCCCAGTTAAGGCAGCTCATTTTTATTTAAATTGTTTTAGTCAAATAAACATTGAATTGGATATCAGAGTTGCAATTAGTCTTATAGCCAATTTACTACTGTTAAAACACTGGAAAACATTGGTGGCACTATACAAAAACAAATTGGTTTATAATCTCACAACCTTCACCTTTCTGACATTCTGAGACCCAAACAAATTCAGTGCCTTCTGTGCTTTGATTTACTAATTTCATACCTTTAACGATACAGTTTTTAAAGGGAGACACAGGCAAAATTTTCATTTCTTAGTTTTGAAATTTTCATTCATTATTCTGTAAATGTCCTCAAAATGAATACACTAAACAGTCAAAGGAACAAAACTTTTCTCCATATAAAGAATAAAATGGTGTTTTCCTAACTTGACCCGCGTGGGTCAGGTTAGAGCGCTAAAATTTCAAAAAGTTGTCACTCTGTACTCTGGAAACGTTAAAAAAACATGTCAAATCAATTACTTAGACTTGTTTCAATCATACAATATCCACAATATTTTTATTGTAACTTCCAGGCGTTTGTTCAAATCGCATGACTTGTTTTTTTAAACTATTCGGTGATTCTTTTCGCGTCAAAATTTCGTTCAACATATATAGATATATTTAATCTTCAAACCCAAAATACATAGAATTTATACAGAAATTCATGTTGGGACTTTAAGAAATGTCATTTTAGGGTGATTTGAGTACAGAAAATCATTTTTATATTTTTGCCATTATTTTGCCTGAGTATCCCTTTAACATATGCTAATATACCACCGCTGCTTCGCTTAGCTCTTTTATTTTGATATTTTCTGAAAGAATGGTATAACTTATACCCATTTAATTCTATTTTTAATGATTTATTTGTCCATGTTTCGCTTAAGAATATGATTTTAAAATTTGATATAAAATTTGTGAAATCAGAGCTAATTGTTTTTATTTGGGATAAGCCTTCTATATTCCATGAAACACATCTGATTTCTGCTCCGTGGTGGTCTTATCTAAGACCAGAAATCTCGTCGTTGTATAAACGTCCGTCAATGTAGAGTTTGTCAGTTACTAGGTAGGATTCCTTCCCAGCCTTCCTTGCGTCTAACATTATCGGAATCAGCTTCCGGCGGCGTTCCATTACTTCATTCGGATATTGTTGGCTAATATCGTAGGGTCTTTTCAATTTTTTAGTGTCCATGCGCACCTTTTGTCTGTCTGGGAAATAAACAAATTTAGCTGCAATTGGTCTATTGTTTGAAGGCTTGAATTTACCTATACGATGAGCTCGGTGAAGTTTAATCTCTTTTGTGGCATTTTCGTGACCTAGCTTCTCTTCTATTAACGATAAAACTTTGGCACAACAATCTGAGTCTTTCTCTCCTTTTTCCTCCTCAATACCAAAGAACAACAAATTGTCACGCATGCTCCTACCTTTTAAGTCTGTAATGTCTGTTTTCATTTCTTTCTCTCTTATATTCAGCTCATTTTCCATGTTTTTCATTTTTGATATCATTGCATCCATATATTTTTGCTTTTCACTTATTTCTGCTAAACAACTACATGTACTGTCATAATTTCGACTTGTTTCAATATCCACCATCTTTGATTCTAGCCCTTTCACTTTTTGATCTAGACTATCGAGACAACTGGATATGTTGCTAACTATAGATTGCATAATATCTAATTGCGATAAATTTGTATCTATGCGGTCGTACCGTTGCATAAGCGTGCTAAAGTGATCACTGTTTAAGTTTGTAGTGATTGGGATAGTTGGTGATTGCAAATTAGGAATGTAGTATGTCCTATTTGGCGACCCCATATTCCCAACAGGTGAATAATTGTTTACAGGTGTAGAAAATGTTTGATGGCTTTGTTGGATACTACTTACAATGTGTTAACTTCCCTGATTAGTACCAGCCTGTCCCATTGTCTAATGTTATCCATTATCTTGAAGTAATTGTTGAAAATAGTTATTTGGAATGTTATTATTTGCCATAGCTACCCCTTTTAGTACAACAAAAAGTGTAATAAAATTATCCTTCCTCCTTGACTACATTATTATCCAAAAGCTGACATATCTGTCAATCACTTTAGAATGCATATCACTTTTTATGTGCCACAAATATTTAAACGTCCATTACTTTCACGCATGCACATCAAATAAAGAGAGGTAATTAGAAATTTATTTTCTATTGAGTCTCAGTCAAATTTTTCAATAAGAAATGAATGCATATATTTTTATGATAACATGTAATATGGACATTTGAAGTACTAGTTTTACATATTCTTCGATGTTTGAAAATTGGTTTAGAATCATAATTATATACATATATAAAATTTCACTTATGTGTGGTAACAACCTTAATTACAAGAACATACAAGATCTTTAAGAATACATATACATGGGCCATTGCATATATGAGATAATGTTCAGATTTATTATCATTTGTTAGCATTTTTTGAAATTCACGCTTACACACATCAATTTGATGAAACATTTTGCTATCTGTGGGAGACTCCTTTATTTGTCTTATCATCATAAATCTTATATGTCCTGTCAATAAACATCTACTGCAGCAAAGAGTAAATTACTTTAAATCACTTCAAATAACAAGTAAAGCATGTAAAACATAAGGTGAGAAATAAATAAATCTTATTAAAGTTATCATATTAAAACAGTTATTATTCATTTGACAGTAAGGAGCAAGGTTATTTTGTTATAGGTTATATACATTTTGTAATTTCTAATTCATTTTTATCCAATTAATTGGAAACTGGTATTTCTCTGTCTAACTGGTCTGAACATGCAATGGTTAAAATGGTAAAGAAACACAATCAAAATTAATTAATTTTAGGCATTTAAAAATGCATTCAGTTTTTAGTGGAAGTTTTTTTAACCGTCCGAGGCGTCTGTTTTTTTACTTGTTGTTAAAATGGCGTCAGATAACTTCCGAACTGATAACCCTTGCAGAAATTTATGGAGGGTGATTTATGCCAAAATTACATCTTGCTTTCTTACGTTACATCGTGCTTTCTAACTTGTACATCGTGCTTTTTAACTTGTACATTATGCATTCTGACATATACATCTTGCATTCTGACTTTTACATGTTGCTTTCTTACATGCACATTATGTTTTCTGCTGTGTGCGACTTGCTTAATTTTATGTTGATGTCGTTATTTAACGATCAATTATTATTCATTTGTTGATCTGGTATATTAATTCAATAAATTAACCTGCAACTGTTTGTATTTGGGTCTATTTACTCAGCTTGAATGACGAATGTCATAACGTAGAATGCGCATAGCCGAAAGCCGAATGCAGCAAGCATAGACTAATACAACGCGACATCTGGTGTAATAATATGTGACACCCAAATTATGCTAACAGGTGGCGCTACAGTTATATTCTCGGTAAAGTCCGTATTGCGGGTCGGATTCGGTTTACCAAGTTACGTCCCTTTGTTTTAAAATTTCCATTTGCACTCATGGAGAAAATATACAAAACGATTTAACCTTTTTTTATATTTATTAATGAAACTCTGTAGGTCAAATTATATTTCCAGCTGACAATGACAAGTTGCACATTTTCAAATCAATGGTTTTAGAGTTACTTTTTTTCATCAACAAAATAATTATAAAATAGAACAGTTGTTCAACATTGTTCAAAGTGCTTGGGCCATAAAAAACTTCTTATTAAAATATTTCATCCTCTTGCATGAAAAAGTTATTAAATTTTGACATGGCTTATTTCCAATACCTGTGACCATTCACAACATTTTTA
This sequence comes from Ruditapes philippinarum, assembly GCF_026571515.1. Taxonomy (NCBI): domain Eukaryota; kingdom Metazoa; phylum Mollusca; class Bivalvia; order Venerida; family Veneridae; genus Ruditapes; species Ruditapes philippinarum. Next base: position 260,286 of record NW_026856539.1, read on the forward strand.
ATGTGTTTTTATTAATTAGGACATTTTCTTGCCTATTTTCAAACTAATTTTGTACACACGTTAGATTTTTTAAATTCAACTTGTCAAAAAAATGTACATTTTGTTTATGTACTCATCAATTAATATTATGAAAACATTCGTCCTAAAGCTAAACTCTCACATATTGACAGACTAGACAGTTTTGCCTTTTTTTTTCTTTTTTTCTCAGAATCAGCTGATTTTGGCAGCAGTTCCTTCAGTTTTAAGCTGACACTGTGAACAAGAACCTGGGGCCGTATTCATAAAGCATCTTAGTGAATAATTTCAACTTAGTGAAAAAAGACATTTTTTTGACAAGTTGAATTTAAAAAATCTAACGTGTACAAAATTAGTTTGAAAATAGGCTAGAAAATGTCCTAATTAATAGAAACACATTAAAAATGTTGTGGATGGTCACAGGTATTGGAAATAAGCCATGTCAAAATTTAAGAACTTTTCAAGAGGATGAAATATTTCAATAAGAAGTTTATTATGGCCCAAGCACTTTGAACAATGTTGAACAACTGTTCTATTTTATAATTTTTTTGTTGATGAAAAAAAAAATTCTAAAACCATTGATTTGGAAATGTGCAACTTGTCATTGTCAGCTGTAAATATAATTTGACCTACAGAGTTTCATTAATAAATATAAAAAAAGGTTAAATCGTTTTGTATATTTTCTCCATGAGTGCAAATGGAAATTTTAAAACAAAGGGACGTAACTTGGTAAACTGAATCCGACCCGCAATACGGACTTTACCGAGAATATAACTGTAGCGCCACCTGTTAGCATAATTTGAGTGTCACACATTATTACACCAGATGTCGCGTTGTATTATGCTTGCTGCATTCGGCTTTCGGATATGCGCATTCTACCTTATGACATTCGTCATTCAAGCTGAATAAATAGACCCAAATACAAACAGTTGCAGGTTAATTTATTGAATTAATATACCAGATCAACAAATGAATAATAATTGATCGTTAAATAACGACATCAACATAAAATTAAGCAAGTCGCACACAGCAGAAAGCATAATGTGCATGTAAGAAAGCAACATGTAAAAGTCAGAATGCAAGATGTATATGTCAGAATGCATAATGTACAAGTTAGAAAGCACGATGTACAAGTTAGAAAGCACGATGTAACGTAAGAAAGCAAGATGTAATTTTGGCATAAATCACCCTCCATAGAAATTGGCAAATCACTATCATTTGTAATAGTTTTATGCGAGACAGACGGCTTTGAAATCATATAACATTTCAATTTCACAGAAGACATAGAATGCTTTATTCTTAGGGCATAATTAACTAATTATTTTAACAGGAAAAATGCTTTTAAAAGAAAACACAATACGTGCATCAAGCAACTTGACAATTTGCTCCTGTATCTTTTTCTGTTGAATGAAAAGCTGATCTTATAATAGGCTGTAATTGATATTCATCATTTAAATTTATTTCAGATCTGAAACAAACAATTTGCTATCATGTTTTGTACATCCAAAATCTCACACTAAGAGCGTCTTTTCGAAAACAAGTACTGCCTTTGCATCGACTTACTGAAATATTTAGCTATTTTAGCTGGCATAAATTAGTCCACAGATTTCGGTCGGGCCTTGTTTTTTTTTTACTTTAAACCGTGAATAAGGTACGAGGTATTTTAGCAAAAAAAGACAGAAAAACATCACCCTCCCACCACAAAAAAGTAATATGTGAAACGTACCTAACTGTCGAATACTTTATTCATTTTCAGGCTATCATACTCTTAAAAGTTCTTCCTTCATGGCCGTCATCCCTTTTATTTGGTTCCATTGCACATGGCGTATGTGAGTCTCTGAAAACAAAGTTTTGAACATTCTGTGCTACTATGGCGGCGCTTATTCGATTTGCATCTTGACTCATTATTTACTTATCACGGTTCCTTTTGATCAGTCTCTTTAAAGATCCTGTTTGTTGTAATTGAGGTTGTATACCACATTTAAGTGTAATTATATATATGTGTATAATTATGCTTATAAAGCAATTTTCAAACATCGAAGAATATGTAAAATATGTATTCCAAACATTTGTACATATTATATGTAATCATTAAAATATATACATTCATTTCTTATTGAAAAAATTGACTTAGACTTTATAGAAAATAAATTTTTATTACCTCCGTTTATTTACATTAAATGTTAAATCGGTAATATCTTTATAAATAATGCTTTTTGGAAATAACAAATTTGATAAATTTTAATTTGAGCATCATATTTATGATATTAAACAAAAAAAATGTGTTACAGGATCTTTAAAGGCATATTCTATCATAGCATAATTGGTGTCGGGACATTCATGGAACTTGTGTTCTTCTTTTACCAGTAATTGACAAAAATACCGCCAGACTTGAATAGATATTAATATTCATCTAGAATGTGAAGTTTATAATTTATCTTTATTAACATCTCGATTTTAGTTTATATTTCTTTTTAAACATAAGGTTGTATTTTTAAAGGATTAAGGCCTTACGTGGTTAATTTTAATTTGGTACTTAATTAAAGCTCGTTTAATCAGCTCTTAGACTATATCGATGTCTCTTTTGTTTTCGTATTATTTATTATGATTTGATTAGATCTAGTTATGGTCAAACTATAACGAAATAAATGAATTTTTGACAGGTTTTGTCCAAATCTTAAAAAATTTACAGCTTTCATTTTCTTTTAACGTAATGATGAAATAGTAATAATGATATTACTTTTTTGGCTTGTGTATGCGTATTATAATTATTATAATGTCTTGAGTAGAAGCCAAAAACTAATGCTGTTTTATTTGTAGTATTGTCTTACTGAATGATTTTGTTGTGTCAAGTTCAATAGACATTTTGTAAGAATTATGATCAGAAACAATAGCATTTACTTACTTGATCTTTCAATATATGATACGTTTTAAAATGGAATATGTCTACATCTCATATATTGTACATAATAGCAGTAAAATGCTGTGACATTGTCACATTAGATTTGTTATTGACACATTTAGCATTGTATACGTTTATTAGAAATTGTAGTCAAGCAGTAAACTTGTCTGTCTCGTCACTTTTATATTACTTGTAGGATAGTTTGAATAAAATATCATAAACCAGTCAAGCTAGTGTGAAGTTTATGATGTGTAATGATTATTGCAAAGAATCAACATATTTACTTCTTTTAACTATTTTTCCACATAGAATTGGATACTTATTAAATTCATAATCTACAAGACTAGCATAGTTTTGATGGAATGGGAATAACGGCTTTAATAAGTTTAACCTATGATTAACTTTTACTTTAAGTATTAATAAAAACATTTTTCCGAACGAATGTATTGTATACAGCTTGCTTTTAATGTTTCATAGCAATGGTTTTAATAATCATAGGAAATAAGATGAAAATATGCATTTATTTTCTAAAATAATTTCTTTCCTTTTCTATGAAGCTCGTGGTTCTGGAATAAAAATTTAAATGAAATTATCTAAATATACATTAATCAATAATCTGTTGGCAAACAGTAATATGCAAACTCCCGTTTATTGCTTAAAAGTCTACAACTTGTGTCTGTGTATCTAGTCAAGTATGAATAAATGTTTTCAAATGTTAAATTTTCATAATGATTTCTTGTTATCTTTAATAAAAAAATGAATTGAAAACGTTAATGGTTGAAATGAAATTATGATATACAGTATGTGCGACAATTATCAGCAAACTTAAGATTTAAACGTCGAGTGATTTTCTATAAAACACGTTTGTTCAAACAAACGATCTAGGTTTATGAATAATTTCCCATTGAAATTATATTTGAACTTGTAAATGTGCAATTAAATCAAAATCAAGACATTATATTTACACTGGTTCAATGTATTTTAAATATGACAAACGTTGACTGCACAAAGACATATTGTGCACAAAGACACATTGATTTTGGAATATTTACACCAGTTGAACCTACGTTAGATATCCGGAACCCTTCTACTGTTTCCTGATCTCGCGTCTATACTAATAGAAAATGTCAATAATTTTACATTCTTGTTGTTCTTTATCTGACATCAAAGCGTCAAAAGGTATCAATTCTTTTTTGTTTTTAAAATTGAAATGAAATTAAAATACATGCAAAAAGTGTTTCTTCTTTCGATGGTGAAGCTTTTAATGTCGACTATGTATTAATATTTATTATTTTAATCAAGGCAACGTAATACATTTGATTATTGACATGAACTAAAAGAAGAATTAAATAAAGAAGAAAGTTCGTGTTCAAGTTAGCAATAAACGTCATTTAAATATGCTGACATTTATCAAACTCCTCACAGTGATTACCTCCCTTGGCAGAATTGTAATCACTGCCTTCACAGACGTCACATGATGATGAAAGTCACATGACGTAACGTCGAAATTCAAATGTAAATATCGACCGTTACATAGAAAATCTAACGTCATTTTTCTCTTTCTGTTTTATTTTTAACTTTTCGTACCTACGTCCGTTATATTTTATCAAAAAATTATCAAAAGTATACAAAATAATGAAAAATAAATTAAAAAGCTAAAAAATATAAAATATCAAAATATTGATATTTAAATGTTTGTGATGGCAGAGATCTCTGTACTGATAAGGGGAGATCACTGCGTAGGAGATTGGACATTTATAAGCAAACAACATAATTTTTTTCTATCGACGGATACAGCGGATACAGATACAATATCACATGTATATTACAAATGTAATGTGTATACTAGGGTAACCGATGACAAATTCACATCCATGCATAACATCGATAATCAATCATTCTTTTTATAAATTCAACACGTTTTAATTTTTATCACCAAATTATGGTTCGAACTAACAAATTCAACATCAGTTAAGAGTGTTATTTATATTAAGCACATGTATTGAGTATGGAAATCACATACATACATCCATTACAATTTGTTTTAGATACTTCTAATTGCTACTAAAATTATTATTACTGAGCTTAACGCATACACTTTATTTGTTAAAATGATTCTGTCCGAATGCGATGTTGGTAATTTAAACTAATTGAATGGCGGAAAAATGATTAAGTACTGTTTCAGTCTTTACCTGTTTACATTTTGATTGCTACTGTGCACCGTCTTGATATCTGTGAGCTATTCCCAGCATGCGTTCAACAATTAGGACAGATTAACATTATTGTAATATCGCTTTGAAAAAAATAAATTGGTTTCTCTGCGGTCAATAAGGGTAACATTTGTAATTCAGATATAAAAAATTTACATCTAGAATTCGATATTCATAACCATTAATAATTATTCATTTCGTAATTGGCTTTTACAATAAACCAAATCTATAAAAAATTTCCTGTTGAGCATGCATTTCATTTTGTGATACAGACCTTTTCTAATAATATATTGTATCAGAAGAAAAACAAACATACAAGATATTAATGACTCGTAAAGTGTATGGTGAATTGCTTAGAAAACTAATAATAAGTTTAAGTTCCAACCAAATCTCTATATTCAATAGAACAGCCGTGTGGAGCCTCGTAAATAAATTTATTTCACAACAGGCAGTCGTCAGTGTTATGATTTATGTGATGTAATGAAGTAGTCTTGCAGTCTCCTTTTTTATAGATGAATGTGCATACAGATAGTCAGGAACAGTTTTTGCTATTTAAGAAATTGGCGATTTAACTGTTACAAAATTATGTTAACGATTTTCTACATTCTGTAACCAAAATAGTTAAAGTCACAACTAAATTATGAAGCACTTAACAAATACTTATGAAGGCAGGCAAAGTTAACATTGGGCTATGCTTTGGATGATAGGGGTATTTGTCTAGCATCAAAAGCATAGCACAGTGTAATCTTGCCTGCCTACCACAATAACATCCCAAGCTCTTGTCAATAATCCTACAAGACGTTACCAATTAGACGCAGTTATTATTTAACTCCTTGGGATATTCTTAAAAAATGAAAACATAGGGATAAGATCCTGGAACTTCAAAGGGGTTGGTCCAGAAACAAATATCGCTAATACTTAAAGAAAATGAGACTTTCGAAAAAATAGTCAGATGGATACATTTAAATCTCAACTGTGGCGTCCGTCACAGTCAATGAGCTAGGGACAGGACGTGAAATGTTTGCACAGTTAGTTCAAGCGGGAAAATAGTTGTAAATATATTACAATTTGTGTATTTTTTAAAAAAAAATTCATCATGCAATCATTCATAAACTGTATATTCTCTCAATACATGGCATTAAACATTTCTAAATGAATTTAACGACAGTGCCATATTTATTTACTGGATTAGAAATACCCCTAAAGAATTTCGACAGCGATTGGAGTATCTGTTTCACCCTGTTACAACCTTCCTACACGTAAATTTAAAATAAATTACTTTTCAGCGCTTTATCAAAATAAGTCATGCATTCAGTGGGTAAATGTTAATAAATTGTGATTTTTAGGGAAACGAAATCATGTTGCTAAATGCCAAATGTAATAAATACTGAATATTTCTCAATTTTGCAAAATACTAAAAAAAATAAAATATACAGAACCATTAATAAGTTGTCTGTAACGGTATGAAACTTTTCTTTTTGAGACATCTGTTTCATCATTAAAAGAGGGCGCTTTGATAAGATAACAACTGATAAGGGAATACATAATTGATTGACCAAAACTTAATTTCATATTAATAATATCTTGTGGAAATACATTCAAAATAGTATTTTTGATTATTGCAATATTTTTGCAATATTTTACTAGTTATTTAGTTTCCTGATTAATATCAACATTTGTCAATACCACCATGTTCCTATTTAGTATAATGACACATATTGATGATAATATACATTATATCATTTTATTTTATGTTTTTGATGGGAAGCAGCACAGTTTCTTCAAATATAAAATATTTGCACAGACAGAGTTAATATGAAGAGAAAGCAAAAACAACTGTAAAAATTAGAGTTTGGTTATAAATGAGGAAATGTTTTACAAAAGTATTAGGCTGGGAAGAAGAACATACCTGAAGCACTTGCTCACACATTATGTCTTATATATACATTCCTTTTTGGAATGAGAACAGGAAAGGAAAAATATCAATTGTGTTGGGGAGATGTTGAAAATTGACTTTGGATTAATTTCATTTAGCACTGAATGCCAAACTAGGACTCGCGCTACGAACAAAAAAAGAGGTATAAGGTTTGTTTTACAGTGACATTTAAAGTTGTATAATCTTGGCTTATTCCAACACAAAACATCTCAAAGACTTGGTACAAAAACTCAATATGATTTTAGTACTTTTGTACATAGCTAAACCATCTTGTAAGAGAATTAATAAACGGTAAATTTAAATGCAGATGAAAGTCGGGCCTTATTTAAAAGAAATGAGGACTAAATACTTGCAAATGATTATACATGTACAGTATTTTCTCTCTTTTTTAAAATCCCCTTATGAATACAAAACATTTGTTTATGTTACGGTGCATTGTTGGGCCCAGGACATTTTAATTGGAAAAGTTAGCGCTGTAATGTCATTATTTGTGAATGCAATCCTATATCAAATTTTGTTAGAATTTAGCGGCTTAATGTGAGAAATGTTAAAATCTTGTTTGAGAATGCCTTGATTAATGATAAACATACATTTAATCACAGCATGTATCGGTTTCTCATTTTTTTAGAAATTGACACCACTCGTGAGAATATTGGGTTTGAAGCTCACTCGATGAAATAAAATTGTATCTTGCAAATATGCTCTATATACTTCAATTATTATCAACATCATCATACAAGTAATATTGTTGGAAACGCTTTTATTCAACGGAATATTTAGTTGTTGTTTTGGCTTTAACTCTGGTTATGCAATAAGCTAAACGCTATGTTGTATACTACGTAAAATTAACAAATCATAAGAAATTCAATTTAATCACTTAAAATTTATGAGTGAAAAGGAATTATAAAAAACACTGCAAAGATGCCAGCTTGTCACACTTGTGTCTAATTGCTTCAAACTGGAGGACTTTTTTTTCTGTTATAAATTTCCATTACTTCACGTCTTAAATGTTTAATATTTAACAGTATTTTTTCTTTAAATTCAGTTTGAAAATGTAGCTTATATGCAACTTGTATGAGCTTAATAGGGAAGGTTTCCAATTTGCAATTTCGGGCGCTTGTGCGATGTTCGGGCGATGTAACATTTCTTTGTGACAATTGTTATCCAAGTTAAATGGTCATATAAACTGCTTAAACAATTAGTATTAGCAGTCGGCCACTTTTGGAGAAATTAGTACTTATTGGTTTCCTTTTAACGCCTCCAGATATTATTAGAATTATTTACTCCTGCACACATTTATTACTACCTGATGCACAAGCGGTGATAACGAACAGCTGATAACGAAATTTGGTCGGTCTAAACTGACCTGTATATCACTGGACTAAATTTGTTTGCTTAATTTTTGTAATAAAAACTCACTAGTATAGATCAGTATAGATTTCAAATCCTGACAGGTCCTTTACAAACATCAAGTAGGAAAATTGTAAAACAATGTACTAAATATGTTTATTCTACTTTTATTGACCAACAAACCTTTATGTATTGTAAATAGTATACTCTCCGCCTGTTCAATATTCAACTAGAGTCGTATCACGAGCATTACGCTCTCAGTTTCTTGTTTGTTTATCACACTGGATGAACAGAAATTGCCAATTTTCATAGAATTTAACATGGAATAGTACTTTCAACTAGCATTACTCTGTCTAACTGGTCATGAACATGCAATGGTTAAAATGATAAAGGGAAACACAATCAAAATTAATAAAATTTAGACATTAAAAAAATGCATTCTGTTTTTAGTGGCAGTTTCTTTTTTTTACCGTCCGAAGCGTCTGTTTTTTACTTGTTGTTTAAATGGCGTCAGATAACTTCCGAACTGTTACTCCTTGCAGAAATTGGCAAATCACTATCATTTGTAATAGTTTTATGCGAGACAGACGGCTTTGAAATCATTTAACATTTCAATTTCACAGAAAGCATATATTGCTTTAATTTTTTGGACATAATTAACTAATTATTTTAACACGAAAAATGCTTTTAAAAGAAAACCAAGCTACTTAAGAATTTGCTCCTGTTTCACTTTCTGTTGAATGTAAAGCTGATCTTTTAATAGGCTGTTACTGATATTCATCATTTGATTTTTATTTTTAATCTGAAACAAACAATTTGCTATCATATTTTGTACATCCAAATTCTCACACTAAGAGTGTCTTTTCGAAAATTAGTACTTCCTTGGCACCGATTTGCTGAAAATTGTTAGCTATTTTTTGCTGGCATATATAAGTGCACTGTTTTCGGTACGGGCCTTTTTTACTTTGGCCACGGTGAATAAGGTACTTGGTATTTTAGCAAAATAATGAAGCTCAAACGCCACTCTCCCACCACAAAAATGTAATGTTTGGAATGTCGATTTTTTTTTATTTTCATACTCTTTAAAATTCTTCTGTCATGACTGTCATTACTGTATTTGGTTCCAGTGCACATGGTCATATGTGGGTCTTTAAAAACAAAATTTAGAACATTGCGGGGCTTATGCGATTTGCATCTTCTTTCATAATGTACTTATCACGTTAATTTGTGATAGTCTCTTAAAAGGCATATTCTATCATAACGTATGTGACTGATGTCGAGACATTCATTTATTTCATTTTTACTAAATGATGAAATAGTCATAATGATATTACTTTTTGGGCTAATATACGTGTAATATAAGTATGACTTGAGTATATGTCAATAACCCCTACTGTAATTATCTGTAGTATCGTCTTACTGAATGAGTTTGTTGTGTCAAATACAATAGACATTTTGAAAGAAATATAATCTGAAACAATACTTACTTGATCTTTTAATATATTAAAGGTCTAAAATGGAATATGTCTACATCTCATATATTGTACATAATATCAGTAAAATGCTGTGACATTGTCACATTAGATTTGTTTTTGACACTTTTAGCATTGTATACGTTTATTAGAAATTGTAGTCATGCAGTAAACTTGTCTGTCCTCGTCACTTTTATATTACTTGTATGATAGTTTGAATATGATATTATACACATGTCAGGCTAGCGTGAAGTTTATGATGTGCAATAATTATTGTATATAATCACCATATTTACTTGCTTTAAGCTATGTTTCCGCATTGATTAAGATACTTATTTAATTCATAAACTACAAGCCTATAATACAGTTTAGATCCATAATGGACTGAGTTGTTTACTTTTTCTAAAACAAAATCTCCTTAAATTAGTTTAACATATGATTAATTTCTTCTTTAAGTACTAATAAATACAATTCTCAAAACGATTGTATTGTATACAGGTTGCTTTTAATGTTTTATAGCAATGGTTTAATAATCATACAGGAAATAAGATGAAAATATGCATATATTTTCTAAGATGATTTCTTACACTTTCCATTAGGCTCGTGATTCTATAATTAAAATGTAAATGAATTTATCTTAATATCCATTAATGAATAACTTGTCATTTAATTCGAATCGACATCTCTTTGATTGTTCTGCTGATATCGATTAAATTTCTTCAACTGTTGTCGGGTTATGAAGTCAGGTATGAATATGTTTTTCAAATGTTTAATTTTTATAATGATTTCTTATATCATTTGATTAAACAATGACGCAAAAATGTTAATGCTTAAAAGGTTAATGACAGTGTTATGTACATGTACGACAATTATCAGCAAACTTAAAATATAAACGTGTGATTTCCTAAAAAGGATGTCTGTTCAAACACACCATCAAGATTTCTGAATAATTTCCCATTGGAATTATATTTGAACTAGGAAGTGTGCAATTAAATGAAAATCAAGACATTATTTTCACACTGGTTCAATCTACTAGTATCTAAAATACGACAAACTTTGACTGCTCAAAGACACATTGATTTAGGAATATTTACACCAGTTAAACCTACGTTAGATATCCGGAACCCTTCTACTGTTTCCTGACTTCGCTTCTATACTACAAGAAATGTCAAAGAATTTTATATTCTTGTTGTTCTTTATCTAACATCAAAGCGTCAAAAGGGTATTATTATTTTTTTGAAATTGAAATGAAATTAAAATACGTCAACGGTAAAACTTTTTTTCAGTCTTTACCTGTTTACATTTTGATTACCACTATGCACCGTCTTGATATCTGTGAGCTATTCCCAGCATGCGTTTAACAATTAGGACAGATTTACATTTTCGTTATCCTTCATGAACAGACTCAATCAAATCGAGTCTGCAATTTTCATGTAAATATGTTGAGAGTAATGCTTCCGGTAGATGACCCTTCTTGCAGATTTTTAAAACTAGCATTTATTCCACTTTGTTCAACAAAAGGTATTAGGCTTATTAAGTAATTGATTGAAATGGAAACGGACCTTTTAAAAAGGAACTCATTATTAACTCATAAAGGGAATGATGGATTGCTTTGAAAACTAGTTCCAAAAAGTTCCAACCGAATCTTTACATTAAAACAACAGCCGTGTGGAGCCTTGTAAATAGGTTTCTTCCCGCTTGGTGTTTCTCCTTTTAAGCAATTTAAATGAATGGAAGAAAGTTAAAACAAATACACCATAACAGGCAGTGTTATATTTAAAATGGTGTTATATAATGATCTTAACCCAATTTTACTTTTTAATACGTTTTCAAAATTTTAATAAGATTATCATGAAACTGGAGGCAGGCATGCAGCCACTAGGTCTTATTAACTTTTTTCCTTGTATCAAAATAAGATTTTGATATCTTAATTTCAGTTTTGATGCATTGCTTTGATAATAACTTTAAGATATGACATTTATTTAAACATATTAAAGGATATGGTATTCAAATCTAGTATCGAAGTACTACCTGCATATTTTATTATTTACGAGATATATAATTAATTAATTAATCAATTACTCATTTCATTTTAACAAATGTTTAAGGCAAATACATCTTAAGTTAAATAATAAGGAAATATACGATCGTTTGTTTGAAAAGTCTGAACAATTTATATTTGACACGGAATTGTTTTGTTGGTGACAAATCACGAAGTATTAAATTATCTGATTAAATGACGTGAGGCAAGTATTACATTTTTTGTATCCAGCAGTTTTATGGATAAAAAGGACTCACTAATAGGGAAGCAGGTGACATTTTGTGTCTTGAATTGAAATATCACTTATCTGATGGTTTTGAACTAATGTCTTGCTAACATAAAACCTGTCGGAAAATTCATATGTCAGATATATAATTGGATGTGTCTGTTTAATTAATTTCTTGCAAATAATTTACAGCTGACACGTTAGAAATGTACTGAATAAATTAAAGAAGACTTTTGAGCTGAAATAAATGATGCCGGTTACAAAAACGATTTTATTACTTGACATTCAAACAAGTTTACATGTCACAAAATAATTCACTATATATGAAATAGAATAGTTTTTGTATTGAAACTATATTACTTTATTGTATAACGTTTAACAACCTGAACTTGTTTTTAATTTATATATATGAGTATAAGGAATATCATCCAGCTTATTGGTATAATAGGTTATTATAACTTTTCCTTAAGTCAGTGCAGACAAAATATAATCAGATGAGCCTTAGCTTAGCATTAGTCTGGTACATTAAAATGTTTATAAATTTCATAAAACCATACTTTACTACATACAGCTTTATATACTTTAAAATAGTCACACAGAAAATGTGATATGTGTTTTTAATAAACTTATAACTCCGTTTTCCATATAACGTTATGAAAATGGAAAAGGAATATTCTTGAAAAACAAATAACAAAAGACAAATGATCTAACTAATGATCTAAGTTGCAAACAAATAACATGAAATCGTGAAAAAAGAAGAAAACAACACACTTATTATTCATTATATATCAATCAGTGTTTATTGTTTACATGTAATCTGTAATTTATCGACAACAGTGTCGTTTATCTAATTAACAGCGTGTCAAGAAAGCTTATATTTCATTGCCTGAATACACTGCGAGAAGATTTCCAGCGTTATATAAATGCTTTTCAATATCAATCATATCTTATCAAAATAACATAAAGAACATGAACGAACGTTCATATGGAATTTATAGTTGACAGGTTTGTTGATTGCAGTAATTAATACAAGACTGTAGTATATTTTTATGTTCAGAGACCTCTAGAGACTTAATATGTTCTTATTAGTTGAGACATAGTGATCATGTATTGCTGACAAAAAGAGCAGAAGCTTTTGAAAGATAACAACCAAATCTTATCAAAGAAAGAGATAAGATATACCTTTTTGACGTAGAAACTATTAAGAATCACAACAGGCAGGTGGTGAACAAATATTTTTATGTACAAAATTTCTTCAACTAGAAATACTTGCAGGGCTTCGCAAACGAATATAGTCAAGAGTTCATTTTTAAAAATTAACAAAAACATTTTTCAAATCTCTTTTTAAACGGTAAAATATAAAAACGGAATATAAGTCTCCCAATTTGCTGACAATATCAAGTATGCTATAATTTAATGATTAACCACTACAATAACGCTGAATTAATTTCCTAAGTAGGTTTAATATTACAAATTTCATTTTTATGTAACTTCTTGTCTTAAATGCCAACATAGGTTTTTGGTAAACTCTTGCTTTTCTATTATTCAAAATGTTCTTATAAATTACCTTTGAATCTATCCAAACGAGAAACATGATATCCAAATAGTATGTATAGCTGTTTTATAAGACTAAATGACATCTGTAAGAAATAAGTGAATATTTATACCTTCACAATTTCTATCTGAAAAAATGACAGCAGTATAAATAAATATTCATAAATTAATTTGACAATCAAAACAGGAGATAAAAATGTAGAAATCAGAATTTGATATGTTAACATATAATTCTATATATTCATAAACAACAAATAATTCACGTGCTGTTAAACAATTTCATATGCACCTGCACATTTGTTTTTTTTCTTGCTGTTTTAATATATCTTATCTTATAATAAGTATTGTATGTGACTTAAGAGAAATTTATTATTAAATTTACAGAAAAAATTATTTGATTTCCATTTATTTTTCTTTAAACTTGATATCATGAAAACACCTTGTTTTTTTAAAAATATGTACTTAATAGGCAAAAAGTTTGTGCCTGATTGTTTACAGTCTAAGATATTTCGGTAAATAGTGCCACTCATATTCAGAATCAAAACGACATATTGTGTATATTAATACATGTAGAGACATTTCGACAGCTGTATCGACAATAGTTAACTTTTCGGTCATGTTCAGATACTATTTTTGACCTTAAATCTCCCGTTCAAACATCGAGGGCGATAACTGTTATTCACGAGAAATTATACGTTTTTTCATATAAAAATTGCATTTCTATATTAAGAATATCTAAACTCACGACTCACTGGTTATTATTATAATTCAGCAGATCAATATATGAAATAATCTATTGTTTGAACAGTCGCTCTCTCTACAAGCATTCTGTTTATAAAAATTGATGATTTTTGCCTTTGCTTGAATTAAGCGAAATATTCGAATTCTAATAATACTCTTAATATATTCGATTATAATTATTATATTCTTTTGGTCATAAATGTTTATTTTAAGTTTGCAAACATATTACCATTTGTGTAAGTTTCCAACAATTTTTCATCATGCAATGAAAGGAATTCTACACTATCTTACTCAGCATGTTTCACTCTGATAAAAATCATCAATCATTCATAAATCGTTCTTTCTCTCAATGCATGACATTAAACATTTCTAAATGAATTTAACGACAGTGCCATATTTATTTACTGGATGAGAAATATCCCTATAGAATTACGACAGCAATTTGAGTATCTGTTTCACCCTGTTACAACCATCCTACACGTAAATTAAAAATAAATTACTTGTCAACGCTGTATCAAAATAAGTCAGCCATAAAGTGGTGTTAATCGTTGTTAAAAGTTCGTGAAATTTTTGGGAAAACGAAAAAAAGATTGTAACTTATTGCCAGCAATCATAGAGTGGTCATTTAATTACAAAAACAAATTTCATACATATAAAAGAAAAAACAAAAACTCTGGCAATCATTACTGAGCCCAAATCGATACACAAATTGTGTAAAGAATATTACTAAGAAATCATTAATAAATTGATAAATTGTATGTAATGGTACGAAACTTTTCTTTATAAGACAGCTGTTTTATTATCCAAAGAGGGGGCTCTGACAAATTAACAACTGATAAGGGAATACATAATTGACAAAACGTATTTTTATATATTTTAAATGATATCTTTTGGAATACATTCAAAACATTATTTTTGGAAGAATATTTTGCCTTATTTAGTCTCTTAGTTAATATCAATTGTCAATAACATCATGTTTATATTTGCCATAATGACACATATTGATGATTACTTTATTCTATGTTTTTATGGGAGGCAACAAAGGTGCTCCAAACATAACAAATTTACATAGACAAAAGAGGAAGCAAAAACAACTTGCAAATTAAGAGCAAAGTAATAAACCACACACAGATGAGATCCTAGATGACAATATATCTTATAGAAGTATTAGGCTGGGACACTTGAAACGAAGACACCTGAAGCACTCATTCCTTATGTCTCGTTTATCTCGTACATCCCACTTCGGAAAGAAATACATCAATTGTGTTTAGATTATGTTGAAATTGGGCTCGATAAATCAAGTGACTTTGGATTTATTTCATTCAACACTGAACGCAAAACTAAAGCTCAATCTAGGAACAACAAATGAAGCATACGATTTGTTTTACAGTGACAATCTGATCATATTAACTGTTTTAAAAATTTGTATTAGTTGTCGGTCACTTTTGGAGAAATTGGGACTTACTGGTTTCCATAGTTGGACCAACCATCGAGTTTGACCAATTGTGTGATAAGATAACGTCATACAAATAATGAAACCACCAAGTTTATGAATATGCATAACAGTTTATTTTTTTAGTCTATATGGAGGGGTGTGCTTCACCATGTGACAAATAACTCTTCTTTATTGATTTTTGTTTTCATACGGTATTTCAAGCTATATTTTACAAAATGAATAATTACACATCATATTTTCTGTTGAATAAATTATTCTAATTAGATGAAGCAGGTGTCTATAGAGTATAACGATTCATGCCACAGGAGTAAAATAAATTTTGATTTGTTGTATAAATTCATTTTTAGTCAGAAGATACATTTTAATAATAAACGTTGTTATAGTCTTATTCCCTTGTTCCAAGGCGGCGCCCCTCTATGTTCCTCAGATGTATGTCTATGTTGTTTCATACTGTTTTGGTGACACTTGTGTCCCTTGTTGTTTTCTCGTCTACGGTAAGTATCTTCCCCTTTGCCCCTATTTTATTTTTTTATTCATCCCCCCTTCCCCGGGTCTCCTGTTCCCTGCCCCTGTGCCCTTCGACTTTATGGGCCTATTATTCAATCATTTATTTGTTTTCTTTTAGTTCCTTGTCGGTCACTAATTATTTATGATTTTGGTGGTTAGCCTGCCCATGCTCTGTCTTGTGCCCTGTCCTGTTTTTGTTTGGGGTCCTCCTGGGCTCCTTGCCACTAGCTCTTGTTACTGGGTCTGTAGGGGTTGCGTTCTTTGAACGCCGCCTCTTGTTTATCATATTTTATTACTAAATTGGAAAGAATCAGGGGGAAAAGTAAAGATATTTTGACAATTAAGGGATACTGATCATATATTCTCTATAATGCCACTTTTAAACACACTCTCATTTACGCCTGTACTGACATGTATATCACTAGATTAAAGCTGGCTGCATAATTTTGATATGATAATAAAACTTACTAGTAATCAGTATAGATTTCAAATCCTGGTAGATCATTTACAAACATTTACTAGGAAAAATGTGAAACAATGTTTGCTAATCAAATACTACATCTGTTTATTCTTCTTTTATTGATCACCAAACCATTAAGTATTGTAAATAGTATATTCTCCGTCTGTTCAGTAATCAGCAAGAGTCGTATCACGAGCATAACGCTCTCAATCTTTTGTTTGTTTATCACACTGATGATCAGAATTTACCAATTTCCAAAGAATTTATCATAAAATACTACGTATACCTTTCACGTTTTGTTACAGACTATTTGGAACTCTTTTGGTTTAACCTTTTAGAACGTAAGCTGTATGTATCGTTCGGTAAAATGATAAAAGTCTCTAGAAGGTTAATGTAGCATAAGGTGTAGAATTGGTACTACTTTTCTGTTCTTCTTAATTCATTAAAAAAATCTCCGAAAGAAACAAAGTCAAATTATCTTTGAATACCTTCCACGATGTTATTTATATTTCTTAATGCCATCTGTTGATCAATTATTGTCCGAATTATTTGTTTACATGCTATTGTGAAATTTGGTTCGATATCAGTTTCTACCACGTAAATACAACTATCTTATAGACACTGATGTTAGGCAAACATTCCATACTTTGTATCCAGCAGTTTAATAATGTAAGACAATATTCTAGTCAACAATCAATAGTTTCACAAATCATTCTTTGCTAAGTTCATTCGTCAATGTAGAATAAATAAGTCCTCGGCTAAACAATACAACTTGAATAATGTACTACCTTATAATATGTACTGTCTTCAACATCTCTTTCAGTATCTTTAAAATCAAAAGTGTTAATATATGAACTCAAACATGTTATTTTGAAAAAAGGCAGATTTATCTATTCATTCAAATTTAGAAAAATAGAAATACCTACATATTAAATATATTTTCTTCCGATTTTAAGATGAATAGAAAGTAATTGTCTTGAACAAACAGTCTAATCACTTTTTTCTAATCACTAATTTGTACGGTTATACTAAATTGTTATAAGGTGCTGTCCTTTTCTGTAGAGTTAAATAGTAAATGAACATACTTTCGAAATCAGGACACTAAAAATTAATAGGAATTAATATTAGCATAATCATTGTTTGTAATGATATAACAAAACTATAAGAAAATAATAAATACTTTCATGATTAAAAAACTATGGTCTGCTACATAAAGACGACACAAAAGTAGGTTCGATGGTGCGAGGGCGAGACGTGACTTTTGCGCACCAATTTCGTCTTAACAAAAAACAAAAGACAATTCGTTTTAACTCAAGCAATTTAAATGTCAGATATATAATGTGTGGTGTCGGTTAGATTTCTTTCGTTCAAACAATTTACAGACGTATACGTAAGAAATGTGTCTCACGAATTGAAATAAAAATTGATACAAATGTGTATAATTATTAAAACTGAATTTTTTGATTTTATATTAAAATATTGTTCAGTTCAAGGTAAAAGTCCATAATATCAAGATGTACTGTTGTTTTATTAAGACTTGCTAATATATCTCATGAGAATATGCACATGAACTCTGGTACATTTTCCATATGTATTGATGTTAAAGGTCAATATCGATGCTTCTTACTTCAGTGTGCACATTTATACTTAACAACAACAACAACAACAACAGAAATAATAATGCAATACAATTTTGTGTGGCTAATCTCATATCTTCACAGATCAATTTAATTATATTTTCTTCATTTTAAATTTAATATTCTTTCACAAAAAGACAGAAAAATATACAGCACTTTATTAAACAACATAATCAAATCATTTGTTATTTCATAGAATAATGTGTTTTGGAAATGAATTATTGAAAGAAGGAAGAAAATATATTTTAGGATTCATTTGGCGTTAATTGGTTGTGCCGAAACACTGTTTTAATCAGTTAACAGCAGATTATTTCTGTAATAACTGTTATGATACGAGAATGTAAGAATCAAAAGTTACTTGTTATCGTTTTTGGAAATTCACGCTTACATACATCAATGTGATTAAACGTTTTGTTTCTGTATAGGACTCCTTTGTTGGTCTAGTCATAAATGTTTTATATCATTTCAATAAAACAGTTCTTCTGATATATAATCACTTGAAATAACAAATATAGCATGTAAAAAAAGGTGTGAAATAAATAAATCTTATTCTAGTTATCCTATTTCATTTGACAATAAGCGGCAAGGTTATTTTGTTATAAGTTATATACATTTTGTAATTTCTATTTCATTTTTTATCCAATTAATTGGAAACTGGTTAAATTCTGTTTAATTGGTCTTAAACATGCAAAGGTAAAATGAAAAAAAAATCAAATGATTTTAGACATTTAAAAATGCATTTTGTTTTCAATGGCAGCTCCTTTTTTACAATCCAAAGCGTCTATTTTTTTAAAACTTGTTTCAATGGCGCCAGATAATTTCCGAACTGATAACCCCTGCAGAAATTGCCAAATCATTATTATTTGTAACAGTTTTGTGTAAGACAGACGACTTTGAATCATTTAACATTTCAATTTCAGAGAAGGCAAAGAATACATTTTTTTTTTCAGGACATAATTAACTAAATAAATTTTTTTAACACGTAAAATGCTTTTAAAGGAAAACACAATTCGTGCAACAATCTATATAATAATTTGCTCCTGTATTACTTTCTGTTGAATGGAAAAGTATCTTATAATAGGCTATTAGTGATATTCATCATTTGATTTTGATTTTAAATCTTAAACAAACAATTTGTTATCATGTTTTGTACAAAATCTCACACTTAGAGCGTCATTTCAAAAATTAGTACTGCCTTTATATCGACTTGCTGAAATAGTTTAGCTGTTTTAAGCTGGTATATATTAGTCTACAGTTTTATTTCCCATCTTCTCTAGATATTAGTTTGTTATCAGTGATAGGTGCTACCGTAAATATATTTAAAGATGATAATAAGCCTATCTTTAAAGATGATAATAAGCCTATTAGGATGGCAAATAACATTTCCGGGAGATTTCTGCGTGGCATGTTCATTTCTTGGACGGAGATCTTTTTTCACCTCTATATAAAGTGCATAATTTTTCGTTAAAAAAACACGTTATTCTTTAGCCAATCGTTTAAACACCGTTTTTCTGATCTCGTTGCAAATTCTTTTTTGTACAACTTTAGAGGGTCTTCATTGCATAAAATGAAGTATAAAGCCGTAACCCAAACAATATGTCCAGGAAGTTTCCGCATGGCATGGCCATTTTTTGACCGGCGTTTTGTTCTTTATGTATATAAAGTACATAAAAACACCATTATCTAAAGCCAACCATTAAGGCACTTTTCATATGATTCCGTTGCAGATTCATTTTCTTACAACTTTGGAGGGGCTTCTTTGCACAAACAGAGAACCAAAGCCCTAGCATAGAAACGGAGATCTGTTTCCACCTGTATATTAAGTGCATAAATTTTGTAAAAAACACGATATTCTTGAGCCAATCGTTTAAACACAATTTTTCTGATCCCGTTGCAAATTCGTTTTTATACAACTTTAGATGGTCTGATTAGATCTACTTATGGTCAAACTATAAACAATCAATAATTTTTTCCGGTTTTGTCGAAACTTTCAAAATTTACATTTACGAAATGATGAAAAAGTAATAATGATATTACTTTTTGGCTTTTGTATGCGTACTATAAGTATGACAATGACTTGAGTAGATACCAATCACCTAGTATGTTGTAGAGATCTGTTACAGTAGTATCGTCTTACTAAATGATTTTGTTGTGTCAAGTACAATGCACATTTTATAAGAATTATGATCAGAAACAATAGCATTTATTTACTTGACCTTTAAATATATTAAAGCTCTAAAATAGAATATGTCAAAAGATCATACATTGTACATAATAGCAGTAAAATGCTGTGACATTGTCACATTAGCTTTGTTTTTGACACATTTAGCATTGTATACGTTTATTAGAAATTGTAGTAATGTAGTAAACTTGACTGTCCTCGTCACGTAGGATAATGTTTATATAATATTATTCACCAGTCAGGCTAGCATGAAGTTTATGATGTGTTATGATTATTGACAAGAGTCACCATATTTTCTTGTTTTTAGCTATTTTTTCCACAAAGATTAAAATACTTATTTAATTCATAAACTACAATTATCTATAATGGAATGAGTTGTTTATTTTTCATTAAACAATAACGGCTTCAATTACTTTAACCTATGATTACCTTTTACTTTGAGTATTGATAAAAACATTTTTCCGAACGACTGTATTGTATACAGCTTGCTTTTAATGTTTCATAGCAATGGTTTTAATAATCATACAGGAAATAAAATGAAAATATGCATATATTTTCTAAAATAATTACTTTCACTTTCTATTAAGCTCGTGGTTCTAGAATTAAAATGTAAATGAAATTATCTTAATATACATTAATCAATAATCTATCGGCATACAGAGATATGCAAACCCTCTTTTATAGTCTACAACTGGTGTCGGTGTATCTAGTCAAGTATGAATAAATGTTTTCAAATGTTGAATCTTTATAATGATTTCTTGTTATCTTTAATAAAAAATGAATTGAAAACGTTAATGGTTGAAATGAAATTATGATATACAGTATGTGCGGCAATTATCAGCAAACTTAAAATTTGAACGTGTGAGTTCCTCGTTTGTTCAAACACACGATCTAGGTTTATGAATAATTTCCCATTGAAATTATATTTGAACTTGTAAATGTGCAATTAAATCGAAATCAAGACATTATATTTTCACTGGTTCAATGTATTTTAAATATGACAAACGTTGACTGCACAAAGACATATTGTGCACAAAGACACATTGATTTTGGAATATTTACACCAGATGAACCTACGTTAGATATCCGGAACCCTTCTTCTGTTTCCTGATCTCGCGTCTATACTAATAGAAAATGGCAAAACATTTTACATTCTTGACATCAAAGCGTCAAAAGGTATCAATTCTTTTTTGTTTTGAAATTGAAATGAAATTAAAATATGTACAAAAAGTGTATATTCTTTCAACGGTGAAGCTTTTAATGTCGACTATGTATTAATATTTATTATCTTAATCAAGGAAACGTCATACATTATATTATTGACATGAACTAAAAGGAGAATTAAATAAAGAAGAAAGTTCGTGTTCAAGTTAGTAATAAACGTCATTTAAATATGCTGACATTTATAAGCAAACAACATCAATTGTTTCTATCGACAGATACAGTGGATACAGGTACAATATCACATGTATATTACAAATGTAATGTGAAAAGGTAAACGATGACAAATTCACATCCACGCATAACATCGATTATCAATCATTCTTTTATATATTTAACATGTTTCATTTTTGACCAATTCGAACTCACAAACACATTCAACATAATTTAAGAGTGTTATTGATATTAAGTGCATGTATTAAATATGGTTATCACATTCATACAGCCATTACAATTTTGTTTTAGAAAAACTACTTAATACTACTAATTGCTACTAAAATTATTATTACTGAGCTTAAAGCATACACTTTATTAGTTTAAATGCTTCTCTCCGAATGTTATGTTAGTAATTTAAACAAATTGAACGAATCATGAAAAGTAAAAATAGTCTTGATAATAAAGATAAAATATATAGGATATAATGTTTTCAAAATGACGGAAGTATGATTGAGTACTTTTTCAGTCTTTACCTGTTTACATTTTGATTGCTACTGTGTACCGTCTTGATATCTGTGAGCTATTCACGGCATGTGTTTAACAATTAGGACATATTTACATTATTGTAATACCGCTTTAAAAACAAGAGCTGTCACAGGAGACAGCGAAGCTCGACTAATGAAATACTGCACGCAGTAAAGAAGACAAAACTATGAAAGAAAAATCATTATGTATAATTATGTATTAAGTTATAGTGAAAAAAATAACATTTGTTAACATACATTTCAAGTTCAAGGGGGAATAATTCTGGAAATACCGTAGTCACGGTAGAGTTATGAACCTTGTCACACAACATGTGGGTAATGATAAGAAATATATATTTGACGTAGTTATAATATTTCTTAAAGATAATCCTAAGGTCAAAGAGAGATAAATCTAAAAATATTGCTTCAAGAGTTATGAACCTTGTCACATAAGATGTAATTGATGATAAGGAATAAGTATTTGAAGTTTGAGGTAGATACCTTCAAAACGAAAGAAGTTAAAGTAAAAAAATAACATTATTCAAGTAAAAAATCTAAGTTTATGCGGAGATAATTTTTGCAATATTGGTGCTATGGAGTTATGAACCTTGTCATATAACATGTGGTTAATGATAAGGAACATATATTTGAAATATGAAGATCCCTCAAGAAATAAATAAGTAACAGTAAAACAGTATGTTCAAGGGGAGATGAATCTGAAAATATTGGTGCTAGAGTTATGAAACTTGTCACATAAGATGTGGTTGATGATAAGGAACATATTTGAAGTTTGAAGTTGATACCTTAAGGAGTGAAAGAGGTATAGTGAAAAATATTTTACTGCACCAAAATTTAAATCTGGACGCGGACGCAGACGCCGACGCCGGAGCGAGTAGGACAGCTCTCCATATACTTCGTATAGTCGAGCTAAACTATGGGTTTCTCTGCGGTCTTTAAGGGAAAAATTTGTAGTTCAGATATAAAATATTTACATACAGAATTCGATAATCAAAACCATTGATAAATTCTTCATTATATAATTGGCTTTTACAAAAAACTAAATCTATAAGAAATTTCCTGTTGAGCATGTATTTCATTTTGTGATACAGACCTTTTCTAATAATATATTGTATAAGAGGTTGCAGAAGAAAAAACACACAATATATTAATTACTCGTAAAGTGGATGATAAATTTCTTAGAGAACTAATAATAAGTTTAAGTTCCAGCCAAATCTCTACATTAAATACAACAGCCGTGTGGAGCCTCGTAAATAGCTTTGTTCCCGCTTGGTGTATCTCCTTTTAAGCCATTTCTAATACATTTAAAAAATGGATGAGAATTAGTTAAAACTATTTCACAACAGGCAATGTGATATTATGAAGTAGTCTTGCAGTCTCCTTTTCACAGATGAATGTGCATACGGATAGTCAGGAACAGTTTTTGCTACTTAAAAAAATGGCTATCTAACTATTACAAAACTATGTTAACAATTTTCTACATTCTGTTACCAAAAAAGTTAAAGTCTCAACTAAATTAAGAAGCACTTAACAAATACTTAAGAAGGCAGACAAGATAACATTGTGCTATGCCTTTGATGCTAGAGGTATTTGTCTAGCAGCAAAAGCATAGCACAATGTAATCTTGCCTGCCATTCCCAATTACATCATGAGCTCTTCTCAACAATTATACAAAACTTGACCATTTAGACCAATTTATATATAACTTCTTGGGATATTTTAAAATAAAAATGAACATATTGGGATACTATCCTCGAACCGCAAAGACGTTTGTTCCAAAAGCAAATATCGATACAGAAAATTAGACGTTGGGAAGAATAGTCAGTTGAGGTACATTTAAAACTCAACTATAGCGTTCGTAACCGAGTGGTTAAAGTCCAGGTACATAACGTAAAGTGTTTGCACACTTAGTTCAAGCTGGACAAATACTTGCAAACTTTACAAAATTGCTACAGAGTCATGAATATTAACAATGCTCGCACGTATTTTCTTCAGAAAGGTAGATTTGTATGTTGTTTTGAGATATCTTAAGATGATGCCCATTCCTCAATATTAAGGCACACTTGGTTATGGTTGAACAAGATATTTTTATGTTTGAAACTTTTTTGGAACATGCAAATTAAAACATTTACACACGATTTACAGAAACATATTTCGTCTCTTTCGGTGATCTTCAACACTTTTAGATATAAAAAGACAATCCGAACAGAATTGTTATGTGTCAAATCTCAAAATATGTACATGACCAGTTTACATCTTCAATAATTCGTCAAATTAGAAGGTAGAAAGCTAAAACTCAAAACCGAGTGTGTCATAAACATTGCCTTAAGGAATGGACATATTAAAACTATTTCAAAATAAAATACAAACCAACTTACCTGTAGAATAAGTGCGTGTGTTGTAAATATTCATGACTCGGCAGCCATTTGGTCAAGTTTGCAACTATTTTTCTCGCTTAAACCAAGTGTGCAAACACTTCACGCCCTATCCCTTGATGTGGTGATTTTGAGTATGCATTTGTCATAATAACATATTATTCTCTGTAAAATGTAAACATTCTCATAACATGTGCAAATCTTAATGTAATGATCAATTTTAATACTAACACATCGACTGTGTATTAAAAAAAGCAACAAAAAACAACATGTTGACACATATATTCCATGATCAGATTTCTTAGAGATTCAGAACCAGTCATTAAGTAATTCAAAATAAATGTTTAATAGCTTACATCATATCATGACAATTGAATAAAAATAATTATTTCAGTAATTGGTTAAAATAATTAAGTATTAAGTTTATTTCAATTGAATACAGTTTTAAGGTTAATAAATATTTAAAAATGTTCAGAGTATTTTCTATTCGGAGCAAAAATATTTTACTACATCATTTTCATATTTATTTTAATAATTGTTCGTTACCTGCTTCATATTTCTTTTGAAACCTGTCAAGTAACTATCGTCTGGTAAAGTCTGGTACTTAAGACAGCTTTTGACTTTGTTCATTTGTCCTGAGGTGTGATTTGTATTCAAAGCACAAATTGACAACTGTCTGCCGGACGGCGTTTTATTCCGCTTTATAAGAAGTCGATTTTTGCTTGGACCGCGAACGCACATCTCAGGTATTGATGCGTACAGACTAAATTGTAATATTGTTTTATTTGGAACTTACATGGACTTTGAACGTGTGCAAAATTATTTTAGGATCAGGCGTTATATTTTTGTTTTACCTCGCTTGTTCACGACTTTGTTGGACACTCATCGTACATTTTTGCAATTGTTTTCTGAAAAAGTTTTTTTGTTCATATCATTTGTCTATTTTCTATTGTTCTTATTTTAATTCATACCTCCTTACTAAGAGCCATCACTTTTACACAACATTGTTATAATCCCGTTGATTATCTTTTGTTGCTTATGTGCACTTTAATTGAGAAATTGTTGGCACGAACTACGGTTTTTGTATAACTTAAAAATAAAAATTCTGAGTAGCGCATATTTACTTTTTTCCATTGACGCCAGGTCCAGAACTCACAGGCTAGACAAAGACCGCTTGTTTCGTTCGACCTGCGACTTCAACCAAGAAAATCACAAAACAATATTATCATGACCAAGTTTGGTTACAAGACAACACGAGTACAAAACTATAAAACTTTAAAAAACACTTTTAGTTGATAAAAGAGGAAGGAGGAAAAATTCAAAGTAATATATACTTTTATAATCATCTGGTTTGTAAACAGACGAAAAATCACAGGAAGCAAAAAATATGTTTATCGCACAGCAAGATGTCAAAGAAGAAAAACGACATTTGCGCTGATAAAATAAATCTCCATGAAATAATTCATAATATGATGAAAATGATATTTGATGAGGATAATAAATGTATAGGTTTACAGTTTTATGAAAGCTTGATTAAACAGATTACTGAAAGAAGGGTTTAGATGAAAATGAAAATATAACACAACGAGAGAATTGATGGACATGTCCGTTGACAACATTCAATTGAACATGCAACCACGTATAATAAACCTTATAATTAGCAATATGGAGAGTAGACAGGTTTAAGAAAATTGAACGATTGTCGTTCATTAATTATTAGGGTAAAACGTTTACAAAATGAAAATGAAGTGTATAAAAATTGAAAGAACAATAAGAGACAAAGATCCAACTACTATTAAATATATGGTATTTTGATGCATTTGGTACTCTTTATACCTGTATGAATACTTGACATGGACTTTGAACTACCTTTGGCATAAACCGAAGCGATGGTTAGTATTCCTCTTAACAAGACAAGGTATTTGTGCATTTTTATGTTAAGCCTTAAATGACTAACATTCTATGTATAACAGATTTACATTAAAGGCAATAATTGCTTCCTTCACATTTGTATATAAGTAATCAATTTGCTGAAATTTCTATTTGGCAGTACGTATTGTCTTATACACAATGTATAAAAAGATCAAACATTATATAACACTGTCCTCTGTCTATGATGAACGTTTAAACAGAGAAATGATTGCAAGTAAAATGATTATAATTAGTAATGTAAAACGTTGACGATACAGAAGGTGGTGCTGCAGGAAGAACATATTTTTTTCATTTATATCACACTCAATAATATTCCTTTAGAACGGTCTTATGCAATCGCATTAATAACTACCATATTTACACGTACACGTTTTTTTCCCCATTCAACCAACATCCGAAAAAAGGACACAAAGCCAAAAAAATAAATTACACACTTGATATTGATATGAATCTCTTGGGCAAGCCGCCTGACCGATATTATGCATTGACATTAAAAATTGTTATAAATTCAACAATAAACTTCAACTTTTTTCAAATAATGCATTCATCATGAACCAGAAATTATCTTGTATCAAATTCCACTAGGAACGCTTTAAAATCCAGATGTAAAACGAAATATTCCTCTTAAAGATAATGCGTGTATCCAAAGCTGAACGTAATACATATACTTTATCAAACACGCGGATTTCGTGCATGACACCTATCGAAAACATAAACCGGGTTAAGGAAAGTTGATATTCTCCCTAAACTTAAATCATTACTATTTTATTAAATTTTAATGAATTAAACACGCTGAAACATTTTCTCGTTTAAATATGATATTAAAGTTAATTGATGTTTAAACATATGCATTCTATATCAAACTGTTCCAAGTGTTTATGACTGTCTTAGATTTGACAGTTTGTCGATTATTGACGGTATATTAAGAGAGATAAATAACAACCACGTCAAGATCTTAAAGACAACATGCTATTGCGATGAATTAATCAATTTTGTTTCAAGCTTTGACAGACGTTTGTCAAATATCACTTACGTAAATTAAATCGACTTTGATAACATTACATCTTAAATGTACAGATTTCAGAAAACAGTTTAGTTATAATTTTCATTTTCTGTATTCAATTCCTATCTACATTATTGCCACAAAGGTTAAAGAATATAAATAAAATGTTGCAATGCTATAGCATACAGAGTAGAAAGGGTTATGTTGGATATTTCAAATAAAGTCTTTTAAGGACATTTTATAAACAAGTAGCAAGGCACAAAATAATTTCAAAGGTACACACAGGATAGTATTAGAAAATATTGGAGTCTAGCTATTTATGTGTCCGGCGCATCGAAATAATAAAAAAACAAGTTTTAAGAATATATACGGTAATCAATAAAGCATTTATTTTACATTTAACAAAATATACAGAAAAGACATAAGAATATTTAGGGTACATCTGTAAAGCAGTACGCTTTTAAGTGCATACTTTAAAAAAATTTAATACACACTCGAGGGAACTGACCAAATCAACAATCCTACCTCTAGAAAAAATCAAGTGATCCTTTTTATCAAGAAAGGATAAAATGTTTTATTGATTCACTATTACGATAATTTCAGGTTATTTAAAGGAATGTCACAAACATGTGCCAGTTCCATAAAATTTTGTGATTTTTTTTTGTACAAAATGATGTTTTTCAAAATGTTATCCTTAGTACAGTGTTACGCCATTATGTATTGCTTATGTTTTACGTGACATTTACTTAGTGCATTAGGTGAATGCCATGTTTCAACTTGTATTCTAATAATTTGCTCGTGTCTATTGGGAACGTTTTAAACGATAACAAATTGGGAGTTATACATACTTTATATACCAAACCGTTGTTCAAGAGAAACTATCATTAAGGAAAAACGCACTGATATTCCCCAGTGACGTAACATGTTTGAAGAAGACGCTGTTTTGTCAAAATTAAAACAACCTGTATTTAAAAGAGTTTTTCTCTCATTTATACTCAGTTGAACTTGCTGAACGTGTATGCTTGCTAAGTCACTCAATTACCAAAAGTGTTGTTTACAGATATTTGTAGAGTTTAGAAAAAACATGACGCTTTTATAAAAATGTTTATTTTCTTAAATGCTCCAGTTTAAATAATAAATGCGTAATATACATTTTGATATAACAGGGGTGGGGGGATCGAACTAGATGACAGTTTGTCAATAATTGGAAATACATATGATTACGTTTAAAAATCCCGATTTTACTATTTGTTTAACTCAAAAAAGTATTCTTTGATCCGTCTCAATTTTCGTTAATAAATGAAGTGCCAAAATTGCCCCATCACTTGAAAACAATAACTCATACTATCAAAGATCATTAATATTGATAATTTTATAATAAAAATGTTCAACAAACATATCAAATATGAGCTATCTTGACTGTCAGCTTGACACTATACATTTGTTTCAGTTAACTTTTTGTGTTATTCAAATTCAGAGCGGCGTCTTTATTCAAAGGCATCATTGTCCCGGTGGATTTATAGGTTTTATAGAATCATATTCTTTATGGCAGAGAAGATAATCTTTTGCTCGTGTTTTGATAGATTTTTAACTTGTTGTTAATTTAATTTCCTCGGCAGAATAAATAGTGATTTCCTTTTTTGTCCATAAACTCAGTGAATTACAAATTCTACAGCCTTACAAACACATACAAGTATGTGGACATTTTTATGAAATGTATTTTATGCTTTTGACTTAAAGTTATGAGAGTAGTATTGATATCGACGCTTTAGTTCATGACCAAGTTTAGTATATCAGTATGGTGACCTAGTAAGGCGGTAAGTAACTAGTAAGTAACTTTTCCCCTGTTTTTATATGATGTTAAAAATAGAAAAATCAAACTAGTCCGACTACTAACTTCTCCCCGGAGATAATACTCACCTCAAAGATATCTATACCTTGCATCTATATCTTTACATAGAGCTCATTTATTTTGAGAAAATTTAAACTTTCAGAGGAGCATTAACTAATATCTCAAAGTACTTTAAAAATAAGTCTCATAAAACGGCATTATACTTGTTGCTAACAGCGATATTTACTTAAATTTGATGTCATAAATGTGTATTTACCTGAAAGGCATACGTATTTAAACGAACTTTAGTAGCTCATGTTTACACATCCTTTGAAATACAAAATAAAAGTCAATAAAGTCAACATGTAAAATGATGTTATTGTATACATTTGCTTATGTTATATGAAAAAGCCGGCATTTATCACTAGGACTTTGAAAAAAGAGAACAATCCATTAGACAAATGACAGAAACACCAGTTGTACTGTAAACACAATATTCTTTCATCTAGTCAACAATCACTTCAATCAATCGATAGCTTTCTCAAACCTTTTGTTCTAACAAATGCGATCACATCAAAGGCCACTATTACAACCCGATAAAAACAAATATATATTCATATCTATAATTGCACTGCGTTTACTTGATTCAACAATAATCTTTGACCGATGAAAGGTTTCAATAGAAGTTTGAATAGGCAAGAATCGAGTGTTAAATAACTTACTATTGGATAATCAGAGATGATAGGGAGAAAGAGAGAGAAGTTGGAGGGATAAAATTTTAAAGGTTGTAAGCTTTCATATCATTTGCAAAGTCAAATTGAAAGGTAACACGTTTGATAACGAATTTATGCAATTAATGTATTAAGTACTAGAATTTGTTGATTAATAATTCAAAAGGGATTAAACTGAAAACGCAATAATAATTTACGCAATATTAATATTACTTGAAAATAGTGAGCGAATTGTTAGACATTTGAAAAAAAAGGTTCTTTCGTAAAAGAGTAAAGAATAAAAACACTGTACTTAGTGACATTCAAGTGGTTAATCGCATAGTGCTTAGCGAAGTGCCGATGAAATATGCAAAGTCCACACTTTGTGTACACTTAAAATAACACTACTTCAATTATGGATAACACCAATAAGAATTGTTCAAATGATGCAACTGGGACAGGAATTGACTGCAGCTGTAAGAAAGTAAATCCAGTTCTTAGCTTTTCCGAGAAAATGCGTTCTATGACTGCTGTACAATCTGATGTAAGGGATTCAGATTCGTCGGGTGAACACACAGGTGTTGCTCAAGATGTTATACCAAGCATTCTTAAAAATATTAAAATTCTTTACGGCATAATAGCATCGCTGGTTGTATTTATCATTCTTGGATTATGGATTATTAAATTAGAGATAAATGCACTTAGGCACGAATGTTTAAATATAGTTCCATCAAGAACGTTAGATATTCAGAATTATGGGATTATCGTTGATAAAAGTGAATTTCAAAATGTGTTATTTTCTAAATCTAAAATTAGTAGAAGAGCAAAAAGGGAAAGTCATGTACGCAAATCATTTCAAGAAGAGGTGAGTGCTTTTATTTCATAACAAACCATGATCATATCTTTTAAAACGTACTCTGTTGATATAAATATGATACATAAGTCTTAAGTTTATTAAACATATTTTTTTTTCATTTTTTTTCTGGATAAACTGAGTAAGATCCTTTGTTTTATTAAGGCTAATGGTGAATATTTATCTTTAATTAAATTGTCTATTTTCTAGCTTATTTTTTATTGATAATTTTGGAAATTAATGCTTTAAACTGGTCTGGTAAGAACTGTCAACTTACTTTAAAGTAAACTGAAAAGTTGACCTTTAACATTTTTAAATGATAACATCTAAATCTTCTTAATATCGAGTGACTTTCACCATTAAGCACTTCAACATAAAAAAAATCCAACTACACAAAGAAACAAGCCTATGAGTTTTATAATATTTCCAAGCCTTCCATGTAACACACGTACAATAATATTCATTATTTCTTCACGTTTGTCAGTTAATTGAAATGTATTGGCCTTCATAATGACATTAATCGGTAGAAAATGGTAAAGGCCGATTTTAAAGAATTGCTTTTTGTCACGGAAGACTTTAACGCATTTTGACATATGTAATTGTCTTAGAAAAATGCCCTTTATTGCCGCACCAATTCTTATAAATTGATAACTATTAATTGAATGCCGACAGGTTTTAAGTATGGAACGGAAAAAAGGTCAGAAGAAATATATAAATGTGCAATGAATATTTCTTTCCTATTAGTTATATCACTGTAATCAGAAGTCTAATGTTCTTTTTTTGCATATAGATAAACAATAAACTACAGTATTGACTTATGATGTTGTCCTCCAGTTCCTAAAATAGATAATACTAGATTAAAGAATAGTTCATGGAATGATTACTTATTCATCGTATTCAAATTCTGTAATAATTTATTTTAGTTTGATTAACATCGTCATCAGTTGAACGAGACATGCAGGCCAGGAGGGATGCGCTATATTCTATTTTAACTTTACTATTTCATTCTTTTATGAAAATATCAAATTATTATTGACATATTTTGAGTTTTTGAATGTTTTTACGGACAGTAAAGGTTGTTTCTTTTTAAAATATCCTTCGAAATACTTGTATTTCATATTTCATTATATAGATTAGTTTATGAATGCATTGTGTTTTGTTTGTATTGAAATTTATGTTTTAGTCTAGAACGTTTGTTAATTAATTTTTGATACACGTATTAATGACTATATATTTATGTTTTACTAAATTTTATTTCGGAAAAAGACTAATCTATAATGAAAGTATTATCATTCGTCAAAAACATCTAAGCAATCTTGGAAACAAAACACCGATAGATTCATCCTCAAGTTTGTGTATTATTTTTTTAAAGCTTAAGCTTAACATTTTATATTGACAAATGTTCCATTGTCATGTAATGAGAATTGCTTTCTTTAGTTTTCTGTCAATCGTTTAATCACGCATTGCTTCAACTTAACTTCTATAATAAATGAATTTGCTGAAGCTACATTAATTCCTTTACAAGCTATTGACCTATTGACCGTTTCCACCAACTAGTTTTTTTTGGTATCATCTACAGCATAGAATTTTCTATGTCATTAATAATTCATTTATTACTCAAGTAGATGACTCGCTTTCTGCCAAAATAATCTTTATAACAGACGGAATAAATTTAAGTCCTGTCAGTGGTTAATGGAATACTCTCTCAATATCTCGTACAATTAATTGATGATTAATTGAAATGATATGTTGAAATAAACAGTTGACACTTACGAGTTAGCGAAATAAGTGTTTTCATGACATAACAATTTTAACGGTTGACATTGCATATTTTAATATTTTAGAAATTTAAATATTGGTTAGTTATCATATTTGTGATTGCGAAATCTTAAATTGATAGCTTACAAACTGTGTTTACAAAATTTGAGAGTCTACTAACTGAGCATCCGTGGCCAAGTGCTTAAGGTTCGTGGACTTCAAACCAGTTGCAGTTGACATTGGATTTTTCCATGTGAGGAAGCCCTCTTGCTAGCTTATACTCACGTGCCGGTTCATGCCTGAAAGAATGCACTGAAGGGCTTCCTTCACCAGTTAAGTATAACCTATATCGTGTTGGAGCAACGTCAAAACCAACAAATAAAGAAATAAAAAAGAGAAAGAGAAACTGAGAGAAGACTGAATTGAGAAATACACATATGAGAGTGTGCAATAAACAGTTGTTATTCTTATCAGGGTCTTTCAAAAAGCAATTTGTAACTGTTTGCAGACAATTTATAGTTTTTATTACGTCTGATCTATTGTAGATACTAAAAATATAGTTGATTTGTCAATGTTTGAGTTTTTATTTCACCACGTTATATGTTTATAATGTCTTTTCAGAAAATATTCAGGACTTTAAAATTTGCTTTCCTGATTTTTTTTTCAAATAAACTTTAATGAAAAATAAAACAAATTTAATTTAATAGAACTGACAACTGACTTAGCGTATAATAGCCTTTAAGATAAATGTATTTTTACAAAATAGTACACATATTAAAAGATAAAAGGAAAGACCCAATACCTAATTGTTCATTAAAATTTTATTATGTTTGGCTGTGTGGCAACTTATATATGAAACTTTGAACATGCACTACACTGGTTTATTTATGCAAAATATAACATTTAATTTATGTTATTTCATATAAGAGTAACATAGATAAATGTTTAGAATAGGTCCACTTTATATATTACACATTTTTATCTTCTGTTTAAAAAAATCATTAAAACGTATAATTCATTAAAACATACGGCATCACTATCAAATCTGACTAATCTATTATGCAATGAATTATGACATTATCAATTTGACCATAATTCAGGGTGCACAAAATGACGAAATGTAACGAAAGTTTCAGTTGCAAACTAGTAAAAATGCGTTCTTTGAAGTTTTTATTGATCAAGTGTCTGTTTTGGACACATCGTCTACAATTTAGTTTATAAAGTTGTCAATATTTCAATAAAGACGAAATATGGCTTGCGATAACAGCTGTTTGACTGTTCTCCCATAATATTGCAGAAACAAAATGAAAATTGATTTTAGCACATACGTTTATATTACTGCTTTTTCCAGTTAATAAACATTTTGAGGAAGTTTTATGAAAAGAAAATTATTTTACTTTTTAAATTTGCCCTGTAAAACTTGCAATGGTTACAAATGTGTAAGCCTATGATATTTAATTCAAATACGTTCTTTCTAAATCGTTAACAATTAACAATAAACTGAAACAAATCTCTGTTTTCCATGTTTATTTTTTGTTTGAATAAAAGGCATTGAATTTCCCTTTCGCAAAGTGGGTTTTGGTGATATCACTTGTTATATCACATTACTTCGTACATTGGCAGTCGTGTGCAGTTCAATTTTGTCAATATTTACTATGTGTTGTGTGTACGATGTGTACATGCTTTCAACCAGTAGGCTTTGCTTCTGTATATTATTTTGTCTTCTAAGGAGTTTCTTAAGAGCTAAAATACAATTGTCTATATCACTGCATTTAATTTATACAGACATTTGTGTCTGGTATAAATGTTAATGTGTTTAGCCTTATCTCTATCGTTTAAATTTTGTTGTGACTTTTTGACACGCTGTATTGTTTATTGATTTATATCACGCGTGTTGGCTTTATTTTAGCATTATTCTATTAAATTATCATTTTATACAGATGATGAGTATGCCACATGTAATTTTGTCAGGGACTATCAACAAATCTGATCGTTAGTTAAAAAAATGCACATATTTGTTTGATTTGGATTAGACTAATAAAAGTATATACCTCTCTTACATATTACAATTTAATTAGAGTCCATCTGCCCGCAAACGAATAAACAATCTGAACAATTCATGTGTATATCATTAAGACAAACCAAACATGTCGTTCACATTTATTTTAGAAAAAAATAGCTTCATCGTAAACCAACGTTAACCTATATGAAACCTTTACTAATGCTTTGCTACAGCTTATTTACCAATAAATGATAACAGTTTTGTTTGGTAATTCTTCTTTTATCCTCTGGGATAGTACCCTTCTTCCCTAGTACCTCCGATGATGAAATAACCGCTCTGAAATTAACAAAAATTATCTCGTCAAACACAAGTTCATCGTAATTTAAAACAAATTAATGCGAATGAAAAGTGATCAAAATCTTTAAGAGTTTAATATGCCCAGAATTAGAGTTGTATTACCTTGTTAGGATATTGCCTACTTACTTATCAGCTGATCAATAAAAATGCTTGTTTGAGTTCATGGAACGAACATTTATGATTTTCTTTTCTGGTCATAAATCATAACGGACAAAAAGAGACGATTGGTTTTTTGTGTTTTTTTTCCTTCTTCAAAATGTGCATCAATGAAAGTTATAATATCACATATTATCACAGTCATAGTCTGCGTATCAGTCTGATAAGAAAAAAAATCAATTTAATTGTTTGTTTAATATCTATGGACAGTAAACCCTTCTTTTCGACTAGGCTTACCTTCAATTCAATAACCTCATAATGGGACATTTCAAACTAAGCCTTTATTGCTTATTTGTTTAAAACTATTAATTGGTTTGGTTTGGTAAAGTGTAAATATTGTTAAACAACTTTTCATCAGTAACCAGTAAAGAAACTTCATACTGTCTGTTGTAAACTCGCAACAATAAAGTTTATCTGCCACTTTAGAATTTGCCTTGTTTGATAAATTTATCTAGTACCTTGACTACACTGACTAGATTGATACAACCTCGTCTACTGAACAGAAGTTATAATCTATTCTGGTGAAAGATGCATTGTTGGCATGCCTTTCTCATTGGGTTAGATAAACACCATGTTTTAATGCAGTCGCAATATGGTTCGATATCAAATTATATGCTACTATTAGCCTTTGCAAATATTTCCAACGGAAAAAATGGGAATCAATCAAACATAACTTACAGTTATTGTATTGAAACGTCTTTTCGTGTCATACTATCCTTTAAACAATAGATTCCCATAAGGTTTAATATGACTCTTGATCTTAAATAAAATTGACATTTATTACGTTGTATACTTACGCAAGAAGCTCTTTACTTTCTGTGTGTGTTGTCACATTGATATATAATTGATAAAGCATACAGAATTTTACATTCTTCTAAAAGTTATTTTTCATTCATACGACCTGTATGTAAAAGATTTATATTGGTACAAGAAAATTGTAATACGGATATATTTTAGATATAGAAATTAACGATAATATATGAGTTAGAAATGCTTTATGACAAGTGTAATCAATTATACGGGTAAAATAAAGAAAACGATATCTTTTATTGACCAGACTTGAAGTATGTATAGGGTATATGGGTGGTGTGGGACCAATATAGTTCAGCGCTGTGTAGCCATTGTGCCCCTTTGTAACATTCTTATCGGTATGTAGCCATGCTGTCGCTATCGCTGTGTATCCATGCTGTCGCTGTGTATCCATGCTATCGCTGTGTATCAATGCTGTCGCTGTGTAAAATAGCCATCGATGTGTAGCAATGCTATCTATGTGTAGCAATGCTGTCGCTGTGTAACAATGCCATCGTTGTGTAGCAATTACTTTGATTGTTATCACTTAAAAGATTAATGAAAAACTTAGTCCTTAACAATGTCCAGCCTCACTGGAAGGCTTACGATAGCGCCCCGAGTTGAAACTGAGCAGCCCGATAACGATACACTTATAATTAAAACGTTTGAATTATTGAACCTGAATATCAATGATCACGCGGAAACCAAGATCACCATGATTGTTCAATATGAAAATATTGGCTGATGTTATTTACAATATTATTAGTATAAACTGAGTTAAGTAAAATGGATTAATTATCACTCAACCAGAAACCTTGAACTGGACACATTCAATGACTTTCAAAACATACCATCTTATCAAATAATTTATTTTCATGTCTTAAAAGCTGACAACCCGGTTTTCTTATTTCACCATTTACAGATTTTTTACTTCTTGTTTACCAGGTCAAATAAGTAACAGTTTGATAACTGGCATGCATTATTCCGGCTTTTTAATCAAAGTCATATCAGCTACATGCAATGATGCTGCCTTATGATAACATTACTGAGTGTAGACAACGACTTATAACGTGGATATATCTCATGAAATATCACTTTATTTCATTAACTAAGGTTGCAAATGTTCTTTGATTGATGAGACATCGATTGTATATGAGCTTTCAACTTAACGTGAGTCAATTTTAATAGAAGAATGTTCATAACTTGTACAACGGCGTCGTCCGGTTTCAACAAATAATTTCATTTATATCTTCTTTAACACTGTTGATCAGGATAACATGATATCCACCATCATTGCATGACATCATTTCCTTAA
Source organism: Ruditapes philippinarum (assembly GCF_026571515.1). Lineage (NCBI taxonomy): Eukaryota > Metazoa > Mollusca > Bivalvia > Venerida > Veneridae > Ruditapes > Ruditapes philippinarum. The sequence goes on from NW_026856539.1 coordinate 297,975, forward strand.
AAACTTTTCGTGCATTATTATCAAGCGATAAAACTCTGACAATATTTCATTTTCAGATTTTTTTAATATAATCGTGTATGATAGGGTTAAGCATATTTCAGTTTTTTTTCCATTTTAACAGAATTATTCTTTAATTCGTTATAATGAATTTCGTCTCATTAGAAAAATTGAATAAAATTTCGATGAACCAATCCTCATCAAACAAACTCTTTTTCCAATCAGAATATTTCCAAGAACATCCGCTAAACGGCGCGTTCACATTTCACCTTGATTTAACCTGTACAAATAAATGGCTTTGTAATTGCGATATTTCCACTTCATTTCACAATACTTTAGTTTCAATGAAAATTTTCAATACTTCATTGATGGAGCTAACATCTCTAGCCTAGTTCTGTTTAAAGGCATGTTTGCAGAAATAGTTTTTTTATTGGATAATCTTGTACGAGAAGTAAGCATTTAAACATCTTGTAATAAAGAGGTGATCTGACACGCAATCATGCTTTCAAGTTACTGTAGAAGTTAAAATGCAAATGAGCTGTTAAACATTTGTATAAAATAAAATAGTTGAAACTACCAAAATTGGGGAAAATTATAAAACCATTAAAAGAAGAACCTATTAAAAGAAGCCTTTTAAGACCGTGGTGAGGCATTGTTATTATTTTTGAAATATACCTTATGATTAGATAAAGGTTATTTTGAATTTATTGAGTCTGTGTCAATTCGTATTCTTATTTTCTGTCACTATTTTATTAAAATTATGTTTACGATATAAAGAATGATACAGGCGAACATTTAAAGATTGTGTTTGTGATTATACATTACTTAATTCAGCCTTTGTCAAAGGATAGAGTACCATACAAGGCATTCAGTATCAAAATTTGTTTGTCAAACAACTCGTCATGCTATGCTTTAAACAGATGTATTTAAGGCTTAAGGACAATAAGTAATATATTAATTTATAGTATTACACTGTAAAAATGTATCTCAAAAATCTCGAAACTATTAAATGTTTTCACATTTTACTACGAAAAAATCGTTCCGTGATTGTCTATATGATTGACAGATATATAAAAAAAAGAAAGTAAAATGATAAAAGATGCTTTAAACTGAATATTAATGAAAATGATGCCACGTTTACTGTCTTAACAATATTTTTCTTATCTAAATGCATATTTTCAGGTTTGTTTCAGAAACTTATTTTTCTCATCTTTTATCTTTAAAACTGTTAATACTACAGTAGTTTTTTGTTCACTTTGTAATACAAAAGTCCTTCTTTATATATTAAAAGGTACACAGAGAGAACATATTTACACTGGTAATATTTTTTTCTGGGTATCTGGGGATGTAGTTACGTCAATGTGAAAGATCCATTATTTTGAAGTATTAATGTAAACTCATGTGTAGACGAGGATGCCGGTCCGTTGTATCTTTTGCATTTATACTACTGGCCTGTGGCTAATACTATTTATAATAGAAAAAAGTATGTCAAAGTATAGTAGAAGAATGATAGATCTGAAATTAGGACGTGTATAATGCAAATCAATCTGTTATAGTGAAATATCATAATGAGGATGGATATATATGTTCCTTTTTATGAGAAATAAAAATAACCTATTGCATAATATCAAAATTGCAAGATAAAAACGTGTTTTGTCAGGTAAATGTGATACTCGTTCAGACTTATTGGTGCACACTTGAGTGCAATAATAACGGAACAGTTTGAGTTTCATCAGGTCTAAATCTAACTTAAAAATCATTCTTCGAGGGCGAAAGCTTATTTATTCAAACTTTGAGTATGAAACTTAAAAATGAAAACATTAACACTGAGATAATTAAAAAGAAAACTTGTGTTGTTTATGTCACATGATAATATTGCCCTTAGTAATCAAACTACATGTATGTGTGCGTTTTTTTAGGCTCATGCTTTGTAACAGCAAATCCTACGACATACTTGAAACAAAACAAATGACTGGTATTGAATACTCACAATGATGAAAGCAAATTGTTTACTTTTTGTTTTTGTTGAGAAAGGAACTGTTTTATCTCTGTCAGAATCCTATGTTATTTAATCGTGTTTTCAATATATATATGAGCCGCGTCATGATAAAACCAACGTAATGCGTTTGCGACCAGCATGGATCCAGACTAGCCTGCGCATCCGCCCAGTCTGATCAGGATCCATGTTGTTCGCTATCAGTTTCTCTACTTATAATAGGGTTGGTAAGCGAACTGCATGGATCCTGATCAGTCTGCGCGGATGCGCAAGCTGGTCTTGATCCATGCTGGTCGCAAACACATTATGTTGGTTTTGTCATGACGCGGCTCATATGTTGTCAATTATCTTTAATGTAAATTAATCTTATTTCTCCTTTGATGATATTTGAAATACATTCTTAGGATAACATTAATAACACATGTTTCCAAACATGCAATAAATATATCTTCAAGTTGGTAAAATGTTACTGACTACATGAAAAAAAAAACAAATAGTAATTATATTCATAAATCAATTACACGGCATAGTATATCTTGAAGTTATTAGAAATGTTTACACAAAAAGAACACACACACAAAAACACCAAAGCCACATGCCTGCTTGTCTGTCCATGTGAGCGATTGAAAGGAATGTTGACAATGAAATAAATATGCACATAGAGTGTTACATAGGTGTGTTATTAAGTTCTAAAATGATTTCATTATGGAAAAATCGATTACAGAAATTTCAGGACAACATCCAAATATTGGTGCATGATTTTGCTTTTGGACAAGATATTAACTTCTAGTTATAAGGCAATATAAACATCAAGAACAACATTTGGCATTAAACATCATGTCATGTTAACACAAGTGACAAAGGATTTTGTAAAACTGGTTGCTTGTTTTCCAGGATAAATACTCTAGAGAAATTTGTTTGCGATTGTTCCTTGTTTTGAATTTAAAGAAGTATAATAATTTATTTTCCACCGGCAAAATTTTATTCAATTTCTAAACATTTTGTAACTGTCGCAAGGGAATATTGTTCTTGCAATTACTTGTTCGATATTGAAAAACATTGTTAATTTTTTATTGTAAGACTTTACTGCTGCTTAACACGATTCTTCATTACGAGTAACATTAGAGGGAAGAAAAATATGAGAAATAAGACAACCTATCTTCATTCAAACAAAACGCATTTACTTTACAAGGGTGGATTAATATGCAATGCAAAATGTTAAACAAATTTAATAAAAGAGCATTTTTTTTACAATTATAACCACCTTCGAATGCGTCTGTTTCTTTCGCTTAATTTTCAAACAGTCGAAAACGTATGCCCTTCATTATAATGTTTTGTTTAGTATGCAAACAAATATTTGTTTTTAATTCAATTTGATATATATAATATATCATTATTTCAAATTGAAATGTGAAATTATCGCAATTTTCTCATTTATCAGTGCAAAATACATGTATATCATAACAAAACATATCCCGTATATAATGTTTCTAGGTAAGATTCGGAAAGTAGGTGACAAAAAGCAAACCGAATGTCCTTTGTATGTAATTGATAGATTCTTTGAAATAGATTATAATGTTGAATGTCAGATGAGGACTTTATTAAACGATAAATATGTTTCCATTGGGAAATAAATATTCACTGACGACCTTTAAATATGCTTGTTCTTCACATGTAAGATTAACAGGGGATTTTATGATTCCTATATATTGTCTATCAAACTTCTAATGAAACATATACAATTATCTGACTTCAGGATTATTTCATTGTCGTTTAAATACAATTAAAAAAATACGTATAATCATAATATTTCTCATAATCTTTTAATAATCAAAGGGGGAAAAAGATAAAAAAAAACTCCTGGAACAATCATAATGTATGATATTGTAGAATCACAAATGAGCAACGTCATGATTAAATCAAATTAGAAACACTGAAAGATAATTCGAGTAAAGCCTTTTAGTATATGGGAAATGAACAGAAACGTTTCACAAATGGTCATATGATAGACCAATAGTTCCTGAAACAGTCATTAATAATAATAATACGGAAGAGCATTCTACTCTTAATAGTAATTCAATAATGAAAGATATCCTACGGCAATTTTACTAAGAAGTGTCAATAAGTAAGATCAATCTATTAGATTAAAAGACTCAAATGAGCTCAACAAGAAACAAATGTGTCATCTCGAAAGACAAAAAGTGTTATCTCAGTCAAATTTTAGTAAAGTAAAAAAGTTCAAGGATGCATAAAATGTTAATAACCTGATACCATATTTATGAACAAGTAATTTAATTGAAAACGAAAATTGTTTAAAGCTAGAATATATAATCTTGAAAAGAGATCTCATTGGAAGTTATAAAACACAAGTAAATACATGTAGTCGAAATTTACAAGGTCTATTTATGTGACATATATATAATGGAAAGTGCAACGTGGTAATATGGTATTGCTTAATTCAAGGATTTACATTCAGTAGTAAATTTTACTGAAAAAAACAACAACATTAAATCGATTGAGAAGGTGTTTTGTAGGACTAGGGATATAAACTTGCCCTTTACTAAATATTTCCATTGGGAAATAAGCATTAATTGACAACTTTATGGCTCCATGAAATGTGCGTCCTTAATTGAGGAAATTATGTTTTAGTAAGTCATTGTTCATACCATTAAGTACATATTTAGCGGACACGCGCTTGTCAAAAGGGAACAAGACTCTTAGCCTATAAAACTTTGTGGAACATATGCATTGGGATTTATGAAGGTATAAATACAAAATTTTTTTCGATGTGTTAATTTCAAACCAAGCTTATATTGTTTATAGGTTAAAGATTTAAATGGCCAATGGTTTGGTAAAGAGAAATCATTGTTAAACATTTTTTCATCGGTAACCAGTAAATGTGTCGCTTAATCCATTCGGAAGAAACTTCATACAGTCGCACTTGCAACAATAACTTTTATCTCAAACTTTAGATAAATTCATTGAGTACATTGACTACACGGACTAGATTGTTACAACTTCGTCAACTGAACAGAGGCTATAATATATTCTGGTGGAATATGCATTGTCGGTATGACTTTCTCATTGGGTTAGATATACACCATGTCTTAATGCAGTCGCAATGTGTTTCGATATCAAATTACATGTATATGCCACTTTTAACCTTTGCAAATATTTCCAATGAAAAAAAGGAAACGTTTTAATCTATCAAATAAGTCATAGAAACATAGCTTATAGCTATTTCATTTTAAGATTTGGTGTTTGCCACATTGATAAATAAGTAAGTAAGTAAGTAAATAAGTAAGTCAATTTTTATATAGTGACATTGTGTTATGTACAATATAATAAACATACATATAACAAATTACAACACCCGGCCACGTTGGGCCTATAAGTCACTTTAAACTATATACAATTCATATAAATGATTTACAATAAAACACGTAAAGCATAGAAAAATTGATCGGAAATACAGTTGTCAGTCATTAAAATTCCATATATGAGAATTGTATAAACAAGCAAAGCATATCAAAATTTCAAAAGCCAGAAATTGTAAACAATGTTAAGATGTTGTTATATTTCTTGTTATTTTTAAATATGGTTTTTTTTGTATTTTTTACATGTTTCAATACACTCAAGTAAATTTTTATCATGTTAAACATCAGGTCATTTATAAAGATATAACCTTCTTCTTTTCATACTTTCTACAATAAACTTTACAGCGCTAACAAATTGATTTTGTATCACATAACTTAGGTTTTGAATATCAGACATATTGTCAAAGTCACTGCTACTCTCTCTACATATAAAATATCTTTAAAAAAATGAATAATCTACAGAATTTTACATCCATCTAAAAGTTCTTTTTCATTCATACGGCCTGCATGTAAGAGATAAAATTGTTAAATGAAAATTGTACATGTTATGTAACTGGTGATCTTATAAATATGATATTTTTAATATAGAAGTTAATGGTTAGATAAGAGTTAGAGATCCTTTATGATAAGTATAATCAATTATACAGGTAGCATGCAGGAAATGATATATTTGTTATTTATCACACTTGAAGTATGTATGGGTTTAGGACCGTTTAACTTTATCTTTGTGTAGCAACGCTATCGCTGTGTAGGAATGCTATCGCTGTGTAACAATGCTGTTGCTGTGTAACAATGCAATAATGTCATCGATGTGTAACAATGTAGTCGCTGTTTAACAACGTTATCGCGATGTTACAATGCTGTTCCTGTGTAGCCATGCTATCGCTGTGTAACGTTGCTGTCGTTATGAAATAAAGTTACCGCTATGTAACAATGCTATCACTGTGTTACAATGATATCTCTGTGTAGCCATGCTATTGCTGTGTAACAATGCTGTCGCTGTGTAGTCATGCTATTGCTGTGTAACAATGCTTTCGCTGTGTAGCCATGCAATGCTGTTGTACCAATTCTATCGCTGTTTGAAAATGCTATCGCTGTTTGTTTAACAATGCTATCGCTATCATTCAATGATGTTGCTGTCTATCAATGCCGTCGCTTTGTAATAATGCTATCGCTGTGTAGCAATGTTATCACTGTATAATACTTTCAGTGTAAACACTAAAATGATAAATAATGAATATCAGTAAGGGAGACAAACGTTTACAAAACGTAGTCCTCAACAATGTCCAGCATCACAGAACCACTGGAAAGGCCCAAGATAGCGCCCCGAATGGAAACTGAGCATTCGGTACACTTATAATTAAAATGTTTCAATTATTGAATCTGAATATCAATGGTCACGCGGTAACCATGACAAGAATGATTTTCTAAAGCTACAAAATTTAACGTTTTCACAAAATTGTACAGTTGAAAAATCTTGTAAAATAGGTTAGCATAATTTCAGGTATTTTTTCAGTCAAAATTATTGTATTGTTTAATTCGTTGTAATGAATTTCGACCCATTTGAAAAATGGAATAAAAGTTCGATCATTTTACAAGTTTCTTTCTCTTGTATACCAGTAAATCAACAGTAATTATGTTGTACCTTCATGATTTTCCTAAAAGCCTACAAAATTTCAACTTTTTTCACAAAATTGTACAGTTGAAAAAATCTTGTAAAATAGGTTATCATAATTTCAGGCATTTTTGTCAGTCAAAATTATTGTATTGTTTTTTTCGTTGAAATGAATTTCAACCCTTTTGAAAAATGGAATAAAAGTTCGAGGAACAAATCCTCATCAAACCAAATCAACAAACTCTTTTTTCAATCAGAATATTTCAAAGAGCATTCACTAAACAACGAGGAGTTAACAGTTCACCTTGATTTAACCTGTACAAATAAATGGCTTAATAATTGCGATATTTCCACTTATTTCACAACAATAATATTTTCAATACTTCATTGATAACATATTGTTGGTTATACTTATTGAAGTTTAAACTATTTCTAATACAAAAGAATGCCAAACTATAATAGAAGAATGATAGAACTAAACTTAGAACGTGTATAATGTAAATCAGACTGTCTGTGTTAGTGAAATATTATAATGTGGATATAAATGTATCTTTTTTATGAGAGTAACGTTTTGCATAATATCAAAATTACAAGAGAAATGCATGTTTTGTCAGATAAAAGTGATACTCGTTCAGTTCACCAAAAAAAAAGTTATATGTCTATCAAACCACATGTTATGTTTGTTTGTGCGCTTTTAGACACATGTTTTGTTACGGCAAATCCTACAACACACTTGAAACAAACCTAATGTCTGTCATTTTAGATAGGGTACTGAATAATAACAATGATGAAAGCAAATTGTTTACTTTTTGTTTTCGTTGAGAATATAACTTTTTTATCTCTGTCAGAATCTTATGTTCTTTGATCGTATTTTCAATAAATATATGTCGTCAATTATCTTTAATGGAAATTAATTTTATTACTCCTTTGATGGTATTTGAAATGCATTATTAGAATAGCATCAATAGCACATGTCTCAAAAAAAATGTTACACTAATAAATATCTTGAAGTAAATAAAACCACCGAACCCACGTACAGTAGTACTATTGCAACAAACACTTTTGTACCGAAAATGTTCAACCAGGTGATAACAATTCCAAAAGAAATTGTCCTGAAAGAAATGTATTTATACAAAAATACTTTGTTGAAAAGTAGCAATGAAATCAATGGACAGTTAGTGTGTTGTAAGAGGTGTGTAAAGAAGTTCAAAACAGGATTTCGTGACAAAATCAAAATATTGGTGCATGATTTTTAAGTTTTTGCCAAGATACCGACTTCTAGTTCTTAGACAAAACAAACATTAGACATTAAACATGCTGTCATGTTAACACAATTGAAAAAGGATTTTCTCATACGTGTTGATGGTTTACAGGATAATTAGCATACGGTCAATTTTTTTACAATTGTTCCTTGTTTTGAAATTTGAGAAGTATAACAATTTTCTGTCGGCACAATTTTATTCAATGTCTAAACATTTTGAAACTGTCGCAAGGGAATAGTGTTCGCGCAATTTCATGTTTCGAAATTGAAAAACATTGTTAATTTTTATTGTTAGACTTTACTGCTGCTTAACACGATAGATTCTTCATTACGAGTATCAGAGTTAGAGAGAATACAAAATATGAAAAATGTCAGAACCTATTTTCATCTCTAAACAAGTCTCATTATCTTTACGAGGGTGGGTCGGTATGTAATTCAATATGATCAATAAATTTAACAAAAGAGCCATTATGTTTCAATTTATTTCACCCCATTCGCATGCGTCTGTTTCTTGACTTTATTCTAAACAGTCGAAAAAATATTGTCCTACATTAAAATGTTTCGTTCAGTATGCAAAAAATATTTGTTTTTCATTTAATTTAGTATATATAATATATCAATATGCCAAGTCAAAGCGTAAAAATATCGCAATTTTCTCATTTATCAGTGCAAAATACATGTAACTCACATTTCCTCATAACAAACAAATATTCTATATAATGTTTCTAGGAACGATTCGGATAGTAGGTGACAAAAAGTAATAAATGAAAACAAACCGAATGTCCGTTGTATGTAATTGTTAAATTCTTTGTAATCGATTGTCAAGTAAAATGTCAGACGAGGACTTATTACTCGATAAATATGTTTCAATTTGGGAAATAAATATTCACTGACGACCTTTAAATATGCTTGTTCTTCATATGTAAGATTAACAGGGGATTTATGATTTCTATATTTTGTCTATCAAACTTCTAATGGAACATATGAATGATCTGACTTCAGTTTTCAATACGATAACTATTATACCAGTACCCATTATACCAGTACAAAAACAGTACAAGGAGTATATTCATAACAGTTATGGTGATAATAAAATGAAAAATAGAAAAAAAGATCTGGTATAATCATTTTGTAGAATGAACTATGAATAGCGTTATTATTATATCAAATCATAAACAAAATAAGATAATTCGAGTAAATCTTTTTAGTAAAAGTGAAATGAACAGAAGTGTTTCACAAATGGTTATATTACCGACCAATGGCTTCTGTATAAATGGACAATGAACAATAAGTACTATTATTCCGGAAGTGTATTGTACTCTTCATAGTAATTCAACAATAAAAGATATCCTACGGCACATTTTACTAAGTACTGTCCAGAAGTAAGATCAAATCAGTGAAAAGACTCAAATGTGCCCATCTTGACTGCCTTATGAGAAAAAAGTTAAAACCAAGAAAGGGATGTTTACAAAGGTATTACTTACTGAGTTATGTTAAAATGTCAAACGATTATAAAATTTTTTAAGAAATAAATATTCCTTAGTATAAACCAGCATTAACCTACATTTAACCTTTTTTGATGCTTTGCTAAAACTAATTCAACTATAAATGATAACAGATATGTTTGGTAATGCTTCTATTATTCTCTGAAGTAGTACCGTTCTTTCCTAGTATTTCCTATGATTAATTGACCCTACTGAAATTTACCAGAATTATCTCGTCAAACACATATCCTTACTGTTATAACACCGTAAGACAAATTAATCTGGTTTGAAAATGATCTAAATCTTAAAGAGATAAAATGTTCTCAATATTTAGAGTTGCATTACCTTGTAAAAAATATCACTTTGGACACTGCTTACTTATTTATGAGCTGATCAATGAAAATGCTTGTTTGAGTGCTTGAAATTAACATTTATGATTTTGTTTCCTGATCATAAATCATAACTGTGAAAAAGAAACGAGTGTTGTTCTTTTTCAACAACTTGAAGCTTGCTTTTCGGCAATTTAGAATTATTGTATCACATATTGTCATTCCGATTAGAAAATATATACATCATCAATTTAATTGTTTGATAAATATCTTTTGCCAATATACCCTTATGTTTGGACTAGGCTTACCTACCATTCATTGACCTCTAATAGGGACATTTCAAACTAGGCATTTATTGCTTATTGTTTACAAGCATTAACGTCCGATCGTTATATGGTTTTGTAAAAGACAAAATCTTTCTTAATACCATTTCATCAGTAACCAGTCAATGTTTAGCTAAATACGGTCGGAAGAAACTTTATACAGTCTGCTTTAAACTTGCAACACAAAAGTGTAACTGCCACTTTAGGATTCGGCTTGCTAGATAAATTCGTCTAGTACCTTGACTACACTGACTAGATTGATACAACCTCGTCTACTGAACAGAAGTTGTAATATATTCTGGTGAAAGATGCATTGTTGGCATGCCTTTCTTATTGGCTTAGATAAACACTATGTTCTCATGAAGTCGCTATATGGTTCGATATAAAATTATATTCTACTATTAGCCTTAGCAAATATTTCCAAGGGAAAAATGGTAAACGTTTTAATCAATCAAATATGCATTAAAAACATAACTTACAGTTATTCCATTGAGACGTCTCTTCGTGTCATACTATTCTTTAAACAATACATTCCCTCAAGGTTTGATATGAATCTTGATCTTAAATAAAATTGACATTTATATCGTTGTACACTTACGCAAGAAGCTTTTTACCTTTCGTGTTTGCAACATTGATATATAATTGATTAAAGCTACAGAATTTTACATCCATCTTAAAGTACTTTTTCATTCATACTACCGGCAAGTAAAAGATAAATTTGTTTAGAGGAAAATATACATGTAATGTAACTTGTGATCTAATAAATATGATAATATTTTAGACACATAAGTTAATGATAAGATTAGAGTAAGAAATGGTTTATGTGAAGTATGATTATTCAAATATACAGGCAGCATAAAGGAATAAATATTTTTTATTGATCAGCCTTAAAGCATGTATGGGTTTGGGTGGTATGGGACCGATATAATTCTTGGTTGTGCAGCCATCCTGTCGCTGTGTAACAATGCCATTGCTGTATAGCAATGTTATCGCTGGGTAACCATGCTGTTGCTGTGTAACAATGCATACGCTATGTAGTAGTGATGTCGCTGTGTAACAATGTTTTCACTGTGTAGCCATGCTATCGCTGTGTATCAATGCTATCGCTATGTAACCATGATGCCGCTGTGTAGCAATCCTTTCGCTGTGTAGCAATGCTGTTGCTGTTTAGCAATAATGTCGCTGTGTAGCAATCATTTCTCTCTGTAGCCATGCTATCGCTGTGTAGTCATCCTGTTACTGTGTAACAATGCCATCGCTGTGTAGCAATGTTGTCGCTATGTAACCATGCTGTCGCTGTGTAGCAATGCTTTCACTGTGTAACAATGCTATCGCTGCGTAACAATTACTTTCAGTGTAACCACTTATAAAATAAACAATAAAAGGAAACATCAATAAGGGAGACCAGCGACCACAAAATGTAGTCCTTAACAATGTCCAGCATCACAGGAACACTGAAAAGGCCCACGATAGACCTCCGAATTGAAACTGAGCTTTCCGATTACCATACTCTTATATGATTCAATTATTCAACCTAAATATCATTGGTAGCATTATCACCATAATTTTGCAATATGAAAATATGAGCTGATGTTAATTACAATAATATAAATGTAACCTGAATATGGATAAACGATCAGTCAACAAAAACGTGAACTGAACACTTTTCTTCTATATCAATTACTTTCAAATCTTATCGATTTTTTTTGTCTTAAACACATTTCTTTTACTGTTGGCCATCTGTATTACTTATTTCACCATAACATTTTTTTTTCTTCTTGTTAACATGGTTAAAAAGTAATAATGCTTGGTATCTGGCGTGCATTATTCCGGCTTTTTTAAATTAAAGTCGCATCAGCTAATGTTGCTGCCTTATAGTAGTGTTACTGACAACTGACTTATAATGTGGTTACATCTCATTAAATTCCACTATATTTGCTTTGATTGATGAGACTAAATTTTTATATGAGCTTTTTACTTCACGGTAGTGAATTTTAATAGTAGAATGTTTTTCACCGGTACACTGCCGTCTGGCGTCCGGTTTTAACAAATAATTTAATTTATATCTTCTTTAACACTGTTGATCAGGATAACTCGATAGCCGCCATCATTGCGTGACATCATTTCATATAATTGTTTTTCCAATACCTTTATTAGGTCCTTATCAAGCAATAAAACTGTGACAAGATTTCATTTTCAGGTGTTTATTTCTTTTTTTAAATAAAACCGTGTATAATAGGGTAAAGCATATTTCAATGAATAATTCAAAGAACATCCGCTAAACGACGCGTTCACATTTCACCTTGATAATAAACGACTCTGTAATTGGGCTATTCCACTTAATTTCACAATACTTCAGTTTGTATGAATATTTTCAATACTTCATTGATGGAGCCAACATCTCTAGATGGGCATGGATTCAGATATGGTTATTTATTGGATAATCTTGTACGGAAACATCTTGATCTAACATGCTAACTTGCTTTCGGCGTAAAGTTGCAAATGCAAACGAAAAAAGTACTAATAGCTGTTAAGTGTAACTTTATTTGTATAAAATAAAATACTTGAAACTAACAAATTTTGGTTAAAACTGTAATATCATTAAAAAAGTTTAAGGAGCATTTTAAAGGCATGATGAGGCATTGCTATTATTTTTTAGTTATACCCTAATTATGAGTAAATAAAGGCAATTTAGAATTTATTGAGTCTGCGTCAATTCGTATTGCCATTTTTCTATCACTATTTTGATAAAATTCGTTTTACAATAAAACGAATATAAAGAAAATCAAAGAAGAATGGGCTTTGCAATTTGTTTGGCGTTCAAGAATGTTTTTCAGAAAGTGAATTTGAGATTAAAACGAAATTTCATTTTATTGATAAGTGCCAGATCTTTCCACTTTTTTAACTGTATAATTTGGCTTTGTTTTGAAACTGTTTCATCATGTTTTTTACTGTAAAATGAAAATATTTCCATGTTAGAATCCCGATTTCGATTCACAGCGTAAATCAGCCATGGTGTTATATGAAAGAAAAAATTAACATTTACAATATTGGGTTTGTGAGGCTAGACCTGTTGTTAAACAATAAAGATCATTCAATATAAAGAAATATAAAGAATAAAACAATATTAGAAATCTTCGACCATTCGGGAACTATTTTGTTTGAAAATCAATGCGCCTGTCATTTGACAGTCTTTACGCAGTGATCTCCCCTGAATTTTTCGGCGTTAGTGTACATATAAAGGGAAATAACCGCTTCAAAAAAGCGGACTACTTTCGGCATTTGCAATTAACATCATCAGGGTCTGAAATTTCGCTTCCATTATTTGTTTGGTCTGACGAACCAAACAAATAAAAATCGCAAAAATGAAATAGGCAAACATTGCAAGTCTTTGTATTTGGTTAAAAATGATTTAATTCAGCCTTCCGAAAAAAATGAATTTAGCATTAAAACTGAACATGCTCATTTTATATGATAATGATGCCAGGTCTTTTTGTCCTAACAATTTTATCTAAATGCATATTTTTCAGGTTTGTTTTAGAAACTTTTTTCATTTCTTTTATCTTTAAAATTATTAATGTTACAGTACGTTTCGGTTCACTTTGTAATATAAAAGTCCATATTTAACATTTACAATATTGTTTCTGAGTGTCTAGGGATGTTGTTAAGACAATGTGAAAAATCCATTATTTTGAAGTATAACTGTGACCTCATTTGTAGACAATGATGACGGTCCGCTGTTACACTAATTGTTTTGTTGCTTATACTCGTACAATTTCTAATACAAAGTATGTCGAATTTTAGTAGAAGAATGCTATAACTGAAATTAGAACGTGTATTATGTAAATCAGTCTGTCTGTGTTAGTGAAATAGCATAATGTGGATATAATATATGTTCCTTTTTTATTAGAAATAAAAAGAAACCTATTGCATAATATCAAATTGCAAGATGAATACGTGATTTGTCAGAAACAAGTGATACTCGTTCAGTTCATTTCAATCCGACTTACTGGTGCACACTTGAGTGCAATAATTACAGAACAGTTTGAGTTTGATCAGGTCAAAAATTAAATTAAAAATCATTCTTCGATGGCGAAAACTTATTTATTCAATCTTTGAGTATGAACTTTAATAATTGAAATGTTAACACTGAGCTAATTAAAAAGAAATTTTGTGTTATTTATATGACATGATAATATTGCCCTTTGTTTTGCTTGTTCAGTTTCATACATGACAAAGTATTCACTAGTGTAATGTAATATTCAAACTACTTATATCAAACTACATGCTCGTTTGCGTGCTTTTAGACACATGTTTTGTTAAAGCAAATCCTACGACATACTTGAAACAAACCAATGTTTGTCAATATAGATAGGGTACTGAATACTCAAAATGATGAAAGCATATTGTTTACTTTTTATTTTTGTTGAGAAAATGAACTGTTTCATCTCTGTCAGAATCTTATGTCCTTTGATCGTGTTTTCAATAAATATATGTCGTCAATTATCTTTAATGGAAATTAATTTTATTTCCCTTTGATGATAATTAAAATGCATTCTTAGGATAGAAGCAATAGGACATGTTTCAAAATAATGAATCAACTAAGACAGTCAAATATCTTGGTTTGAAAATTGAAAATGTTCTGTCTGGAGAAGAAATTATTAATACAGTTATATCTAAAGTAAACATTAAGCTTAAATTTTTGTACAGAAACAGTAAATGTCTATCTTTTAACTGTAGAAAACTGCTTTGTTCTGCTTTAATCCAATGTCATTTTGACTATTCTTGTTCGTCTTGGTACGAAAGTTTAAATAAAAGTCTGAAAAAGAAACTGCAAGTAGCTCAAAACAAAGTCATAAGGTTTATAAAAGATTACCATCCAAGAACTAGTTTAACTCCTTCTGATTTTACAGATGTTAACATGTTAAATATTGAAAATAGAGTAAAACAACTAAGACTTAATCATATGCATAAGATTTTTTATAATAAGTGTCCAACTTATATGAAAACAAACTTTGTTAGGATGTCTGATATACACAATTACAACACTAGATCAAATAAGTGAATTTTTTCAATTCCTCATTGTAATAAGACATGTAATGGCACTTTTTTCTATAATGGTATTAAAGATTGGAATAGTTTGCCAGATGATGTAAAATGTATATCAAATCCAACTTTATATAAAACTTCTGTTAAAAGCCATCTTGCTTCAATTTGGGCTGCGCAACATCAAAGTGATTTTTTATATTACTGAGTGGCGACATATGTACGCCAAACTTTATTATATTTTAGTCATCTTATGTTTTCCTGTGCCTTTTTTCTGTGATAATGCAAAACTACTGTGATAATATAGCAATTAAGTGTTAAGATACTGATCCAGTGAGTATTTTTCCTCCTTTTTTCTGTGATAATGCAAAACTACTGTGATAATAAGATTATAAGATTAATTTGAAGTCTATCTCATTGTCTATTTTATCTGAGAAATGAATGTCTCTCTGCTTTCATCTTGTTTCCATCTATTTGGTTAACAGGGCCCCATTGGAAATAAGCACACCAGCTTAATGGGCTATCCTTGTAACCATAGATCACTCTTAAACAAAACCATTGTATTGAAATTTTATTATTATTATTATTATTATTATTTATCTATTTATTTTTATTTTCTTTTAAAATCTAGGTTAAGCTTTTTAGTTTTTATATATCATGTCTATCAGTAACTTTAAACAATATTCTGTGCTAATTATAATTCTGACTTGTTGTAGTCTTAATCTAAACTGTGATTTTTTAAAATAATTTTATCCAATGTCTCATCTGATTTCAGTCATTAACTTAATTTATTTAATTTATTATTTATATGAAATGATATTTTAATTTGTTAAACTGTTATTTTATATATGTGCATATCTTATTATGTAACTGTGATCTATGTTGTTGCAAAAATAAATAAAATAATTAAAATTAATATTTTGAAGTAACACCAAACCCACGTACAGCAGTACTATTGCAACAAAAACTTTTGTGTCCTGAAAGAAAAGTATCGCTTGAAAAATATTTTGTTAAAAGGGGTGTTAGCAATGAAATCAATGTGCAAATAGAGTGTTGCATAGGTGTGTAATTAAGTTGATAATTTAAAATCATTTCATTATGAAAAATCGATTTTTGACATTTCATGAAAACATCAGAAAATAGTGCAAGATTTTACTTTTTAACAAAATATCGACTTCTAGTTCTGCGATACAAACATCAAGAGCAACATTAGGCATTAAACATGCTATCATGTTAACATAACTGACAAAAGATTTTGTCATATATGTGTAGCTTGTTTTAAAGGATATATTATCTAGAGAAATTTGTTTGCGATTGTTCCTTGTTTTAAATTTTAAGAAGTATTTTAATTTATTTTCCACCGGCAAAATTGTATTCAATTTCTAAACATTTTGTTACTGCCGCAAGAGAATAGTGTTCGTGCATTTACGTTTTTCGATATTGAAAAACATTGTTCATTTTTATTGTAAGACTTAACTGCTGCTTAACACGATTCTTCATTACGGCAACATGGTTAGAGGGAATAAAAATATGAGAACCTGTTTTCATTCAAACAAATCGTAGTAACTTTATGTAATGCAAAATAGTCAATAAATTGAACCAAAGAGCAACTGTTTTACATTTTTTTCATCCCCTTCGCATGCGTCTGTGTCTTGCATTTTAGTTATTACCTTTTGTTTTAAACAGTCGAAAAAATATTGTCCTACATTAAAATGTTTTGTTGAGTATGCAAAAAATATGTGTTTTTTTCAAGTCATTTGATAAACTGGTTAGGGACCACCAAACCGGACAACCATCAAATCCGAACGGCCATGAAATTGCCTGATTTAATTTGTTTTCTTTATAAATCAGCCGCTTTTATCAACAATAAATAAATGCTTCTTCTGTAATAAAGTCATAAAATTTTATTTTTTTTGCTTTCATTAACGGTAATATTTTAATGTCTATTTCAACAAAACGTTGACATTGAAAATTTGGACGTCAAGAGTGCAATACCTAACCTTTTAAATACTAGCTGTAATCATTTGAAGATCAAACAGTAGTTTATTCAAAAATTGAAAATATCACGTTAAAATAAAAAATTAAAACACATAAGCTTTTAACTGGATTAAATCAATGTCATGTGCTTATTTGACCGGATACCTGATGCTCCGGTGTGGACAATTTAAGTAATTTTGATATCATCCACGACGGGCCTCAGATATAAGTTTCAACATAATCAGAAATAAACAAACTATTTCCATACTTAGGAGAAGAAACTAGCTGTACCGTGACAATTTTTCAGATTTCTAGCTGTAGAGTTATGTAATCTGTACGGAAACATGTTCAAAAAATGTCTGGTTGATGGTCTCCTTCCAGTTTATAATATACATGTATAATTATGTCAAATCGAAGTGTGAAAATATCGCAATTCTCTCAGTTTTAAGTGCAAAATATTTGTATATCATTATCCCTCATAACAAACAAATATCCTATATATAATGTTTCTAGGGATGATTCGGAAAGTAGGTGACTAAAAGTAATAAATGAAAACAAACCGAATGTCCGTTGTATATAATTGTTAATTTTTTTGGAATCGATTGTAGAGTAAAATGTTAGACATAACTGGATAAATATGTTTCCATTGGGAAATTAATATTCACTGACGACCTTTAAATATGCTTGTTCTTCACGTGTAAGATTAACAAGGGATTTTATGATTTTTTTTTGTCTATCAAACTTCTAATGGAAAATATAAATTTATCGGACTTCATGTTTGTTTTATTGATACAACAATTCGAGAACTAATATACCAGAAAAATGAAAATATTCATAACAGTTCTCATACTTTCATAACTTCCTAAAATAGGAAAAAGATCTGATACAATCATATTGTAGAATTTAAACAGAAAATTATTTAGAATATATCTTGATCTTTTAAAGGTCTAAACAGAGATCTCATTGAAAGCAGTGAAACACAAATAAATAGTTAAGATAACAAACTTGGTTTACTCGAATCTGTTTATGAGACATAATGGAAAGTGCAACGAGGTAATATGGTATTGCTTCTATCAAGGATTTACATTCAGTAGTAAACTTTACTGAAAAACCTCTGAATTGATTCAGAAGGTTTTTTGTAGGGGAATGATGACAGACTAGGGATCTGAACTTGCCCTTTGCTAAATATTTCCATTGGGAAATAAACATTAATTGACAACTTCATTATTCCATGAAATGTGCGTCATTGATGGAGGGGATTATTTTTAGTAAGTCATTGTTCATACTATTAAGTAAATATTTTGCAGACACACACTTGTCAACGAGAAAAAGACTCTTAGACTACATATTTGTAGAAAATATGCATTGGGAGTTATGAAGTTTAAAAATATAATATTTTTCGATAGGTTTTTTTTAATATTTTAATTGTCTTCGTAATGCGCATTTCAAAAGCAATATGCAAGCATACTTAATGATGTGTTATTGTGCCATTTACGTCGTCTAGCTGTCTGCTCCTGATATTGTTGTTTTATCTTGACAGCTTGGTAACTGTCAATTTGGTATTAAAGCCAGTAAGCAAACATATAAACAAAATTGAAATAATAGAAAATTAAACGACCTTTTTGAACAATATCAATGAAGTTTTGTATTTTTAGCAAAAATGTTAGTTTTGGAAGCAACCATGTCATGTTAGTTTTTTTTAAGTTAGCATATGAGGTCTGGATAGAAAAGAAATGTGGTAGAAACTAGCATATGATATACTAAAAAGATAACTGTTCATGTTTTATAACGCGAAAAAAAATTAAGAGGACAAATTTGCATTTGTATGAAACCTGCCTTATTAGCAATATATATTTTAATCCTTTTACCTATTTTGGGTTTAACTGCTGTGCTACTTTGAAATTCAGCTGAAAAATTATAAGCTCGTTTTGTTTCCAGAAGTCTTTACGACAATACAAATATGTCTATTTTACGCTATTTCAAAGCTACTGATAAAGTGAAATATTTAAAGATCCTGTAACACAATTTTTTATGGTTTTAAATCATAAATATGATGCTCAAATTAAGATCTATCAATATTGTAGGTTCGAAAAAAGCGTTATTTATAAAGATATTACATAATTAAACATTTCATGTAAATAAAGGGAGGTAATAAAAATATTATTTTCTAAGTTCCAGTCTAATTTTAAAATAAGAAATGAATGCCTATATTTTTATGATTACATATAATATGCACAAATATTTGCAGTACATATTTTACATATTCTTCGATGTTTGAAAATTGTTTCATTTGCATAAATATGTACATATATATAATTTCACTTAGTGTGGTAAACCACTTTAATCACAACATACAGGATCTTTAAAATGACGCTTGAAATTTATTTCGCTTTTGAAAAGATTAGCGCTGCAATTGAAAACAATCATTTTATAAATTTTCAGTTTCCTTTCTAACATGGAACAATATTATTTTACTTTCATAGCTGCTGTTAACTAAGTAATGCACACAACAGTTTCTGTACTATTTTTAAATATAATAAAACAATGGGTAGGTAGAACTATACCAGTTGAGTACAAATAGGAGAAAATAAATGAATTCGCATGATGAAGTATGCATAAACAACATTAGTTTTTGTCATTTTGTTTGATATTATTTGTTTGGTAAATAAATTAACAATTAGTAATTTGAAAATATGTTTCTGCGACAATGTTCTGTTTATTATAGTAAGATATATGTTGTTGATAAATGATACGATAAGTAAATTGTTTTCCATTTGTTCTGATAGAATTATATAGTTTGGGATAAAGCGCTTATAGAATAGTATCCTGTGGCTTGTCTTATTTGCATGTTGTTTCGTTTTCTCAGACAGGTGGGTGTAGAAAGTATCCTTTTCACCTTTAATATAACCTGATAATTAATAGAAGTAATCCAAACCTTTAATCAGTTTGATGAACTATCGACTTCTATTTTCAAAATAATACAACACACATTAAGTACATCATTCTGCGTGTACAACATGTGCCGAATTTGAAATTCATTTCCTCCATCCAATTTAAACTATCAACTAAAGAAAAGTATACTATGCAACGAAACAAATCACATGCAAAAAGAGGGTTTTGCATGGTGGTATCTTTGCAGTTTATATATAAAAATCTAAGACAATTTAATTGGTCAAATAAGAGAACACATCTCAGAATAATAAGGGCATAAAATTTCAATTGGACATAATCTGTATTGGCACGTAAACAGTCTTTATCAAGGAAATCACCGTTTGCATTTTGTACGAGAAGTTTTGTTTGAAATTTTTTCTTGTTTGAAAATTTTCCCTGAAACCGTTTCATGAAATTTCTAAACATTGTGTAACTGTCGCAAGGGAATTGAGTTCGTGTAATTACATGTTTCATTATTAAAAAACAATATTTATAACTGCTTTAAATGTTTACTTGTGTTATGCACGAAAGATTCATGAAAAGATTTTGAAGCTTACAAAATTTTCAAAATAAAAGGAATTAAGGTGTTCATCATCAGCATCATCTCAAGTAATTGCATCACTCAATTTGCACTTTTTCTTATTTGATGAATTTTCACGTGATCAAATCCAATTATATTCTAGTGGAAACAAGTTGCACTTTTTTCTTATTTGATGAATTTTGACGTGATCAAATCCAAATATGTCACGTAATATGGTCGCAATGTCGGATGATATATAGTCGTAACACGTTATAAAAGCAAATTTGTCTGCAGATATTTACTTTGACGTATTAATGAGTCATTAAGCAGTAAAATGTCCGGAATTACAATTTTTCTGCAACCACATTGATATACACAATGGTGATATGAATTCCCCTTATGATTTTCTTTTCATTACCGCCGACTATAGAT
This sequence comes from Ruditapes philippinarum, assembly GCF_026571515.1. Taxonomy (NCBI): domain Eukaryota; kingdom Metazoa; phylum Mollusca; class Bivalvia; order Venerida; family Veneridae; genus Ruditapes; species Ruditapes philippinarum. The sequence continues at coordinate 319,263 of NW_026856539.1, forward strand.
TTTGTAATATGTCGCGAAATGAGCCCGTATACAGTTCTTAAATTAACACTGGTTTTATTATATTATTATTCCTTAATTTAGAAAATAAAAAGGAAGTTTACCAATGTAAGGGAAAATAAAGTGAATGAAACTATTAAATAATATACTCTGAGAAAACATTAAACATGCTTCATAACGCAAAATATCCTTTTGACAATACCTTTTAATTATTCATTTATAATTCATGTGGAACATATTTTGTCTTTGCCACTTTCTAGTCTAAAAATATTATCCGCTCTAAAACATAATTTTGTTTCTCATTGTACGTTTTGTTTCCAGAATTACATAAAAATATGTCTATACCACGCTCTTTTTTGTGGTTATCGTTTATTATGCTCTTGAAAAAATTTTCTTTTGATTATATTAGCGCGCCAATATGATAATATTGTGGCAATATGATAAAAATATTTTAAAAAGTTCGCCATGAATAAATAGATAGAAAAAGAAAATGACGATTTGAAATATCTAGCTTGCAGTAGTTTAATCCTTTATATAAATTAGACTGTTAGAGACTATGGTCACTAAAATTGTATTACCGCCGGATGACATTAATGGTATTGTCGCAATTTATACAAAACCAAGAAAACGAATTTTTGTTCACATAGAATTGTGTTGATATATCGTTGAATGTTTTATATACTTGCGTTTTACATACTTCAAAATGCTATGTCTATTGGGCACATATCGATAATAACATGTTTTAAGAAAGTCTAGACAAAAGCAAAAATCTGGAAACTTTTCATAATAAATCTTGAAATAAACAATGCAAATCAGTTTATAAACAAAGTACAAGTAATTAATTTGAGTTTCATCAAAATATAGGGTTAAATCAAACGGACAAAAAGAATATCAAATAATTTGACATAAAATGTTGTACAGCAACATTTCCAAATGACAAATCAGGTATAAAAAGGTGGTCTGATCTGTAACAGCGTCATCAAGTTGAAACAATCATTTCTCAGTGAAAGTTAATCAACAATTACAGAAGATGATAATAATTGTATATTTCAACTGGCAATAAACGTCGTTCGTTCCCACATTGCATATCGTGATATATCACATTTAGAATGTCAATGTATTCAGCCACACAATATGCAAATAGTACAAAATGGCTAAGTATAAAAAACACATTTTTTTTCCGTATTCCCTGTTGAGAAATAAATACATGTAAAAAAAAATAAGAATAAAGATCAGCAAGGCAAAGGCAACGTTCACAGGACGCGGCCCATGTTTGGTTTTGAATATTATTTTGAGCACAGACATATACTTTTTGACATAAGAAGGGTATAATTGTAACTGAAACATATTGTAACAGTTGTTTTCTTTTAGCAATATGCATACATTTGTTGATACGATTTATTGTGTGTGTGTGTTTGATCGGAAACTAAGTATAACGCCATATAAAAGATAGTTTCAGATAGATTGACCCAAGTAGATCGATATACATAATAAAATAAACCAAACTGGAAGCAGTTCAGTTCACCAAAGAAAAAGTAATACGTCTATCAAACCACATGTTATGTTTGTTTGTGCGCTTTTAGACACATGTTTTGTTACAGCAAATTCTACGACATACTTGAAACAAACCAAATGTCTGTCAATATAGATAGGGTACTGAATAATCACAATGATGAAAGCAAATTGTTTACTTTTTCTTATCGTTGAGAAATAAACTGTTTTATCTCTGTCAGAATCTTATGTTCTTTGATCGTGTTTTCAATAAATATATGTCGTCAATTATCTTAAATGGAAATTAAATCTTTCCTTTGATGGTATTTAAAATGCATTATTAGGATAGCAGCAATAGCACATTTCAAAAAAAATGTAATAAATATCTTGAAGTAAAAACAAACACCGAACTCACGTACAGCAGTACAATTGCAACAAAAACTTTTGTTTCGAAATATTTCAACCAGGTGATAACAATTCCATAAGAAATTGTCCTGAAAGAAATGTATCGATAGAAAAATAGTTTGCTGAAAGATGTGTTAGCAATGAAATCAATGTGCAGATAGTGTGTTGTAAGAGATGTGTAAAGAAGTTCAAAACAAGATTTCATTTTGAAAATCAATGTCAGAATTTCTGGACAACATCAAAATATTGGTGCATGATTTTTAGTTTTTGCCTAGATACCGACTTCTAGTTCTTAGACAAAACAAACATTAAGAACAACATTAGACATTAAACATGTTGTCATGTTAACATAAGTGACAAAGGATTTTGTCATATGTGTTGCTTGTTTACATGATAAATAGCTTAGAGAAAATTGTTTGCAATTGTTCATTGTTTTGAATTTTAAGAAGTATAACAATTTTCTGCCGGCACAATTTTATTCAATTTCTAAACATTTTGAAACTGTCGCAAGGGAATAGTGTTCGTGCAATTTCATGTTTCGAAATTGAAAAACATTGTTAATTTTTATTGTAAGACTTTACTGCTGCTTAACACGATAGATTCTTCATTACGAGTATCATAGTTAGAGCGAATACAAAATATGAAAAATTTGAGAACCCATTTTCATCTCTTAACAAGTCCCATTATCTTTACGAGGGTGGGTCGATATGTAATTCAATATGATCAATAAGTTCATCCAAAGAGCAATTATTTTTCAATTTATTTCACCCCATTCGCATGCGTCTGTTTCTTGACTTTATTCTAAACAGTCAAAAAAAGATTGTCCTATATTAAAATGTTTTGTTCAGTATGCAAAAAAATATTTGTTTTTCATTTAATTTAGTATATATAATATATCAATATGTCAAGTCGAAGCGTAAAAATATCGCAATTTTCTCACTTTTAAGTGCAAAATACATGTTCTTCATTATCCCACATAACAAACAAATATCCTATATATAATGTTTCTAGGGACGAATCGGAAAGAAGGTGACAAAAAGCAATAAATGAAAACATACCGAATGTCCGTTGTATGTAATTGTTAGATTCTTGGTATCGATTGTAGAGTAAAATGTCAGACGATGACTTATTACTGGATAAATATGTTTCCATTGGGAAATAAATATTCACTGACGACCTTTAAATATGCTTGTTCTTCACATGTAAGATTAACAAGGGATTTTATGATTTTGTTTTGTCTTTCAAAATTCTATTGGAACATATTCATTTATCTGACTTCAGGTTTGTTTAATTGACACAACAATACGATAACTGATTAACCAGCACAAAGAATATATTCATAACAGTTATCATAATTTCCTTAAATAGAAAAAAGATCTGATACAATCATATTGTAAAATTCAAATAGAAAATTGTTTAAAGTTAGAATATTTGCCATATTAGCAATATATATTTTTAACCCTTTTACCTATTTTGTGTTCATCAGCAGTTTCTGTATTATTTTGGAATATCATAAAACAAAGGGTAGGTATGACTATACTAGTGGTTGTACAAATAAGAGAGTAATAATGAATTCGCATGATGAAGTTTGCAAAAACAACAGCAATCTTTGTTATTTTGTTTGGTACTATTTGTTTGGTAAATATATAAAGGTTTTAGTAATTTGAAAATAATTATGTTTCTGCGACAATGTTCTGTTTAAGATATATGTTGTTGATAAATTGCTTTCCAATTTTTCTGATAGAATTTTATAGTTTGTGATAAAACGCGTATAGAATAGTATCCTGTGGCTTGTCTTATTTGCATGTTGTTTCGTTTTCTCAGACAGGTGGGTGTAGAAAGTCTCCTTTTCACCTTTAATATAACCTGATAATTTATAGAAGTAATCCAAACCTTTAATTAGTTTGATGAACAATCGACTTCTAGTTTTAAAATAATACAACACACATTAAGTGCATCATTCTGCGTGAACCAACATGTGCCGAATTTGAAATTCATTTCCTCCATCCAATTTAAACTATCAACTAAAGAAAAGTATACTATGCAACGAAACAAATCAAAAGCAAAAGAAGGGTTTTGCATGGTGGTATTTTGCAGTTTATATATAAAAATCTAAGACAATTTAATTGGTCAAATAAGAGAACACATCTCAGAATAATAAGGGCATAAAATTTCAATTGGACATAATCTGTATTGGCACGTAAACAGTCTTTATCAAGGAAATCACCGTTTGTATTTTGTACGAGAAGTTTTGTTTGAATTTTTTTCTTGTTTGAAAATTTTGTCTTATTTGCTTTTTGTTTCGTTTTCTCAGACAGGTGGTTATACATGCACTTGTAGAAAGTCTCCTTTTCACCTTTAATATAACCTGATATTTAATAAAAGTAATGCAAACTTTTACTCGTTTGATGAACTATCGAGTTCTAGTTTCAAAATAATACAACGCACATTACGTGCATCATTCTGCGTAAAACAACATGTGCCGAATTTAAAATTTATTGTCTCTATTAAACTGAAGAAGAGTATACCATGCAATGAAAAATTCAAAAATACGTTTTTTTTGGCATTGGGGTAACTTTTGCAGTATATGAGATGAGAAACATACTATACAGCAAATTGTGGAGAGTCGGTCAAACTAACTAGATACACGAGTAACTAAATTTGAGACTACGAGGGCGCATACAATTTTAAATGTTAGAGACATTAATAATTCTGTGAGTTGTATGACGGTCACACAGTCAACCGACACATGAGATTGATTTCATTATTTCAAATTTTGTATTCAGTTTTTTACGCGTTAAATGAGAGTAATGAAGAGGAAAGATTATGAAATCAATATGAGTCCTCAACGGATCGATAGTTCAAAGAGTTACCAACATGTGTAACATAGAGAGAGTTTGTAAGATTATTCAGCAGTCGAACTAGCTTTATGGTGAGGCTGGTATTTTCTTGCGCAGCTGTTATCAACGAATTGTAGCAAGATAACTCACCACTTATCTTATGCTTAATCATTACAAATGAGCAGCAACTGACACCAAGTGACAATGTATAAACCACGTAAAAAGATTTTGTACTTGAGCAAACATTGATATGATATCGAAACAAAGAAAAAGAAACTTATCTTAGATATTTTGGGCACGGCAGTTCGTTTTTTCAATTTTGCTAACTTAGATTTATAACAGTATAGGTGGATATATACTATCTATTATTTTGTTTTTTTACGTTATTCAATAAATTCTGATTTATTTCACTATCATGTTCATATCTAATCAATTGCAAATTCACATTTATTCTTTAATTTCATTCTACAAGAAGTAAATGTTACCTCTCGCACAGGATACCATAACTTATCCCATTACAATAAACTATGTCTGAATATGGGCCGGTAAACAGCTCAATGTTTCACATAAATAACGAGAAAGAGATATCAGATATGTTTATGGAGCAAAACATAGAATGAGACTTAACGAAGACTGAATTTTGATGAGTAGAATATTATAACGCCAACATCGTAGATAAACAAACACAATTAATCAATATTTAGAACAAGATTCAGTCAGTCCCCAGTAAAAATATTTACAATCGTCAAATATTAGTTTTAGTAGTTTCCTATTAAATCTCCACTGTGACTTTCATTAGTGATCACATTTCTTTCAAACATCTAGTATGTTGTAATTGAGGCTGTATACCACACTTAAGTGAAATTATATATATATATATATATATATATATATATATATATATATATATATATATATATATATATATAATATATATATATATATATATATATATATATATATATATATATATTAATTATGCTTATAAAACAATTTTCAAACATCCAATAATACTGAAAATATTTCTACATATTATATGTAATCATTAAAATATATGCATTTATTTCTTCTCATAAATTTGACTTAGTATAGAAAATATTTTTTTATTACCTCCCATATTTACATGAAATATTAAATTCGGTAATATCCTTTATTAATAATGCTTTTTGTAACTTACAAAATTGATAAATCTGAAATTTGAGCATCATATTTATGACATAAAACCATAAAAATTGTGTTACGGGATCTTTAAATAATCATGATACTTGTAATTATACTTTTGGTTCATGCTAAAAGATATTTTTTACTAAAACTAATAATATTTATGATAACTTCAACCATGTTTTGTAATTATGGACAATAATACTATTGTCACCTCTCTATCTAGACCTAGTCAGTATGTCTTTATAGTACCAAGATTTATTCAAGTATAACATCATTGCATGAGCTGTCATGATCAAAACACATTACTATAAATTATGTATATTATGTATAGATAGATGTCTTATTATCCAAACTCTTTTCCACCCTTGTGCTTTTCATGTCTTTGCCTTTTTTGTTCGGTGATTATAACTGACAATTGTATATTGTTAACAACTTGTGTATTTTTGGTTTATCCTTAAAAATCTTATTTTTTTTTTAAATTGAATTGTATTGGCAATATTTCAATATTCAAGCTCCAAAATATTGAAAAAAGATACAGACACAGATATATGTAAAGCGAGAAAAAACTTCCAGCACTGATCAAAGTTACATTTCAAACAAACCATTTCACTAAGACATACTAAACAAATTTAACTTTCGGTCATTCTACGACAATTATGATGACTTAATAACAGTGTTTGACTAAAAGGACATCTTTGTTCTTTAAGTATTGTAAGTAAACTTTAACTTTTAAAAAATGTGTTGAACCTTATAATATTTTTTGTAAAAGCTTCAACCATAAGCGTTTCTATAAACAAATTTGATTTGTTACCTATTAGATGCAGTGGTTTAACCTTATTTCATATAAGAATTCTGTAGAATCTGGTAAAAACGCTTTTCTTTTCGAATATAAGCGCATGTCTAATGTTAGCACATGCCGCCGTACCGTTATTCTATATGAGAAAGTAGCCCTACCGTATATAAAGTATATAAACCAAACGAAACGAATTCGCGAATTAAAATATACTTTACAACAATGAATTCGGACAGTTTCATTTCTTTTTGTTCAAAAGCAAAAGAATTAACGGTAGGATTCCCTTGCTGAAGTGCATGTATTAACAATATACGCGATCGTCATTTAAAACTATAAATAAACAGTTGAATTTCAACATAATTCTTCTTTATATTAACTTAAGTCAATAAAACAAAACGAATAAGTATGGTTTTCAATAAACGTTAAAGTTTAATCAAAATTTTCAATGTCTCTTTCAGGGAATATGAAGTTTCCAATATATATCCACTGGGAAATAAGTGATTGTTGATAAATTTATTATAATATAATGATCATCTAATTAAATAAGTGCACTTGTTGGAGGAGAACATATTATTCTTAGTTCATTTCTGTCAAGTAATAAAAGCTTGGCGGGTAATCACTTGGAAAAGTATACCGAGACTGTCAAATGTCTAGCAAACTTTCAAAGGAATCTTTCTTTTTTATTTTTCTATAAATTAAACGTTTCTTAACATATTTAGAAATGATTTAACATAGTAGTTGTTTTAGACATATGATTTTGGCTCACAAAATATCTTGCAATGAGAGCATGCTATCTACATTGTATATCATGGTGATTTTGTTTCCGTCATCAGACTGTCTATTTATTATCTTTTAATACCCTCCCAATTTTCAGGGGCGTGTGGGGCAGGCGGTTAAGGTCACTGGCTTCAAATCACATGTTACTAATTGTCGTGGTGTCGAATCACGTCAGGGTCTTTGAATTATTTTATGTGAGAAAGCTGTCCAGCTTGATTTGATGTCTGCCGGTTGTTTCACTTGGATACCCTATTGCCTGAAATAAAGCGCAAATGGGCATCTGGCCTCCTACGTTTCAGCTGAAAAGTCACCGTGTGATATAAAATCCTTCAAAACAAGCAAACAAACAAAAATAATTATAAGTAATAAAATAGTTAAACATCAAAATAATATCTCTTTTAATACTTTTTAATTATTTTTTTCCAGCTTAATGTAGCTTAATATGTTGTAGTGTATTATTTAATTTCAGCTGTAACTGTAAGTCATGTATATTTAGAAGTTTTAAAGCTGCATGCAAAAGGAGCAAAAATATATCATGAAAATCAAATTGAAAAACAATGTACTAAAATTTGAGAAAAAAGATTGATGGTTCAAGTAGTAATTTACCATGATACCATTTATCCCTGATTTTGCAAATATTTATAACCATATTTCTACTGCGTGACTCTATTGTAGTGACTTATGGTTTAAATAGTATGTTCACGGCGAGAAATAAGGCATTTGAATTGGACAATTTTTGATCCAAGGGTTATATGTATTTATTGGGATTTCGTTTCTATATTTCATTACCTAGTTATGAGTATAAAAAACAATGGAGGATATTTATATATGGATTCACTGAAAATATTGACATAAAATCAAAGGTGATATAGATGATCTGAGAGAACGAATATACACAAAATTTGATTAACACATCAAACACGTTTATTTTGTGACGCATAAATATATTTATTATGAGATAACCAAACTTTTTCCTCACTGTTAAATTTTTCACTATTTAAGAAAAATAATTTGCATGTATCTTTATTCTAGGTTTTTTGGTTGTGCTATTATAGCTTTCAGTTTACGATAAGGACGTGCATCTTATTATAGTAATTCTGATTTCTAGGTACGATAAGTATTGAGACATGGATTTTTTTATATGTAGACGTCTTGAATATTTATTTGGTTTTCATATCTACATGGCGGATTTATGATTTGATTGAGAGCTCCATTTTAGTAATTTTCCACTTTATTTTATTTTTAATAAACAATTTTTAGGGTTTTGTTTTTGCTTTTGTTAAAGAGGAGTATTTATAATATTCCTTTCATAGCGGCAGTACAATAATTTTCAGTTATTGAGTGACGTACGGGTGTACGATCCTCTCCGGTCAGTTGTTTGTAAGAGTTTATAAGGCTATAGAATGCGTCAAATGGTGATAATCGGAGATCAATCATTTTAGCTATCGGTGGTTTGGAGGTATAATATATAAGAGAAATTATTCCATATAGTTTCTGCTTACATTACAGGAACAGTGTCAGGATTAGTAATTGATGTTGTAGAATCGTCGTATATTTATCTTATTTGTTGAGAGATCGGAATTCTAAAGTAGATTTATTTGTTGTTGATAGAAGTAATAGGATTGATGAGGGTAACAATGTTTTAGGAATAAGAGTATTATATAAAAGAACGATGATATAGTCGACACATGTAAATGTATTGAGGGAGACTATATTTATTTTCGTTAAGATATTTGTTGTTAGTTGTACAGATGTAAGTTAGGCTTTTATGGCACGAACACTAATACACAACAATAGGAGACATGACAGTGATTTTGGCGAAGCTCTTGTACATGCACTATGCTACACAGTAGCCTTGAAACATTCTGTTACGGTCGGTGAATATATAAACCCAAATGAAAAAAGTGTATGGGGTATTGAAGACACCACTTAATAGTCCATGGATTAAAACATTTAACTAAGCGATAAAATTTATGTTATGACTCTGGATACGATTGTGTATTGGTGTCTGTTCATGAAAGGACCCGCAATATTGAGTAGCCAGATAAACTATCAGGAGACAATAATCTATCACGCCTTTTGCACTATCGCTCGAGTTATGTGTTATTTGTTATGAGATTTGGCTCTCGTAAAGACCTCTTTTTACCTCTCGACATCAAGTATGTTTTCAAGGGCAAATCTAGTTTTAAAATGTGTCGATGACAAGTAACTTTACCTGATGTAATGTTTCTGAGTATTTGTTGAAGATTTATTTTTAATTTTTGTAATGTCATTCTCGAAATGAAAAATCAAAAAATTAACTCTCATTTCTATCGCATAATTACACGTCTGTACGTGGATAATTCTTTAAGAATAGTGAATGCTTACTTTACATAACGAATCGATTCTAATATTGTAAAAGTAACTGAATCATTATCGTGTTTATGAAAACATGTGCAAAGTTACATGGAGAATTGATGTCTATTCAATTGATTTTGCATGCTTTGGATTTTGCAGTGTGAGTGAGCAAGATAAGGGTATTATATTTTTTTATGGTACTACGCGTGCAATAGAATAACATCACAGTTCTTAAGATATATTTTCTCCTGATGTAATATATGGTGATTTTACATCGTAAAATGAGGTGGCATGATTAAATAGACTATAATGTCTCCGGCGTTTAATTTTTCAAATGCTCTCGAAGTGAAATGTTAATCTCATAAAAGAAGATGAGTCTTGAGTGACTTATTAATATACAGGTGTGTTGGACATTTACTATTTTCAGACACATCCTTTGCAGAAAGCATTATATTTTCTTTTAATTTGATACTCTTCATACATTTATACAACGTTATATTTTAGTTATTAGCTGTGTGTGTGTCATACAAATTATTGCGATATCATTGTTAGAGAAATGATAGTTTAAAAATAGCGGTGAAGTGATTTAATCTGTTCGAGATTTTATACGTTTATATTAAAGATGTTGTCTTTTATGACCATTAATACGAAAGATATAAATATGTTTGGTTCTTCTGTTCATATGTGTAGATGACAGAGAGCAATAGAACTGGTCTTCCTCATTCTTTAATTAATTGATTGTTGTTAAAAATAGGTGGAATCATTCCAAAATAAGTAGATGTTAGATCGTTTCCATAATCTTTATATTACACAAGTGCGTCGTTCTAGGCGATTTATTTATATAATTGTGTGTATAATGTACGTATGGTGAATTTAGAAGTATGTAATAGAATGTATCAATAATAATACTATCGTTATATTATTATAAGTGTATAAGAGTTACACAACTGATAGGATCAATATGCGTTTTATTTAGTTATCGCATTCTTCTCCACTTTCTTCCGAGAAATAGATCAGAATATTTTTATCCTTGTGTTTGGTTCCTATATTTTTAAATTAAATGTTAAAAATTCAGAAAAGGTGCATCCTTTACGTATTGTTAACCATCATTCTGCATTCTATTTTCTGAAATTTAAAACTTTACAACACTAAAGATGAATTTTTGCTTTGCTATGTTGGATATTTATCAATCAATCAATGTGGAGCTTGTGCGAGCGACGCAATGTTTGTATTGCAATCACCATATATACTGTCTAAAATTGTTAATTTGTTGAGTGTTTTGGTTTTTAGTTGATAGTGATTTGGTTATTGTTTTATGATGATTTATTTTAATTTTAGATTATTATTATGAGAAAGTAATTGAAGAGTGTTTATATATCACTATTTTAGATTTGAAGGTTAATACTTATTTTCTTTAATTTGTTATATAACGCATGTTTCAATCAGAGTATGTTTTCTTAAATTCTTGGAAAGATGAGAAATGAACAAGTTGCGGTCTAGTTGTTTCAGGGTTACTGATATAGTAATTAGTATATATAATATTTAAAATATTAATTGCAATTTCAATTTATCAACTGGACTAAAATAATTTTAATTGTACGATATTTGTATGTTTGTTAATTACGTTTCGTTCTCCCGTGGTTATAGTACCAGTTGATACAGGATATACCATATATCAAAATTTGGATCTTGGAAGAAAACATAAGGCGGTGACTATGCAAAACTGGAATAGGTTTTGTACGTCACACTTTTATGGGAGACATATTTTCGTAACAAAGTATTTATTTTAACTACTGCATTTAGAGGGTGGTTTGATTCATCATATGCTATGTCAGACTCAACAGTTTTGTGTTAGGGCATGAAAGCATGACTATTACATATTTAAATTATTGTATATGTATTTGAGTATTCACTAGAGAGATATATTTTACATATCTATAATGTTAGGGTATGCATTTATACGTGTATAGAATATTTTTTCCCAAACAAGATAATTTTATTACTAGTTTATGTCTTATGAATATGAGAACATGTTTTGCGAGAAGTGATACATTGATATTTATTATTGCTAAGAGAGACTTGATATCGTTATTTTCTTATTTTTTAGATAACTCTAGCAGTTTCAAATGGAAGTTAACGTGGCAAAACTTTGTAGAGTGACCAATATGGATCTCGTATGCTATTAGATGAATTGTAAGTATGTCCTGTCATTTAAGTAGAAGCACTTTTTGTTAAAAAAAAAGTCAAGAAAATGTATTTCTATAAATCCAAATAATCAACTTTTTTTTCGACAGTCTAGAAATGTTATGTGCTAAAAAATTTTTTTTTATTTTTTTATTCTATTTTTTGTCTAAAAGTGTCGACTATTTTTCACAGGTATTGCAAGTAAGAATACAATACTTAAACAAATTAACTATCACGTTTTTTTAAACATTTGTAACTGTCTTCATTTATTAAACACATTTATTTTCAAACCATTGTTCTTGCGTAATTTCACACAATAACTAAGTTAGGTTCATAGAAATATTGACAGACAATTAAATGGATAGATTGAAAAAAGGTCTGATTAATTTATCTGTTTTAGATCTGAGCGTTACAATGATTTGTCTTTTAGGACATTAATGTCTAAAGATATGAATGGTTTATTCTGTCATGTGAAGACAGGAAAAGAGCATGTTCGCATCTTAATTGTTTTGTAGAAAATGGATAATCCCCCCCAAAAAATGATTTTTTTCCCAATACCAAAATTCCAAATTTTTTGGCACATATGATCTTTTAGTTTTAACCAATACAATTATTTGATAAGTGTAAGATACGATTAATATGATAAAATTAAAGAGACTACATGTGAATAATAAACTTATCTTTATACTTGTAATTGTATTGATGCCTGCATGCCAACATTTTCGATGAGGTATGTTAATGCTTTTTGTTAAATATAAAGTGATCATCAGTTTTTGTTCACGTCATATCTTTCAATTTAGAATGTTTCTATTGACATTCATAACTTCAATACTGCTCAAGATATAATTTTATCTATAGTTCTGAATCGTTCAAGAGCTCCTCTTATATTCTATAGTGGTCTGAATCTAAATTGCCATCAGGGTTATGAATATACGGTCATTAATTACAAGACCGTTGGAATTTACTAAACTATAATTTAGGAAAATACAATGGAAAATTGTTATTCTTTTATCTTCACATTTTTGTGCGATAGATTATTTAATGCTTATGAGACAAGATGTTGTGTATAGGATATTCTTCGTTTTTGTATATTATCATTGCGAATGGCGTATAAGTATATCTTCAAAAATTTGATAATATAGTGTCATATGTGAGTTTTAGATATATCTCTCAGATATCTTTAATGAATAAGTAGCGTTAGCGAACTAGTTATAAGTGCCTTTCACCAACAGTCATTTTGGATAGATCTGAGAAATTGAATTATACATTGTCAATAGTCTTGTAGTTTAGATATCATAAGATATTAGCTAACGCAGATTTAATGTTATGTAAAGGAATAATTATTAATGATGCAAAGGAACCTTAGTAAAAGTTTAAATAAACCTTCGAATCTCACTTAGTATTATTGTATTAATCCATGTACAAAACACCATCTTTATAATTGAAATTAAGATTATTGTCCACAATACAATATTAGCTATCATCTTGTCATTCATAATGAGGTTATAAAATATTTTAATAAAAGTTAGCCAACAAGACACATTTGATAAGAACAAAGATAAAACTTGGCCTCCTTTTAGCATGCAATGTCTATGTTATTATTATACTGGAACTTGATATTACGTATCTTGTGTCTGTAGAGGATTTTTGTATGTTATTGTTTGCTCAAGTAAATCATTCATGTGTTCATGTATAACACTGATTATTGTTCAAGAGATATTATGGCTACCCGACCAATTTAAGCGGAGAGCTTGTGATATCTTGTTACATTCGTGATATATCTATGTCTGGATACAAAAACCACCATATAAGTCGAGTTCTTATCATTACTTATTTTTCACCAGACACAGCATTGTGTAATTTATAATGTAATACTCATACCCTTACAAGTCTTATTGAATCAAGATGCAATATTTATTATTAATTATTTCGATTTTCAATTACGAAATAAATTAGATTACAGAAATATTAGGTTTTAGCACCCTAATGAAGTGACGTCATAATTCAATTGCAAATGACATCTATCATGTCCACGTCATAACTATTACATGTATATTCAGTGTATACAACAGGCTGGTTACGATTTTCTTTGAGAATTGTCACAAGTTTTGTTTCTTTATTTCGCCGGATTGATTATTTAATAAGTGAACAAATTAGTTTTTTGTTTAAAAATATAGTACTGCTTATGTTTTTGTGTAGCTTGTGTTTGTTAATTGCCTGAATTTATCGACTTTTGGTTTGATAACCTTTTGAATTTGACAAGAATCAATTGTTGCTAGTTAGTTTAGTGCTTCTTAGTGGATTTTTGGATCGATGTTTAAATTAAAGGTAAGAAATTTCTATCGTATTAGTCCTCATTCTGTTGCATCTTTTTATCCGAGTCGCTTAAGAAAAATATGGCGCCATTTATTCATATTTCTAAGTTTCAGGGGCGGGATGAATTTGTTTCCAAGAATTATTTCTTTGACAAATCCCCCTTGTTTAACGAAATTCGCTATTTAAAGTAAGATTATTTTGTTATTTTGGACAGTTATTATGTAATACAGTGATATAGAGAAAAAACAGGATGCATACTTGTCTTTTTGATATCAATTTTATCAGGCTCGCTGATATGGGCAGAAAGGGCTCGGCAAGCCCGCCCTTTCTATGCCAGTATCAGCCTCGCCTGTAAAATAATTGATTATCAAAAGACAGTATGCATGTTATTCTCTGATGAATTTCCATTAATACTTTGCAGGAATGGATATGGTATCAAAAATAAGAAAAGTCATCTGACAATACTAATATCTGTACCGTCCTTGTACAGGCTTTACTCAAAGCAAGCTTGCACATTTTCGTTTTGCCGTTTTATAGATTTATAGGAGATTTTTTCTTTTATTTAAAGATGTGACGTTACTATGTAAAGGAATTAGCGTTTTCGTTGTTTTCAGTTGTGGAATTTTTTGCCCTCAACATTCTTATATATTTGTTGTCCGCGCCCGCGTGGTCTGATAGTAGAGAGTCATCGGAGTTTACGATGACAGAGACGATATATTTTCCCTCTGTGAATTATAATGGAATAGTCGTCATTAGACGATATATACCATCGAAGAATTGCTTAGATATCCTCTAACCTATTAATTATCAGTATATATTGTCATTCACCGGTATTTGGGTAGTTGGTTTCTGGTGCGAGCGTGGTGATCTAATGTGATGTTAGATTATCTATCTATTGGTAAACTTGTAACGTATGTTCTGGAGTCTTAGTTTAAATCTGCATAAGGATATATGAAAGAGATGCGTGAAATCACCACTATATGGGCCTACACATGTTTAGAGTAGTCATACATAATATAGACAATGAGAGACAGCATTATAAATTGCTTGCATCGTATGTGGTTTGTGTTACATAAAAAGATATACTGGTCTTGAGAATTATACCTTATAGATAGTCTCGAGTAGAGATGCGAGTGACCAAACTGAGAGAATATTGAAACCAGGTACTGCGGAAATCATTTAATAAAAAACTTAGGAAGTCCTAGTGATTTGTAATGGATTTGATAAATAGTAGTAATACTAGCTTTATAAGTAACGCTCAATGTACAAAAGGTATGATATCTTTTCATAACTATCACCCAGACGGCCTTGGTTTTTCTTGACGATATGAATGCCGATAAAATTAAGTCAAGGAGAAGGCACTACTTCAAAAGGATAAACGGTGCTAATACATGTTATTCAAAGACACTGTACAGGACAAATATACATAGGAGATCTTCTACACCATAGTGACAGTATTTTGATATTACAAAATATTCTAAATGTAAAAAATCATATTATCAGTACCAATAAGGTTCGATGGAAATTTTAGATTGTAACAGTAATGATGTTAATAATCAGGTATGAGACCACAATTTAATATTTTTCTTATCGAGAGAGCGATAAATCATAATTAAGCAAACACAACGAAAACAATTATGTCATCTGGAGTTGATATGGGGTTGGCTATGTATAAATCGCAATACTTAATTTTTCTCACATAATTCTATAGAACTAAGAGAAGCCCACTATTGATACTCTGATTAGTATTAGTATCTGGACAGAGAATGTCCATAAAAAATACTTACCAAAGATAATATCAAAGAACAGAGTTAATATTATATAGAATTGCACATGAATTATATGATTGTGTATCATAACGGTAACACATAAAAATAGCCCTTTAGTTCCTCCGAGTGTCAAAAATTAGCGAAATATCTCAATCAAATTTATTATACTCTCTTTTGTCAACCAACTAGTATAGTAACAAGCATAAGATCACACACAGTGACCGCTTGTGTCTGATTTATGCAATTGAAATCGTCCAAAAACTTCACTTACATCACGACGCGAAGACAAACAAGGCACTCATGGGAATAGCCCAGGAGGACCCAAAGAAAAACCGCAGAAGACAAGGAGGCATATAAATGCAAAGGCGACAACATGATAAATAATATAATAGCTTTTAGAACTAAATATCTATGGGAAAGCAAAAATAATATATATCGAACCTAAATCTTATTAGGAAGTTCTTATACATATTACTAAATTTGAGAGATTTGTATAACTATATTGAGGCCCACAAAGTGAAGACACAGGCGAAAGGGGCTTGAAGTAGCGGGGACGGGAGTGGCAAATTAACAAATAAAACTAGAAGGCAAAAGGAAAGATACTTACCGTAGAACCGAAGAATAAACAAGGAACCCAACATAAGTGTCATTAACATTAGAAACAGTATGAAAAACAACAAAGACATACATCTTGAGGAAAACACAGCAGGGCTAGTCTTTAGTTTATTATGTAAAAAGGTTATAATTTATCTCTCTCCTCATTTAAAATGTGACTACTAATTTATTTGGATAGAAGTTCATTATTTATTATCGTTAGATAAATATTTATAAAAGATTGACATTTATTTGGAAACAATGATGCAAATCCTAGTTGTAGTCAAAATAAAAATATAAATATCTGAACACATTGTGCTTTTATTTTTATGTAGCCACACATTATCTTCACACTCAACCCAGAATCTAGATATCACATCAGATTTCTTTTGGTTTGATACAAGTGGGCCCCGTTCCCTTATGAAATTTCTTAGGTGTGGAAGCGTAAAGAGCTACCCAACGCAATACAGAAGAAAGAAAAAACCATTAATTTTGTAGAAACAACTTGCTAAAACAAGCACATGATTCGCGTGAAAATATTTACAACAGTTTACTAAATTACCGTCCGTACCTCTTGAAAGAAATTGCGTATAACAAAAATCTCAGTAATTTATATTTCTGAATTGTAAAGAGAAAAGGGAATGATGTATTTTGATGAAAGAACTGGGGAATATGATAAGTTTGATATCATAGTTTTAATGATTGCTATTGATGAGGATGGTGTTTTAATGAGATTATATTCCTATAATATGAACTTGCTGCATGAAACTATAATAAAATAACGAGGAACTCTGAAAGTTCATTCACTATACATATTTACAATTATGACTGAAGGCTTTTGAGAGTGATCAATAAAAGAGCAAGTTGTTATTAGAGGTAATATAAACAACAACACAAATCGCAAAACACAATATCAACACACAATAATTTTGACAATTAGTTGATATATCTATATCTTTGTTAAATGTCAAAGTTGTGGTAAAAGACCAATATCACATAAATGTTTTAAGATTATGCAAGTGGCCCATTTCGATGAGAAATGCATAGAATCTGACTTAACTGAACTTGAATAACCGCTGTATGAACACATCTGCGAATGTTTCTAAATTCAAAATTTTGACATTTATATTTAAATGTTGAATTCTGCTTAAGGCGGTGCAAACGGACGGGGAGGTATTTTTGCATTTGACAGTACCGTTCATGAACAGGCTCAATCAAACCGAGTCTCAACATTTTCAATTAAACCCGTTTTGGAGTTTTTTTAGAGTTCTTACTTTCTCTATTTTTTGGGACCTTATTAAAACTGTCACTTACTTTGAAAATTTTTAATAGTTATAAAAATTTTAAGTAACAATAAAGTATGCATCAGTTGATTTTATCGGTAACCAATAATATAAGTTAATATCTTATTTGTCAATTTATCTAAAAAATGGAGTCAGTTTAAGACTAAATGTTTGAATATTTTGTTAAAAACATATGCAATATTGTGTAATAATAATGTTGTAAAAACTGATTGATAAAGACAATGGATTAAACTATTAATTAAAGAATCTCGGATTGTAAAAAGGGATACATTTCTGTCTAGGTCTTGTAAACAGATGACAATTTTAGAACTATTATTGTCAATACATGTAACAAAACATAGCTACCAGGGATTAATTAGTTTTAGTTATCATAGCAGTTTTGTTGCAACCAAAACGATTATTAAATACATTGTGATCGCAAATTTATGTAAGTCAATGGAGATTTCGTTATCCCTAAAAAGCGTCAACTATTCATGTAAATATAAACATTAAAATCTGAAAATTGCAAATAGTTTCTATTCAATTTAATTCAAAATACGTTATGTTATTTCATATATAAATGAGGCATCCTGTTCTTAATTTTTTGACGTTGACGTTATTAAACTCTCCGTTGATCGCCATAATTCAATAGCCATGTAGTTTTAAAAAATAATGATAAATCTTAATGTATAACGCTCCAAACTATCTCTTTCAAGAAAGCAAAAATACTCAAAAACTTATTTGGAATAACATACATGTAGTAATATTTAAACTAAGCTGCAAATTGGCTTGAGTATATTATTGAAAATATATGAACACAATATACTGGTATTTTTAAAATTGGCCAACACATTGTAAATAAAATGCGTTGTTAAGAAGTAAACAAGTCAAGTTTCCTTTTTGTTGTTCTGATAAATTGTCCCTGTTTCCTACAAGTACACATATTTCTTGTGTTTATCTTAAGACCAACCCACGTAATTACAGTTGAAAATGTTCTTATTGAATAAAACAACCACAATATTTCGTGTAAATAATTATAACTGTTTACTTAATTGTTCCTTAATTCTAGTAAATAGTTATCTTATTCACAAGTAATGTAATAAGTGACAACAAACTTTTAAGAGACAGAGCAAATTTGTTCCCCAAATTTTCTCAATTTTTTTTGAGTTTTTCTTTCAAATCCTGGGAAATAAGAATAGTTTTTTTTCTATTTAAATTGAAAAAATATAATGACGTAAGGTGAAATAGTAAGCAGATTCCACAGAAATGCAAAAGGAAAACAACAACACCAAGAAAAAAAAAGAAACTCAAATAAGATATTAAAATAAATTAAAAAAATATTTCTTTTTAATTATGTTATAAAGATATGAAAAATGTATTTAAATTTAGCTTTTCATTAATATGCAAACAATTTTATTTACTACTGACTTATAAGCCTATACTTATAAAACTATTTTCTTAAAAGTTCAAATTTATCGATATTTCTAAAATTAATTTTTTTAGTTT